>NC_034608.1:52669934-52706143 GCF_900095145.1 Mus pahari
TATGCATATAAAGAGTTGGTTCTCTTTCTCCTTCCAACATGGCAGCTGAGGCTTGAATACCCACAACCCACTTCACTGCTCCTCCTCAAACCTTAGTTTTAGAAGCTAGAAACGTGAACGATATCTGGCACATTGCACATCTTCCCTCTGTGAGTGAAGGCCTGAAGTTCTCTTGAAGAGAACAAAGGGCTTCCCTGCTCCTGGTGTCTACATAATTGGGTAGTATTTTGGAAACACTTCCAAATTCCCCCGCGGTGTGGGTTTCACTCTTTCAAGAGAATATAGAATATATTTGTAGAAAGAAAGCAAACAATGCTGTGAACAGTCTCAACTGTGGAGCAAATACAGACGAGGATGCCAGAGAGCAGAGAGGAACAGAAGCACAGGCTCAGGGTGGAGACTCGCTTCACAGAAGATATCTGCAGTGCTGCCTGACATGGCCGATTAGTCACGCGCCTGCTCTAATGGTGATTACAAAAGCCAAACTGTTTTTTATGGGCAACACCCAACGAGCCAGACTAAACAGGAGGAACCGAGGGAGTGCCTAACTACGGGGGCGTTGAATGATGACACCAGTCTGGTTGCTTCTAAGAACCTACACCAAGTAGGGGGAAGTGAATCCCCAAAATGGCTTAAGCAATCTAATTGATGGCAAGAAAGGAGAGAGAGATCCATAGCCCGTGCAGTGACAGTGGGAACTAGAGAGTCCAAGAAGATAGAGGTTGAATCATGGGGTGAGGCAGTTTCTAGTCTTAACTCTTACACAAGTAACTTCATAGGCTTTTTCTTTCTTTTTAAAACTTTGATACTATCTATCTATCTATCTATTTATTTATTTTTTTTTGTGTGTGTTTATGTGTATATGTTTGGAAATCATATGTCAACTTGTGGGCATCTATCAGTTGTCTTCTACCACTGGGGTTTCTGGGCATTAACTGAGATTGTCATTTAAGGGCAAGAGCCTTTACCTGCTAAGCTGTCTCATCGGCTCAAGGTGCTTTTTCTTGCTGACTTAAGAAAGTCTTCATTTGTCTCTAGTTTTCCATGTTATCTGAGTTACTGTCAATTAAGCAAGTAAACCAAACTGCAATCAGGTGTGAGAAGTGATTAGGAAATGAAGTCATTTTCAGTGGCATCCTTCGTATGAGATCAGGGCACTGTTCAATGACTAACAGGGAGTTGTGTGGCTCTGTGGCACTGTGGATTGGGAGGATCAGAACGGGCGGCACTGTCAGGCATGAAAGATCACGTCCATTTGCCAGGGAGAGTGATTGACTGGTGATGAAGCCACATCTATGTAATAAATGTAGACGTCTTTGTGTGCGTTGTTCAGAGTTATTTCTGAGGCAATTTGTGTCACGCAGATAAGCACTTTTATTCTTTTGGCACTGTCATGTCAAAATTTTGGGAAATAATAAATTCATTTCACAATTTTTATAACTTGTTACATTTTTAAGGGTGGCACGACATTCACCTCATTCTGGGTGCTGTCTGTCCCACCATGACACCCTAGGCCTTGTTTAGCCTAATTTAGCTTGTATCTTAGCCACTAAAAAAGAAATGTTTTTAAGACACAGCCTGGGGTGAAGTATGCCATGCAGTAGTACTAACGATGCCATTGGAATGGTTTGAAGTGTTTAGAGTTACAGAGAAATTCTGCAATCGTTCTATTCAGGCCCTCTGGTTTTGCCTCTTTCTCAGACTCCATCGTGGGTATTGGGTTAGGAGACTCAAGAACTAGGCCACTTTTATGATGCCCTCCTTCTTGGTAGCACTTCACAGAGCTTCACATACCGCAGATCAAATAAGCAAGCATCTCTGGGGTGCCTCCGGGATTGACTTGGTAAAGTAACCAGAGGACTCCACGCCATGATTGAAGTTTCAAGCCACTGTCCCAAGTGAGAGAGAATTCCTGTCGGGTTGTGAAGTCAGGCTGGGCTCATTTCCTTTCCAGCAATGTTAGGTAAATCCAAAGATAAAATCAGACTTTCAATACATCTTTTTAAAGAAAGATTTATTTACTATTATATCTAAGTACACTGTAGCTCTCTTTAACCGCACCAGAAGAGGGCATTAGATCTCACTACGGATGGTTGTGAGCCACCACGTGGTTGCTGGGATTTGAACTCAGGACCTTCGGAAGAGCAGTCAGTGCTCTCACCTGCTGAGCCATCTCTCCAGCCCTTTAAATACATCTTTTATAGGCACGGCACAAAGGTTCTCTTATTTATGCAACAGAACGGGGGGCTGTGTAATCTGGTTTTAAACTAAATGAAGGCTCAATATAAATGAAGCTAACTGGTAAACTATTTGAAGACCATATGTTTCTGTTGAGGCAGCAACTTTGTGATCTACTCCATCCAGAGGGAGGACTGCGTTCTTGCAAGAGCATTCGTAGAGACCAGGCCGCCGGCTGCTTCAGCCAACCGGCTTATCACCTGTGAGGTTTCCAAGTTTACATTTACGTGTAAGTTGTAACACGCAGAAGAAAGGGCTAACCTACTTAAATACTCTTAGTTTTTCTGTTTACATTTAGTCAACTCACCGGTATCATGTCCTTCCTTGTCTCTCCTTACCCCGTTATCCTGAAGCATGGGTGGATATTGTTTCACCAATAAATATTTCATTATGAACTACTAAAAGGCAGAGAGCCTTTAAAACAGTCCATTTATATCACTTAGTTATTGTTTCTCATTGTCTCATGATTTTTCTCACTCTCTCCTTTTACCCTTCACTCATCTTCCTTTTCCTTTCCTTCCTCCTTCTCTTTCTTTTTCTCTTTCTATACATCCCTTCCTCCCTCCCTCCTTCTCCCCTCCCCTTCCTTCCTATACAAGTGGATTGCTTTTAGGACAGGATCTCATGTACCCTAGGTAGACCAGGAGCTGGCTGAGGCTGAGGCTGACCTCGAACTCTCGACCTCCCTGTGTGTACCACCTCAGTGGCTAGGATTACAACCCGTATGCCACTACCCTGATTTAGAAGTTGTTGGGGATGGAACCCAGTGGATTTGGTATGCTATGCTGGTACTCTATCCATTGAGTTACAGACAGCAAACATTTTTATATGGTCTTTCCAGACAGGATTTCTGTGTATAGTCCTGGGTGTCCTAGAACAGTCTCTGTGGTCCAGGCTAGCCTTGAACTTAGAGATCCGCTTGCCTCGGTCTCCAGAGTGCTCCATTTCTTTCTTGAGACAGGGTTCTCTAGTGTCCAGGCTGGCTTCAGACTCTGCACATAGGTGACTCTGACCTTGAACTTCAGATCCTCCCACTTCTGTCTCCCAAGTGCTGGGATTGTAAGCATGAACCATCAACACCAGGCCTATGTCTGATGCAGCTATAAACCCAGGGATCCCTGCAGGGTGGGCAATTTGGCATAATCTACCAACTGGGCTACGTTTCCAGCCCCTTCCTAGTCCTGTGTAAATATAAAACGCCACTGATTCTCCTGTGCAAACACTGCTTGCAACTACCCACCTCCAGAACTTACCTTTTCATTCTCTCAAACCCACTCTGCACCCACTAAACTTCCATCCTACCTTCCTCTCTTCAAATATGATAACCGGGACTGTGGTGTGAGTATGAGCCTGACACCTCCGGGCATCTCATAGAGAAGGCATCCTCCTAGTGATTATTCTTTTGTGACTGGCTTACTTCCCTTGGCACGGAGTTTTCCAAGGCTCGTCTTTGCTGCAGCAGGTTTTGGAGTATTCTATTTTTCATCTTATTTTTGTGAGTTAGGGTCTTGTGAAACAACTCATGCAAGGCTTGACCTCACTCTCTAACCTCGAAGTTGAAACTCTCCTGAGTCTACTTCCTAAGTGCTGGGATCACACGTACGTGCTGCCACGCCCAGATCAGAATTCCCTTTTATACCAGTAATAGCCGGCTGTTGAGCACTTTGCGTGTGTCTTTCCTATTCTTGCATAGTGTTTGTAGTTGCTTTGTCTCTGTTATCATTTGTGGATTCTCTGAATTCTTTGAAAGCAAAGATACATGCAAACATGTGGCGCGACACTTTTCAAAACCCAAAAAGCTGTGCAATCCCAGATTCCAACACTGAAATCCAACTCCCTGTAAGACGTTGACCAAAGCACTGCAGTTTCCAGTTTTTGCTTGTTTCTTTGTTTTCCCCAGAGCTGGGAGAGGAACCTGGGGTTCCATGTGGTCTATGCAAACACTGCTCTGATGAGCTACAGCCTCAGACCACCAGGACTCTTCCTTTTGACCCCTCGGCTGTCTTGACTTCATTTTTTATTTATTTGGAGTCGGTCTTGCTAAGTTGCCTAGACAACCAGCCTTGTCCCCACTCTGTGGCCCAGCAGGCCTTGAGTGCATGCGCCTCCTGCTTCAACCTCCCTAGCAGATTGGTTTATCAGCCTGTGATGCCACTCTTGGCTCAAGATGAACCACTTACAAATTATTTTATCTGTGTGAATGATCTGCCTTCCTGCGCATGCCTAGTGGCCTTGGAGACCAGAGAACGCATTGGATCTCCTAGGGATGGAATTAGAGGTAGGTGGGAATTGTCACGTGGGTGGTAGAAAATCAACCCTGGATTCTCTGGAAAAGCAGCCAGTGTGGCCTTAAACGTGGACCACTTTTAAAATGAAAATAACCAGCTTTCCACTGAGCTGCTTGGTTCTGTGGCCAAACATCCAGAGACAGAGGAATGGCCTCTTGCTCATCGAGGTTGGCCTGGAAAACAGGATGTAGATCTAACACACTGAGTCAGCATTGGGGCCAAGACAGCTCCTTCACTCCCAGGCACCGTTCCTCAGTGCGTCCGAGCCATCAGCTAAAGCAACTCTGCGCTGTGTGCTCCCACTAGCAAGTCCTTCCTGACATCCTCTCTTGAAAGCATCGGACAGACAGACAGATGTCTGACAGATGGATGTGAATAGGTATTTTGCATTATTGATATCAAGCAGGTAGAGGTAATCTGATCATTCTAAATTCATTATCATCAAATTACTTTCATATTGACAGGCTTGCATCTTAGAAGTTTTTTTTTTTCCTATCTCCCACATCATCCTGGACTATTCTTTTGTTTGTTTGAAACAAAGTCTAGCTTTTATATCCCCGGCTGGTCTAGAACTTGCCTTGCAGACTGGACTGCCCTTTGCCTCCTGAGTTCTAGAATTACAGGCATTCACCGTCATGCCTTGCTTCCATCTAGTTTAAAATTTGACCAAGATCAGCATCAGACTATTGTGATGACAACAGACTATAATTTTCTAAAGTAGTTTTAAAATGTATTAAGTACAAAGCTCAACTATGTCTAATTTCACACTGTTGCATGAGTCCTTTCATTGACGTCTAAGAGGTCTGTTTCAATAGGTCTTTCTGTACTTTGTGGCTGCTGTGTGTGCAGATGTGGAACCCAACTTTCACAGAAAGCCCGTAGAGTTGCAGAAGGAAGCTTTCTAGTGGTTTTCTCTTCCTATGAGTTTTTCTTTCACATTGGAGTCCAGCCAGCTCTACCAACTCAAAGTCTTTATTAGCCCCAAACATGGTATAGAATAAAATTGTCCAATCAGGTAAAAGTGGCACCCAAAATATGCAAACGTGGAGAATCACATGATGGTAATGTCAGATGCAATGTCAAGGTTGAGTGATTCAACGATCCATAGTTTCTTGGGTTTGTAAATAGAAAATCCAATAAAAGCCCTGTATTTTTTCTCTTAAAAAAAAATGGCCTGTCATTCTGCTTATAGTCTTCTGATGCACAGTGTCAGGCTTCAAATTAAGAATCTGATGTCGGGGACTGGGAGAGATGATGTCAGTGGTTAAGAGCAGTGACTGCTATTCCAGAGGACCTGGGTTCAACTCCCAGCACCCATGTGGCAGCTCACAATTGTCTATAACTCCTGTTCCAGGTGATCTGAAACCCTCATACAGAAATATGCAGCCAAAACACCAATGCACATAAAATATAAATAAATAAATAAAAAGAATCTGATGTCAAGAAATGTTGGCCAAAGGATACATAGTACTACTGGTTAGGTAGGATTGCACAAGAGGCGCGCTGCACAGCACTGCATGGTGACTGTACTTACTGACGATATTATGCATTCTTGCCACAAAAATGACAATTATGAGAGGTAATTAGTAAAAATCTAACCATTTGACCATACGCATGTACTTCAAGAGATCATGCAGGCCATAATAAAGACATATAACTTCATTGATAAGCTTTAAAAAAAAAAATCAATTGATCTTTAAAGCGATGTGGCTATCATTTAACTCTTCCCTTTCTAGTAGTTGGAACTGGGAGGCACGGTTGGGCAGAGGATGCTCACATGTTACAGAGTAAGGCAGGGTGAGGGCTCACTGCAGTGCACAGGGATGGTTAATATTGGTTATGAAACTTCTTCTGTGGGTTAGTGGGGGTTTTTGTTCTGTTTTTAAGTGCTGGGGTCTGCATCACACACATAATACAAGAACTGACTCCTGTGAACTGTGTCCCCAGCCCTGGCTATGAAACTCCTACACCAGAACTCACCTGACTTAGGTGGATTGATGGGAGAGCCCCGTCTCACATATGCGGTGCCCTTTGGTTTTACATAGTGCCTCGCATCACTGTGCTCTGTTCAAACACCAGGCGAAGGCAAGACGGAGGCCTCCAGCCCTGAACCCGGGTCTCCCCACCTGCTGTGACACTTGACCCCTGTGTCTTTGCCCACATCACTAAAGCACACCTCAGCAGAGCAGTACAGAGGTGCTGGGGAAGCCTGGAGTCTCTCAAACAGGTCTGCTAAAGCCGGCATGTCTAAAGCAGACATGGGGCCTAAGAGTCTGGCAGGATTAACGTTAAGCAAACGCAGCTTTTGGAGAGCTTCATCTGATTCCATTTTTTTCCCCCCACTCTCTCTCCCGGCTAGAAGCCAGAGTTCTGGAAATGTTTTGTATTGTAATACTAAGCAACTGGATTCCTGACATTGTTGAAATGTATTTAAAAATCCCCCATTTTATGAGTCCTGGGCAATTAGCTCGGACAATCTGCACATGTTGGCGGAGGGTTGCGCTAAGGCCAGGGAGGAAGCTTAGATTGATGTTCCAGGAAGAAAACGCTTTCCCTGTGGGCATGTGTGCTCTCCCGCATGGCAGACTGAAATACAGCAATGCAGCATTAAATGCAACAAGTGGTTCTAGCGACAGCTTCAATGATGTGTGTTTTGCTGCACGTATTTCTTTAAAAGCTTTAAACCTTTATCTTGTTTTATGTGTATGTATGTTTTGCTTCCATGCATGTCTATGCACCACATTCGTACCTGCAGCAAGCCTGAAGAAGGCACCTGGTATTTCCTGGAACTCAAGTTACAAATAGCTGTGAGCTGCCAGGTGGGTGTTGGGAATCAAACCTGGGTCCCCCAGAAAAGCAGCCAGCACTCACTCTTAACCACTGAGCCATCTCTCCACACTCGCATGCATTTCTTTTAAGACAAAATTTATTCTAATGAGTGCCGAGTGTGAACATTGGAACATGTGAAAAGAAGAAAATAAAACCGAAATTAGGTTTGACATTTGATGTGTGTATTTTCAGGCTCTTTTCTATGATATATAATATAATTAGCCATGTTCTTATTTTAAATCAAACTATACTCACATGCTATATGGGAAACTGCATCTTTGTATTTTCAACCCATGCTACAGGATAGGTTTTCTTTTTTTTTTTTTTTTTTTTTTTTTTTTTTTTTTTTTTTTTTTTTTAGGGTTCCTCTGTGTAGCCCTGGCTGTCCTGGAACTCACTCTGTAGACCAGGCTGGCCTCAAACTCAGAAATCCACCTGCCTCTGCCTCCCGAGTGCTGGGATTAAAGGCGTGCGCCACCATGCCCGGCAGGATAGGTTTTCAAAAAGGTTTTTTTTTTTTTTTTCCCCTAAGAAACCTTTTTTTTTTTTTTTCTTTTTTCACTGTGGTCCTGTGGTCCTGTGGATGAAACTCGGGGCTTTCTGATTGCACGGCGAGTGCTCTACCATTGACTGATCTGCAGAAGTCTCTGAAGTGACCACACCATGCATTCATGCTAACATCTATTTAACATTATTCTGCTGTTAGAAACCCTGGGTGTCTTCAGTTTTCCTCACTGAAGGTTGCTCGTGAATCCTTGATTATGTCTCCGCTCCTGGCATTCTTTCTAGGCTTTGCGCCATATGTTATTAATTGTTCTCTACAAGGCTGTGCTAACTTATACTCCCATGCACAATATATGAATGTGCCCATTTCTATCCTCCCATGAACATCGGGTGTTTGAAAGTTGAGGTCAATTTGATGGACTAAATATGGTTTCTGCTAGGGTTTGTAAATATTTTTCCCATGGGTTCCTGTGATAAGAGACATCCCGTGATGAACCTGAGTTTCACTGTAGCCATATTAAGGTTTGGTGGATTGATCTATTAGGAGGTCTTCACCGTCGCCATCAAATGTGGTACACCGCTGGTGTCACAGAAGAGTGTCAGGACCCCTGGAACTGGAGTTACAAGTGGTTGTGAGCCACTATGTGAGTGCTGGGACTTGAACCTAGGTCAAGAGGAGCCAGTACTTTTAACCACTGAGCCATCCATCCAGCCCTTGTAGGAGGTCTTTATGCCATCCTAAAGTGCTGCCCTTTGGAAAAAAATTAAGGCACTTCTTCTTGAATCTGAATTAGTTCTCTCAAGGGGGCTCTTATGAAAGAACAGGCCTTCTGGGCCCATGTGACAACCTACATTCCCGGCTGCATAGGAGGGTGAGGCGTGGGGGGTGGGCAGGATGGGGGCAAGTTCAGGGCTTGCCTGGATAATAGAGTGAGTTCAGAGCATCCTGAACATTTTAGACTCCTCTCTCTCTCTCTCTCTCTCTCTCTCTCTCTCTCTCTCTCTCTCTCTCTCTCTCTGACAGATCTTCAATAAACTAACCTGGCCTTGAACTTGCTGTGGCTGAGGATGACTTTGAACTTGGTCTTTAACTCCTGATGTTCCTGCTCCTACTTCCCACTTAGTGGGATAACAGACATGCGCCACCATGATGGTTTATGTATCCAGTGTCAGGGATCCATCCTAGGGCTTTGTGCATGACAGGCAAGCATCATAGCTGAACTATATCCCCAGCTCTGTTACAGGGTGAACATACTGATATAACAACAACAACAACAACAACAACACACACACACACACACACACACGTGTGCGTGCATGTGCATGCAAGTAGGAATATAGTTAGTGACAGAGACCTTGACAAATATGTATGTGTGTGTGAGACCATGAGTTTAGCCTTTAGTATCACAAAAAGAGAAAAAAGCAAATGAAATAACACAGGAAGACCAAAGCCTGCCACTGCCTGGCCCGGCTGACTTCCCATCTGATGTATGTGACCTCTTTTCCATTAGGCAAGTTCTCCAGCCGCTGTGGGGTCCTCAGTAGAGCCAAGCCAATGTCAGTACCATGTGCCCTTAGACCCTCAGAACTGTGAGCTAAATAAACCCCTTTCCTTCAGACAATCTGACATGGAGAGCTGAAGGTAAGCCTCAGCTATCTAGCATGTTCAAGTGAAAGTCTCAGGACATTCACTCAGTGACAGGCAGTGGACTGTTTTAATCTGCATCACTTTGATTAATCCATGGGCAACAAATGACCACTGAGCAGTTATGGGAGAGCGCAAAACGCCAGCCAAATGCTGAATTCACACAAACTCTAGAGAGCTGTACATCACACTGTGTTTTAAAAAAAAAGAACAAACATGTTTTATAATCCCTGTCAGATTTAATGTTACAAAGAGACTAAAAATAAACTAAATCTGTCCATTTTAAGATTATGCAAGGAAGTAATTAGTCAAAATATGAGGTTTTAAAATCTTTCCCCTTACATTTATTACTTATTTGCTCTCCTTCTAATGGAATGTCCGTATTTCTACTACAGTATTTATCTTCTGAAACTTGGTTCGGAGTCATTCTTTATATACTTTTGAGTATAAATTCTTCATATATCTTGAGTGTAAATTTTCCTCACGCGTATCACAAGCTGTCATACGTTACAAGAGCCTAGCTCTCAAGCCGGCCTGTGGAATGAGTGGAATGGAGTAGCCACCGGCAGGCCTTGGGGCTCTGAAAGGCATCTGGTTTCTCTCAAACACACCCGTTCCAGTTGCCAGAATGTTACCATTTTCTCCAGTGCCTCTTACTTGAAGATTCTAAGGACCACACTGCCGCCGCATCTGCTAGCTACTGTGAGCAGCGTTCCTTTGGCTGAGGCTAGACTGAACTGGAATAACCTTACACTGCTGCTTGTGATCAGACGGACCTTCTTAGACACAGACACCATTCCGGGTCTGCTTTCTTCTGACTACTTCCGGTGAGCCAGCCACTTCCGGTGAGCCAGCCTTGGCCTGGAGTCTTTCTTTGCTCCTGACTCCACTTTGTTCCAAGACTGTGAGAACTGACCACATCTAGCCCACTGGGCGTGGCTGGGAGAGGACCCGTTTCTCATTGAGTCTGCTTTGGCAGGACCATTCGATTTGATGGGCCCAACTTGTACTCCCCTTCCGATAACAATTGCTAGGCTAAGATGGTTTTAGCCTCAGAGAACAGAACCCAAATTAAAAGTAGCCCAGCAAAAACGAGGGGTTTATTGTGATTTATATTACCTTTGCTTGTGCATGTTCACCTTCATGTGTATGTGTGTGTGTGTGTGTGTGTGTGTACACGCGCGCATGCCATGGGTAGTGGTAGTGGGACTATAATGAGATTTTATAGGTCAGAAGACAACTTTTGGGAATCTCTTCTCTCTTTCAACCATGTGGGTCTCTGATATTGAACCCACATTATCAGACCCAACAGAAGGCACCTCTACCATTGGAGCCACCTCTGTGGCCCAGTTTATTGTAATATTTTAGGACACAGAATTTAGTTAGGATATATGAGATTAACAGCCAAGAAGCAAAAACATTGAAAATCCAAGAAATAGGATTTCTTTGCATGTTACTTATGTCTGCTTTTCTATCTGTTCTTTATCTGCTGTTGTCCCCACCCCCACCCCTATGAACTGCCTGCCTGTCCTTCCTTCCTGTTCCTACTTTAGCTCTCACTGACCTGGATCTTACAGTGATTGCCATGTCCCTGTCTGCAGCGTGAGGAGATTATAAGCATGTGTCCCCATGACCAGCCCTGATTTTCTTTCTTGGTAGAGTGGTTTTCCTCTGCTCTAAAGTCATTCTTGTAGGGTGGGGATGGCTGCTGGTAGCTTCAAATATATTGTCTAGAGGAGCCGAAAATCTGATTTTCTTTATCCCACGTTTACATCCAATTGTTGGCCAAACTCTTAAAAAGTACAAATAAAATCATATTTCATGTTAGGACAAAGCCCAAATCCTCAATACACAGATGTAATATTCTAAGTGTGGTTCTAAAATGTAAATTATATGATATAACACCATTCAAGAACCAATAAGCCAACACAAGAAGAAGGGAGGGGCTGTGTCAAATTGCTCTTTAGTACTTGAAGAGTATCTGTTGTTTAAACAAAGTAACCAAACTGAGGTATATGCTAGGCATTGTATCTAATATTCCTGTCTTCTCAGAGAATTTTGAAATCACTTTTGTGTGTGTGTCTGTGGGTTGGGGGAGGAGTAATATGGGATTTTTCTGTGTATTTCTAGCTAATCCTGGAATTCAGAGTTCTGTCTGCCTTTGCCTCCTGAGTTCTGGGACTAAAGGTGTACACCACCACCATTTTTTAACCTACCACAAGGCCCCAGCTTTTGAAGGCTGCCTTGATCAACAGCAGACAAATGTACAATCAGAGATATGTCTCAAGTTATTGTCATGCATCCCCTGATACATGATGTGACATATATACTTATACTTGTTGGATTAATGAAAATAATAGATGTGTGACCAACCATGGTGGTTACCGTATGACAGTGTTGTCCTTTATCCTTACAAGCCTTTATGCCTGTAATCTCTCCATGTTATAGGATTGGGTGGAAAGTAAATAGGGAATTGGGTTTGGTAAATTCCTTTCAGAGTAGTATCAGGAATACCAAAAATGACTGCCTCCACTTCCTTGACTTGTAC
The DNA here is from genome assembly GCF_900095145.1 of Mus pahari. Classification (NCBI taxonomy): domain Eukaryota; kingdom Metazoa; phylum Chordata; class Mammalia; order Rodentia; family Muridae; genus Mus; species Mus pahari. The sequence goes on from NC_034608.1 coordinate 52,681,987, forward strand.
TTGGTATATTTTGCTATGGTTTAGATCAAGAATGTTCCCTGTGTAAAAGGCTCAGTTCTTAGCTTATTGCTTTGGGAGATAGTAGGATCTTGAAAGGCAGAGGCTAGTGAGATGTTGGACACAGGTCACTGAAGGGGATAGTCGGACCCCTGCACTTTGCTTTGTGTTCTCTCTTGTCACAGTGTGAGGTTAAGTGGCTTATTATTCCCTGTGCTTCCACCACAGTGTGTTACCACCAGGCCAAAGCAACAGGGCTACTGGTCACAGATATAAACCTTCAAAACTCTAAGCCAGAATAAACTTCAATACTTGTAAACTGATTACAGAGAGCTCTTACTACAATATGAGGACAGTGAGGGCTGGGAGCAAACTGGCTCTACTACTACTAGTAATCATGAAAATTGCAGTTCCTTTTGTAGGAGTGGTCCTTTCTGATACTATGCTTTCATTGTGGTGGCTTGAATGAAAAAGTATTCCCCAGAGGCTTGTGTGTTGAACACTTGGTCCTCAGTTGATGGCACTGTCTGGGGAGTGTGGTGGTTTGAATATGCTTGGCCCATAGGGATTGGTACTGTTAAGAGGTATGGCCTTGTTGGAGGAAGTGTATCACTGTGGGGGTGGGCTTTAGAGGTCTCCTCCTATGCCCAGGCTCTATCCATTGCAGAAGAGGGCTTCCTTGGCCCTTAGTTCTGTGAAGGTTCTATGCCCCAGTATAGGGGACTGCCAGGGCCAGGAAGCAGGAGAGGGTGGGTTGGTGAGCAGGGGGAGGGGCTTTTCAGAGGGGAAACTTGGAAAGGAGATAATATTTGAAATGTAAATAATGAAAATATCTAATAAAAAATTATATATATATATATATATATATAGATAGAGAGAGAGAGAGAGAGAGAGAGAGAGAGAGAGAGAGAAAGAGGGCTTTCTCTGAGCTGCTTGAGGATGCCAGTCTTCTGGCTGCTTTTGTATCGGGATGTAGAACTCTCAGCTCCTCCAGCACCATGTCTGCCTGGATGCTGTCAAGCTTCCCACCATGACGATAAGGGACTGAACCTCTGAAACTGTAAGCCAGCTCCAATTGGATGTTTGCCTTTATACAAGTTGTCATGGTCCTAGTATCTCCTCTTAGCAATGGAAACCCCCACTAAGGGAGGATATGTAACGGATATGGAACGTTTAAGATGCCAGAGCAAGTACATCACTGGGGGTGGACTTTGAGAGTTTATGGCCTTGATCCACTTTCAGTGCCGACCCCCAACCCTGGCTTCCTGTTTCTGGTTGAGCTGAGATCTCTCAGCTTCTTGATCCTGCTTCTTGACTTCATGCCTCCCTGCTACGAAGGACTCTTATCATTTGTCATATTTTGCTTTCTATTGCTGGGCTATTCACCATGACCAGAACAACAACAACAACTTGCGGAGGAAGGGGTTTATTTGGCTTATAGCTTTTGACTAGAGTCCCCCATGTTGGAAGCCAAGGCAGGAACTCAAGCAGGCAGGAACCTGCAATAAGAACTAAAGCAGAGGCCATGGATGAATGCTATTTACTGGCATGCTCCACATGGCTTATTCAACTTGCTTTTTTTTTTTTTTTTCTATATCTCAGGACTAAATGCCAGCATGGCACAGTGGTCTGGGCCATCTGACATCAATCATTCATAAATAAAACACTTTTCATGCTTGTTTACAGGCCAAGGAGGCATTTTCTCAGTTAAGTTTCCCTCTTTTAAGATGACCCTGCCTGTGTTAAGTTGACCAAAACCTAACTAGCATATTCCTCTGCAACCTTAAGGCAAAATAAATACCTTATATAAGTTGTTTTGGTTATGATATTTTATCACAGGAAGAGAAAAGTAGCTGATGCCTGTGATATTATAACCTTAAACATTTTTGCAATGAGGGCTGGAGAGATGGCTCAGCCGTTAAGAGTAGTCTGTTGACGATTTTTGGTGGCCAACTTGAGTACATTTGGAATTAACTAAAACCTAAGGATATGTGTACACCTGTCTTAATTATCTTAATTAAATCATTTGAAGTGGGAAGATCCACTTTTTAAAATTTAACCTTTTTTTACACTCCAGGCTTTATCTCTCTCCTGGCCCACCCTCTGACTGTTCCACATCCCATACCTCCTCCTCTCCCCACCCTACCCATCTCCTCGAGGATGTCCTCATGCCCCCACCGCTACCCCACCAGCCCTCCTCACTCCCTAGGATCTCTGGTCTCTTGAGGGTTAGGTGCATCTTCTCTGACTGAGTCCAGACCCGGCTGTTCTCTGCTGTATATGTGTTGGGGGCCTCATATCAGTTGGTGTATGCTGCCTGGTTGGTGGGAAGACCCACTTTTAATTTGGATCTTTTGAGGTAGGAAGATGATGCACCTGTAATCTAGACCATACCTCCTTCTGGAATCCTGTATAAGGACATGGAGGAATGAAGTTCTCCATCTTCCCCTGCTTGCCCCTTTGTCTTGCTTGAGAGCATTCCTTCATTGTCAGTAGAGTGTATTTCTTTGGGATTCCAGCACATACTGAAGACCAGGTGAGACACTCAGCCTTGTAGACTGAACAAAGTACTGGACTCTTGGACTCTCCACTGGTAGGTAGTCATTGCGGGATTAGCTGGGCCACAGTTTGTAAGCCTCTGTGAAAAATCTAATCTATATATTTCTTCACTTCAGGGGTCTCACAAACTACCTGTAATTCACTGCAGCGATCTGATGATCTTATCTGGCTTCTGTAGGCACCTTCACTCATGTATACATTCACGAATACAAACATACAAACACACACACACACACACACATACACACAAACAATGAAAATAAGTCTTAAAAATTAAAATACCAACATCCAAAAAGGAGGGATTTCTATCCCATGTGACCCATTTATGTTAGTGTAGCGGTTTGAATAGGTATGGCCTTTATAGACTCATGTATTTGAATGCATAGACTATAGGGAATGGCACCGTTAGGAGGTGTGGCCTTGTTGGAGGAGGTGTGGCCTTGTTGGAGGAGGTGTGGCCTTGTTGGAGGAGGTGTGGCCTTGTTGGAGGAGGTGTGGCCTTNGAGGTGTGGCCTTGTTGGAGGAGGTGTGGCCTTGTTGGAGGAGGTGTGGCCTTGTTGGAGGAGGTGTGGCCTTGTTGGAGGAGGTGTGGCCTTGTCAGAAAAAGTGTGTCACTATGAGGGTGGGTTTTGTGTTTTTCTATGCTCAAGCTACACCCAATGACAGCCCCCTTCTGCTGCCTGTAGATCAAGACGTAGAACTCTCAGCACCACGTCTACCTAACTGTATGCTGCCATGCTTCCAACCATGACGATGATGATGGAAAACCTTTTGAAACTATAAGTCAAAGCCCCAATTAAAAGTTTTCCAAAGCCTGCATGGAGTGCTCCCTGGCACAAAGCAGACTCAGTCTTTCTCTTGTATCATTTCCTCGCTCCCTTCTTCATCCACTTCATTTCAAAGTCCACCTCACTTGCCACAACTCTTTTCACGGGCGTTTTCCGTTCATTTTTCTCTGAATCAGTTTGCCTTCCTTTTCTCGGGAAGACGCTGTCTGCTGCAGGATTGGGACTGGAACTGGTGGGAAGCCAGTCAGTGTGGGGGTGGGTAGGTGGGGCACACTATTATAAAGTTCTGAGATTTCAGGTGACAACGTGATCAATCTCCAGGCCTCCAGGGAAATCAAATGGCCCGTGATGAATGTCTTCAGCTGGAAGGACTGTCGACAGATGCTAAAAGTACATCGCTGTTTATCCTCTTCCACGGGAGCCTACGTGTTCCCACTTGACCAGGAAGCAGAAAGCAAGCCAACGTTCAACTGAATGTTGCCTGTTCCAAGATAAATTTGTTTTCTGTAGACCCAGAGAAAGAACAAACAACAAACATATTGGTGCAATTTGCCTTTGCCCTCTGGAGGAGCTGGCATCCTGAAAGCCTTGTTCATTCTCCTCGCTTGCAGCCAGGTGACCAACCTCAGGCTTCTTCCCCAGAGCTGATAGGAACTGGCTTGCATTCAAGCCAGATGGCACATTCAAGGCACATTATTAAATTTGGAGGAAAGAAAGGGTGAGACTTAAAAAAAAGAAAATTAACACAAACAAGTGATGTCTGATCTTTGCCTTTAATCTCAGCTTGACAAATGAGTCTTTAAAAATATCCGTATCAAAATATAGATTATGAACTGCCTCTTAATTGAGGTGCAGCAGGTTGCATAGACACTGATGTGAAATCTCATCCATGTAAAACAAATGAAATAACAGCTCGCAGGGAGCTTGTGGTCCAGGTGTCAAGCTCTGAGCCACGGTTTGGGGAGACTGTTGGTTTAAGAGGTTTGTGCCTGCCCAGTGTGACCTTCTTTAAATGCATCTATAAGAGGCCAGTACAATGTCCCCTGAAGCCAATGCCAGCTCTCCTCTGCACCTGGTCTTACTAACCTTTGGTTTAAAACACTCAGAGACCCAAGACTGGTCACATCTGTCTTCTGCAAATCTTCAAGCCCAGGGACCAGCTGTCTGAGCATGGCCCTCTGCCATGCTTTGACTTGAAATCTTACTACTACAGTCCCTTGGCTTTCAATTCTTGGGTAGCATTAGAGCCCCCTACTCAGGGAACTTGTGAGTATTAGATAAAAAGCTACAGCACCGTGCCTGTCAGACAAGGACATTCTTTATACACGTTAGCTACTGTGACTGGCGGCGGTGACTCTCAGACACTGTAGTCACTGGGACTCGGTATCAGTGGTCTGGGTAACGTGACTCTACCATGCTGCCTTCATCTCTGGCTATAGAAAGAGGACGATAGTGGAAGTTTCTTCTTAAGTAGTTGCACGTTGAACACTTCTGCCTTCACCATAGATGCCAGGGAGGGTCCCCAGACTTCTCCTCTCTTGTAATTTTAGACCTAGCCGACAGTTTGCAATACTTCTCCTCCCTATTCGGCTAAAGATAGCACAGATGATCTCACCTCCAAGATTTTGAATAGCCCTTCTCCTTTTTAAATTTGGCTTTACCGAAATGGAGGCCATTTGACAAAGAAAGAGGTAAAAGTTCTAAGAGGTTCTCAGCTTGTTCCAAATAGATGCGGTAGTCAACCTTTCCAGACGTCAAGGGGAGTTCAATTCACCTTCCCCTAAGATGTGGTATCCTGGCCCTGATTGCCATTAGCTCTGTAGGGTTGCCTGATCAGCAAGTTTCCTTTTAGGACCAGACAGGTCCTTTCTATATTCCAGAGTTAGTTAAAACTTCCAGCCATGGGTATCTTCACTCCTGAACCCCAGAGCAGCTGAGTGAATGAAATCAGAACTATTTTGAGAGTCTAAAGCAGTTGGGCCAAGCGAAGGAATGGCTTTTCTGGGACACAGTGTTTTCTGGAACTACTAAAACATAAAAGAAGAGCTCGATAAAACAGCTCCTTTTTTGAAAAAAAAAAAAAAAAAAAAAAAAGACCCAGTAGGGGAAGTCGCTGTACTTGGTTCTCAGGGCTGCCTGGGTTTGAGCACAGAATGCCCCTCATTCTGGGAAACCCCTCAGTTTTGTATGAACTGGCACATTAGCCAACTTCAAGAAAAGGCCAAATGGCTACTGACAAAATTAAAATTCCAAGGCAGGGTGTATTTAGCTGATTTTTAGAATCATGCCTCTTTAATGCAAGTAGAAAGATATAAACAGAAAAGGCAGGTGACTTAAGTCCTGAGCTAAGAAACTGTCCGTATTGCCTGGTATTGACAGATACATAAATGGAGGATCTCTGTTTGGGATGTCTGGGGTGCTCCTGGTCAGTCATTCGGTAGCACTTACTCCAATTGCAAACTTAATCCCTGGGAGGAAATAATTAGTCCTTACCGGGTTCTTTTTGAAAACAAAACAAAAAGAAAAAGAAAACTGTAACATGACACTAGATACCTTAGAGACCAGGAAGAAGCCAGCCTTCCCAAGGAAGTTTCCCATCTCAATGCATATTCACAGGGGAGGAAATGGTGAAGCGCCCTTTAAGAGGGTAAGGCCCTTTGATGACATGATTGGGGTGGAGATCATGGAGAGGGACAAGGTCACATGGATGGCAGTGAGACTTCAGCCTGGGTGTGAGTCAAAGATCTGTCAAGATGGAAGAGAGTTAAGAATGCTGAAGATGGAATACAGGAAAGATGTGTAGGGACAGGAACGTTCAGCTTGAGTTTGTGGCCAATCTTAACTAGGGATAAGAGCGCACTGTTCCTCCATTCAGCCAGGTATTGACAGATAAGCAAATGGAAGATCTTTATCTGGGATGCCTAGGGACTCCTGTCATCTTAGGCTCATGTCTACAGCCTCACTCTTTCCGTCTCTGAAAAGACTGTGCACCCCAAACTCTAGGCCAAGTTTCTGTGCATGGGATGCAATTATACTCACAGAGCAGCTGCTCAGGGGCTAGAGTCTCAGAGGAAGAACGGTGAGTTAAATGAAAGGCCTACACTTGGAAGGTTGTAGAAAGTCTGTGGACTGGATCCATGATGTTGGATAAGGATCCAAGGCAAGAGAACTGCTGATCATCAGAATCTGTGTTTGCCAAACTGAGCCGGTTGTGTTAGGAAAAGGGAGATGGGAGAAACCTGCCATTTGCAGGATGTGGGAGTAACTATAGAGGCCCATGTTCTACATGTCTAAATATATAAATGTGCATATATATAGTACAGATGTGGGTTCTGCTTGTCCTAACCTTAGTTTCATACACCAGTGAGAAGCCTTGTGGGCACACGGCTAGGGATGCCCCACGTACAACCCAAGAATTATTATCTCATATATATATATATATATATATATATATATATATATATATATATATATATATTTACCCATGATTGATTCCTTTTGAATGAGCACAAGGCACTACCTCATCCTATTTGTGTTAATGGACTTACAAATAAAAACCTTGATCTTGGCTCACTCCAAGATCAATTAGCATGTCGGAATTTTATAATTTCTGTCAAAGCATGATATCAGAGAGGGGTGCATGCTGGTGGAAGGGTGCTTGTTTCATGAAACCAGGTGTGTTAAAGAGGAAGTGGAAGGTATGATGTTTCACTAGTTTCTTTGAGAGTGCAACCCCAATGACCCAACTTCCTCTGGTTAGGGCTCATTTCATGTTTTGTCTACCTCCCAATAGTGACATGCTAGGGACTAAGCCTTTCGTGTGAGGGCCACGGGGGAAATCCCAGATGCAAACTACACTGCTCTCCATCCAGATTGGAGGCTGCTGACACCTGAAAACTAAGGTCATATATAGAATGTTCTAGAACGTGGAGAGGGCATGTCCCTTAGACACAACAGAAAATTAACCACTTGAAATTGGAGTGTGGGCTCAGGAGATCAGGATGGGTATCTATGAACTAGAACACAGTTCCTTTCTTCCTTCCTTCCTTCCTTCCCTTTTCCTTTCCCTTCCTTTTTCCATTTCCTTTGTTCCTTTTTTCCCTTCCCTTCCTTCCTTTTTCCATTTCCTCCCTCCCTTCCTCCATTCCTTCCTTCCCCCTTCCCTTCCTTCCTTCCCATTTCCATTTGCTTCCTTCCCCCTTCCCTCCCTCCCTGTCTCCCTCCCTCCCTCCCTTCCTTCCTTCCTTCCTTCCTTCCTTCCTTCCTTCCTTCCTTCCTTCCTTCCTTCCTCGCATTACTTAAAATATTCTTTCTCCTGATTTGACATTTTAGTTTTTAGCAGCCTGGCTTTCAAAGAACTCCATGTTCTTCTTTGCTTGAAGAAGTTAATGTTACCATGACCTCACACTTTAAACCCTCTTGCTTCATTCAGTCCTCAGGTGCTGCAGTGACAGGCCTGCAGGAACATGCGTAGCTTCAGGGGCTCTTGTACAGGATTCTCCCAGGCTTGCTCAGTATGAACTTTGCTCCCAGAAGTCACCTTGCCTCTTGCCTCACATGCTGGAAATGCTGGGTTCAAACTCTAGAAATGAGTGGGGGAAAAAATCACTCTAGCCATAGGGATTTTGCAGGACTTTGCAAGTAGAGGATTGTTCCTTGCAGGCAAACTCACCTCCTTTATAGCCGGGGTGATAAGGGGCATGCCTAAAAGCTGACAGGTCCCAGACCCCACTCAGCTCTCTTAAGCAGATAAACAAAATGATTGATTATCTAATGACAAATGGAGAGGAGTTTTCCGAAGACATTTACAATAGAAGGATAGTGATTCTTCAGTGGCTCCAGAGGGCAACAGTTTATCAAGGGCTCTTTAGATACATCCAAACCACATTAGGACTGAAGCAGAGCTATTTAAGATACCCTCCCTTGCCAGGGTTTTCTCCTCAGGACAAGCTTCAGATTGTTCCATTTATTAAAAGTAGACGTGTGGAAGAATCAGAGGTCACACTCATAAACATTGTGGGGGAAGATGTGCTCCAATGGTCATCCTACCTGTGGACTCAGCAAGGTCCCTTTACTATTTACTGGCAGATTATAATTTGCTTAGTGTCTTTGGGCCCCTTTCTACCTCTGTGGGGGGGAAAAAAAACATTTTAGTCTCCACCATGACTCAGAATATAGGACACAAATACACACACACACACACACACACACACACACACACCACCTCTAAGAGAATACTGGAATCTTTGAGTGTTTAATTTCTCAGGAAGTCCACAGATAAATGTGACAGTTAAATTACAGTTTTTATCTGAGGTGTCAGAGACTAACAACCCTGGGCCCATTTATACCACAGGATGCATGCCCTGGGCTTGGTATCCAACACTGGGGTGGATTTTCTGTTGCTTTCTCTCTTTAAAGAGACAAATACACGGAACATGGATACATATATAAATTTTTCAAAAAAAAAATAAATACAGGGGATCTAAAGAAGGCAGTCAAATAGTTTTCAGCCTTGGGATCTGAATTGAATCGGTTAGTTGCTTATTTCTCCTAGCTTTACTCCTAGTATGTAGACATTTGAGGACCATGTTCACCCTTCAACTCCCTCTACCCCAGCCCCCCCCCCCCGATTTCTCTCCTAACTGGTTTCCGCCACGCCTTTCTCACTTCTTCTTTGCTTGTTTGCTTGCAAATTGAGTCTAATTCGTGTTACCCTTATTATCATGGTATGGGGCCAACTGCTGGAGCTTTGGCAAGCTATCAGTGGCCACACCCTCTATGAAAGCGACTGTCCTTTTCAACCAGTCATTGCCTGTCGCTGTTCCTCAGATAAGGTGATTAAGCAACTGGAAAGGAGTGGTGGAGGTGATCTCTGCGGTCTTGACAGGTTTCACGGCTTTGATAAATTCGGAGATTACTTGAGTATAGATATGATCTTAAACCAACTTCCTCTCAATGGAAACAAACCCACACTGAACCCTGCAACAGCGAGAATGTGTCTGATACTACGGTCATTTCTCTGAACCCACAGAATACCGGGAATGTCGGATTCAAGATGTAGCATGTTGCATTCGGCTGTGGCGCTAAATGGGGTAGCCCGGATAAGACATCTTGCATTGCCTCCAACCCCCAACCACCCACAACAGGCCAGAGATGTGCTGGCTCAAACCAGGGGAGCTGAAAACTAGGCTTCGGTTGTCCTAGCACAAATAGTCCCCAATAACTGCTTATCAAATGGATTAAAAGGTTGTTTACTCCCCCCCCCCCATCTGCCTTTTATAATTACACTCTTGTTCTAAGCTCCTTTGACACCCGGGTCCCTAAATTCTGCCGGCTCCACAGAGGTGTGGATGAAGGGCGCATGGGAAGGGTGAGCAAGAAAGCTAGCTAAATCCTATGCTTAGGGATGAATAAGAAATCCTTAGAGACTAGGGCCAACAAAGAGCCTGGTGCAGGACAAGTCAACCCGGAGACCCCGGAGTCCCACACCAGCCTTGAGGACCGCATCTGGTGCGCCTGGCGCAGGGCGAAGTCCACGTCGCCATCCCCACCTTGACTGGACCCCCCAAACCCCGAAGTCTGCGCTGGCTTGCAACTCCCGCCCCTGGGGCGGTGCCGGGAACAAGCGGCGCCTCCGCCGGTCACGTGGGGGCCGCTCCACCGGGCGGCGCTGTAGCTTCCCGATCGCGTTCTCCCAGCGCCGGGGACGCGGCGCTCGCGCTCCCGCTCGAGCCGCGGGGAAACGGAGACAAGGAGACGCCGCCACCTCCGGCGCCCCGGCCCTGCGCCCGCAGCATGCCCGCCGCGGAGCCGAGCGCCGCCCTCCTCCTGCAGCTCGCGGAGGTAACGCCGCCGGCCTCCGGACCGCCGCTGCGAGGGTAGCGGGGCCGGAGTCGGCTACCGAGGCTCGGCGAGGCGGGCGGAGCTGGAGGAGGAGCAGGCATCCTCCGCGGCGCGGCGGGCGGCGGCCCTGCTGCCCGGCGCGCCCATGGCCCGGGAGCACGGAGAATGCAAGCCGCGCTGCGCGGCCGCAGCCCAGCTCCGAGCCGCTTGCCCGGAGCCCCCCAAAGCTGCCTGCGTCGCTGCCGCCCTCCAGTTGCGGACTCCCGGCCACCGGCTGCGCTAGGACCCACGGCCGCCGGCCGCGCAGGGGTGGTGGCCCGGGAGCAGCGGGAGCTAGAGGGCCCGGGAGCTGGGCGCCCGCCGGAGTCCAGCGCGGCATGCTGCTGCGGGCTCCGGTACCGGCGTGAGGGTTGTCGGCGCGGGGCCCCGCCATGGCTGGCAAGGACAGTGGCAACCTGAAGACGGTGAGGCTGTGGCGGGACGCCGCCCTGCGAGCCAGGAAGCTGCGGAGCAACCTGCGCCAGCTCACGCTCAGCTGCCCGGGGGCCGGAGGCGATCCACTGGAGTCCTCCGATGCCCCCCAGCTGGTGCTGCCGGCCAACATCGGGGACATTGAGGTGCTGAACCTGGGGAACAACAGCCTCGAGGATGTGCCTGAAGGTCTGGGGTCAGCTCTGGGCAGCCTTCGCGTCTTGGTCTTGCGCAGGAACCGCTTTACCCGGCTGCCCCCTGCGGTGGCAGAGCTAGGCCACCACCTTACCGAACTGGACATCAGCCACAACCGGCTGACCATCCTGGGAGCCGAGGTGGTGAGCGCCCTGAGGGAGCTGCGCAAACTCAACCTGAGCCACAACCAGCTGCCAGCCCTGCCTGCCCAGCTGGGTGCCCTGGTCCACCTGGAGGAGCTGGATGTCAGCTTCAACCGGCTAGCGCATCTGCCAGATTCCTTCTCCTGCCTCAACCACCTACGGACCCTTGACGTGGACCACAACCAGCTCACCGCCTTTCCCCAGCAGCTGCTGCAGCTGGCTGCCCTGGAGGAGCTCGACGTCTCCAGCAACCGGCTGCGAGGCCTACCTGAGGATATCAGTGCCCTGCGTGCCCTCAAGATCCTCTGGCTTAGCGGGGCCGAGCTTGGCACGCTGCCCAGCGGCTTCTGCGAGCTGGCCAGTTTGGAGAGCCTCATGTTAGATAACAACGGGCTCCAGGCTCTGCCCGATGAGTTCAGCCGTCTGCAGAGGCTCAAAATGCTCAACCTCTCTTCCAACCTCTTCGAGGAGTTCCCTGCTGCGCTGCTGCCCCTGGCTGGTCTGGAGGAGCTCTACCTTAGTCGCAATCAGCTCACCTCAGTGCCCTCTCTTATCGCCGGGCTGGGCCGGCTTCTCACCTTGTGGCTGGATAATAACCGCATCCGGTACCTGCCAGACTCCATTGTGGAGCTGACCGGCCTGGAGGAGCTGGTGCTCCAGGGCAACCAGATCGCTGTGCTGCCGGACAACTTTGGCCAGCTCTCCCGGGTAGGCTTGTGGAAAATCAAGGACAACCCACTGATTCAGCCCCCTTACGAAGTCTGCATGAAGGGGATCCCTTACATCGCAGCCTATCAGAAGGAACTGGCTCATTCGCAGCCAGCGGTGCAGCCCCGGCTCAAGCTGCTCCTGATGGGCCACAAGGCTGCGGGAAAGACCCTGCTTCGACACTGCCTCACTGAGGACAAAGTGGAGGGAGGGCAAGGAGGAGGGGACAAGGAGAAGAGCTACCTACCTTTCCCTCCCCTTGGGAGTAAGGGCATCGAGGTGACCAGCTGGACAGCGGATGCTTCCCGGGGCTTGCGGTTCATTGTGTATGACTTAGCTGGCGATGAAAGCTATGAAGTGATACAGCCCTTCTTCCTTTCCCCAGGAGCCCTGTATGTGCTCGTAGTCAACTTGGCTACCTATGAACCTCGCTGCTTTCCTACCACCGTGGGCTCCTTCTTGCATCGGGTGGGGGCCCGGGTGCCTCACGCTGTGGTGTGTATTGTGGGCACGCATGCGGACCTGTGTGGGGAGCGGGAGCTCGAGGAGAAGTGTCTGGACATTCACCGACAGATTGCCCTGCAGGAGAAGCACGATGCAGAGGGCCTTAGCCATCTAGCTAAGGTGGTGGATGAGGCCCTGGCTCGGGACTTCGAGCTGCGCTCTGCCAGCCCCCACGCAGCCTACTACGGTGTTTCAGACAAGAACCTTCGGAGGCGCAAGGCCCATTTTCAATACCTGCTTAACCACCGGCTGCAGATCCTCTCGCCCGTGTTGCCCGTGAGCTGCCGGGACCCCCTCCAATTGCAACGCCTTCGAGACAAGCTGCTCTCTGTAGCTGAGCACCGAGAAATCTTTCCCAACTTACACCGAGTCCTGCCGCGATCCTGGCAGGTACTGGAGGAACTGCATTTCCAGCCACCTCAGGCGCAACGACTGTGGCTGAGCTGGTGGGACTCTGCCCGCCTGGGCCTGCAGGCAGGTCTGACTGAGGACCGGCTCCAGAGTGCTCTTTCCTACCTGCACGAGAGCGGCAAGCTGCTCTATTTTGAGGATAGCCCGGCCCTCAAGGAGCATGTCTTCCACAACCTCACCCGCCTCATTGACATCCTCAATGTCTTTTTCCAGAGAGATGCTTCTTTGCTGCTGCATAAACTGCTCTTAGGGACCAATGGAGAGGGGGAGGGGGAGGGGGAAAGTTTCCCCACTATAGCAGTGCCCAGCCCGGGTCAGGACCCACTCCGGGCCACCCAGCTTCATCATTATGTGGAAGGCTTTCTGTTGCATGGGCTTCTGCCAGCCCACATCATTCGGTTGCTGCTTAAGCCTCATGTCCAGGCCCAACAGGACTTGCAGCTCCTGCTGGAGCTGTTGGAGAAGATGGGACTCTGTTACTGCCTCAATAAACCCAAAGGCAAGCCTTTGAATGGCTCCGCGGCATGGTACAAGTTCCCATGCTACGTGCAGAATGAGGTGCCCCATGCAGAGGCCTGGATTAATGGCACCAACCTAGCCGGGCAGTCTTTTGTGGCTGAACAGTTACAGATCGAATATAGTTTTCCCTTCACCTTTCCACCTGGATTGTTCGCACGTTACAGTGTTCAGATCAACAGCCACGTGGTGCACAGGTCGGATGGGAAATTTCAGATCTTTGCATATAGAGGGAAAGTTCCCGTGGTGGTGAGTTACAGACCTGCCAAGGGGGTCCTGCAGCCCGACACCCTGTCCATTGCCAGCCATGCGTCACTACCAAACATATGGACCGCATGGCAAGCCATCACCCCTTTGGTAGAGGAACTGAATGTCCTACTTCAGGAATGGCCTGGACTGCACTACACTGTGCACATCCTCTGTTCTAAGTGCCTTAAGAGAGGGTCGCCAAATCCACACGCTTTCCCAGGTAGGAGGAGAGGGTGTTTGGGATTCTCTGACGCTTTGTCTTAGGTTGTGTTTGGGAGACTTTTGTTTCTCGTGTGGCAGGAGTGTTTCTGCAGTCTCATAGACTTTCCAGGAAAGCCTTTCAAGGTAAATGAAGGGCGGTCGGCCAGGTGAAATGCTGCCATGAGCATCATTCTCTTCTAACAGAGAGACTCAAACTGCCAGATTCACACATTTCCAACTCTGCCTTTATTGTCCTATGCAAGCCAGCTGCATTTGCAGAAGGCAGTCTCAGGTGCGGTGCACAGAGGTCGGAGGACTGTGACATTAGAGCTGTCTGAGCCTCCCTTCTTACAGGCATTAGTCGAATGTCGATCAGAGAGTGGGAGGAGCCTGCGTCTGTGTCCGGGGTCATATTCTTTTGTTTAAAGTCTGTGTGCAACCAGCAAGTCAGAGTTAGGACTGGCTTTCCCGGAGAAATCCGAAGAATGTTCTGTAATCAGGGTGAGTGATGGTTGAGTAGTCTGTAATGCATGCATGCCTCTTGAGAGTGCAGACTTGACCAGCTCCAGAGAGAGAGAGAGAGAGAGAGAGAGAGAGAGAGAGAGAGAGAGAGAGAGGACTCACTTCTCTGAAGGGAGTTTCCTGACATTTCTTGGCAACTTTGAGCTCTGTAGACATCATAAGATAGCTTCTTGGAAAAGGGGGCTTTCCGGAGGTGGTTTTTAAGTGAGGGAAGGGAAAGCAAGAAAAGAAAACCCAGGAGCCTCCTAGGGTGTGTTTCCCCAATAGGTTTTTTTTTTTTCCTTTTGTAAACAGTTATGGGTGAATGAGAGAATTTGAGGACTAAGTTGTTTAAGCTCTCAAACAAGCAAGCAAGCAAACAAGGAACCCTCATTTTCAAAGCCACTGTAAAGGTTCAGCAACCCTGAAGAACAGAAAGTCTGGGCTTTCCACCTGCCCAGCCTCCTCCCCATCAGCATAGCCTTCCCATCCTCATTCATCATTCTCTGCACAGGACCAGTCAATTTTCCCCATCCCTTCTCCCTCAGGAGCGAACCCTCCTCCAAGTCTGGAATTCCTGGCTTACATTAGTGATCCCTCTGGGTGTTTATTCTTGAGGGTTTGAGCAATTGCATAATGAATGACACGTGCCCATCATTGTAATGTAATCTAGGGTAGTTTCAGAGAGAGAGAGAGAGAGAGAGAGAGAGAGAGAGAGAGAGAGAGAGAGAGAGTCCTTTGTGCTCCTTTATCTGTCTTGAGAACTCCTGTTCTGTCTGGGAGCTTTCCCACTCCTCACCCTTGGTTAATTAGTCTCAAGCCTTTAAGCTAGGAACTGTTTCCTTGTCGATTGAGGCTCTTTAACAGCTGATTTGTGTGCAGTCCCCTGGTCAATAGCATTACAAGCATCCTTAGCACAAACCCTGTAACAATAGGGTGGCCGAGCCCTTCTCACCTTGGTCCCCCATCACCCAGGGTAGGTTGAGGCGCGCTGAATGGGAAGAGCGAATGCCACTCTGATCTTTGTCTTAGCCCGAGTGGCAACTCGAGTGCAGCTTGTCACAGTGCCGGAAGGAATAAGATACCCAATGTTTCCGAAGGCGATGTCTGCCCGTTGCCCTAGATCTAGGCTTAATTCTTCAGCGTGAAAAAAGCCACCATACTGGGTTACCGGCCACGGAAGCCAACCATTCTGTGTGATTATCCGGTTTCTTGTCAGCCGGCCCGGACTTGGAGGATGCCTCGATGTGTTTGCCATTGGATTTTATTCACGGAAGGTAAACACCTTCCTCACTGTGTTACTAAGTTGTACATAGGGATGGAGAGCCCTGCACTCCCGAGGGTACTCAACTGAGAGTTCTCTGAAACCAGTTCTTGCTCAATGCAGAGGTGGAGCGCGAATTGGTGCCCTGCACGCCAAAGGGAAGGACATAGGTTACTGAACGAGGACCAGTTGGGGCTGAGGAATTCTGCTAATAGGACAGTGAGCCTGGTATGATTTCTACCCTCGCCTCCTCTTGGAAGTTTTCACTTTTGATGCATAGGGAGATGGCTAGACAATAAGAGGACCCAGCTTGTTTCTCCATTGGCCCTTTTCCATTGCTGCCCGCGGCTGGCAATCCAGGTTATAAGGAAGATGTTACTTTCCAAAGTTGAGAAAGGAAAAGAGAAGAATTGTAAGAACACACATCTATATTGAGAAATATGCCAGCAGTAATTTTTTTTTATAACATGCATGGAATGTTTCTGCCTTATTTATGACAGAAATGCTATTTTTTAAAATTTGTTTCAGCTTATATTTTTACCCCTAAAGTAGCAAAGAGATCAGAAATATTGGGAAGGCTGACAATATTGTATTTTTCTTTACACTGTGACAACAACAACAACAACAACAACAACAAAAAGAACAAGATTTTTTTTCTCTCTCTTTTTTTTTTTCTGGGATTCCCAGCCTTTATTAGAAATGGTTATAATCCTGGAAGATCTGCTAAGACTACAAGTAATGAAATCTAGAATGTCACGTGGGAGAAATGATAACATTCGATGTTTGGTTATGAGAGGACATACCCTTAGGTAACTAAAGCATGTGTCAGTCTGGCAGGAGCTTTACTCTCTGTTAGCTTTCTGTCTTTCTATGGAGTCATTTGCTTTTTAGGGACAGAAAATTGGAGACTTCCTTTTACACTTAATTAAAGTATCAAGTTCTCTTGTAAATTCACAATTTTACATACAATGGTTTAAAAACTGATTTTTTAAGTTTCTTTTTTTTTGTTTTTTGTCTCCCTTGGGACATTAAGTGCCATTTCCCATGTTGCCTGGTACCATTCAGCCAAAGCATTCATCCCATTAAAAGCTTTTAAAATGTTCTTATATGGAAAGCCCATTCTGACCCTGCCCAATTGCATTCCCTGGCAAGAGCTACTTAGCTGGCTAAGTGATGCGGAGCTGGAGTTCTCTTGCTTTAACTTTGGAGGTCCTTAGTCAGCAACCATGGGTTTAAAATTCTCCTGGAGGAGGCCCAATCACACTGTCAATGAGATTAAAGATTTTATTTAAGATTTATTTATTGTAGATTTTATGTAAGACAATTGGGCTGAAATACGAGAGTATGTAAAGATTTATTTATTTATTTTATCTGCTTGGACTAAAGTTTAGTCTGCCTGCCTGCCTGTACAGAAGAGGATGTGGGATGCTCAGGAAATGGAGTTACAGACAGTTGTTAGTGGCTATGTGGCTGTTGGGAATTGAACCCTGGTACTCCAGAAGAGGAACCAGTGTTCTTAACTGTGGGGCCATCTTGCCAGCCCTCCAGAGTTCTTCCAGAAACTGAAGGCAGATCTGTAAGATGCTTAAATGTTGCTGTAGCTCAGCAGGTAAAGGCACTTGTCTTGCAATCCTAGACACCCGGGTTCTGTCCCCAGATCACATATAAAGGTAGAAGGTCAAACAGGCCTCTACACATGTGCTGAATTGTGTGTGCACACACAAACGCAATCATTTTTCAGACTATCGCTGGGCGTGGACTCTGCCTATATCCACCTCCCTCTTCCATTCCTCCCCTGTAATTGGTCCTGGGCTCTCATTCCCAGAGTGCGCTGTTCTTCCTACGGGATGTTTATTCATGTTTTCCTTCTCTTCTGGCAGTATCATTTAAACCAGAATGGTCAGCCTCCTGAGGTTGGCTGACCTGATGGACACAGTGGCTACCTCATTGGACCACAGCAAGACTGCAGTACATTGATAACATTTCAGCAATCAAATGACCGCTTTGTGGATTTGAGTTGGAAGAATATATCTTAGTCTAAGTGACTTTGAATATAAGTTTTCACTCATATTCAAATATTTACCCTCCAAGTTATGAGTGGTAGTTTTAAACAAGGAGAAAGCAATCCAGTAAGCTTAATTATCTGGTTTTCCTTAATTTGGGTCACACGTATTCACACATCTCAAAAGTACCTTCGCTGCTTCATTTCCTTTTTGCACCTAGTGTGTACCGGTCTGACTGTGTGTAACCTGTCTTACTTCATATGCCTGTCTGACAGTGTGCACCTATCTAACTGTATGTACTGGTCTGAATGTGTTTGCTTGGCCATCTTGCTACAATGTGTGCCCATATGACACTGTGTGTCCTACTGATAGTATGTTGCACATACCATACTGTGTATGGTCTGTCTGATAGTGTGGACCCATCTGACTGTGTGTTTCTCTGGCTATGTGTACCAGTCTGACAGTGTGTGCCTATACGTTGTACATATCCAACTGTGTGTGCCAGTCTGACTGTGTGCTAGTCTGACTGCGTGTCCTGGTCTGAGTGTGTTGAAGTGTCTGATGGTGCCTGTCTCTCTGGTGCTTAGCATTATCTCTCTGTTAACAGGATGGTTGCATATGTCCTAATTCTTTCTTGATTAGACTGTTCGCTTGCTTCCTCTAAGCAGAGACCTTCCTGAGGCTTTGTGGTCCCTGGAAGCCTCTCTGGTGCTCCCTGGGTGACTGGTGCTTCATATGAAGAATCTCTTTGTGGTACTGTTGAGTTCCCAGGTAGTACCGGATGGTGATCTTGCCTTGGCATGCATCCACCACTCAGATGTCCTGGCTCTCCTGCTGGGCCTGGACCGTGGCACTTGCCCTTGAATGGGCCCTTCATTTTGACTACTGAAGCGGAGCAAAGTTCTTGCCTTATTATATCTAAATTTTACAATTACTGGAATCTGAGCATGACCTAGTTGCTCAGATTGAATTAAGTCATTGTTTTTGGGCCCCACAAAGCTTATTCGATATCTTTTTTAGCTTCACTCTATTAATATTGATGCCCCCTGGGTTTTTATTTTTATAAACAGTCCTCGTTGAACCCGGTAGGACTTTCTCTGCATAAAAAGAAAGAAAAAAAAACCTAATAATGTAGTAAGAAAAAGAAATGCTGTGCATAATACAGTTCAAAGACTGGGGAGGTCTACAGAGTGCTCAAATTGTTGTAAGGTATAGGAGTCTCTGCTTTCAGTTCTAGGGTGTACCCTGCTCAGGTACTTAAGAACTTCCCAGAGAAAGACCTTTTTGTTTGTAACCCACAGTCTATGTGATGGTCTGCCTCCTGCTTCCCTGGCTTCCTGGTGAGCCTGGCTCTTCTTCATTCACTTCATCTGATATCTAACATGTGGATGGGCGCCCTCAGGGATGTTTGGGGAGGTCTAGGCAAGGATCTAGAATAACAGAGCTTTTCCCATGGCTGGGAGGATGTGCCAGTTTTTGCCCCTTGCCCAGGAAGGGGTGTGTGGGAAGGGCCAGTTCTGGAGTGAATGTTTCTGGTAGTTTTCCCTGATTTGGTTCTTAATTCTCGTATCCCCATTGGGAACACCTTGATGAAAGACTCGGCAGCCATCATTAGTGGGCTTCTTTTTGAGTTGTTGAAAACTGTGGCAAGTGCTGGCCAAGTCTTTACCTTCTCTTGTCACCTGCAGCTCCGTGGAAACACACGGGAAGGTCTATCAAGGTCAGGCTCAGCCAGCCAGGCCTTAGGTCTCTCAGGCTCAGACTTCCCTCAGAGGAGGGAAAAGCACACTGGTACACATTCTCTAGCGCTGCTCTGGCCTTAGAGAAAAACCGACCTTCTTCTCCTCAGAAGGACTGGTAGGCATCTCAGACACCCACAGAATGCATGTGAGCAGCTCATGAAACTTGAGAGACTTCCCCACCACGCCCCTTCTCTGGGGAATGGCGCAGTGTCTCAGGGACTCTTCTTCTTTTGCCTTCTGATATTTCTTGGCAGCCGGCTGGGCAGCACCGGAAATGGCTGAGCAGGTGGGAGGGACTCCACGGCCGTCGTTTCTGAGGGATCAAGGCACTGCGATATCTCTGATTCCTTGCAGGTCGGTTTTGGGTTGTTTCTGGTGTTCTCGATCTGCAAGTGTATACGTCGAGGTTTGCCATGTGATTTTTGTTTCTTGTTTGTGTTCTTCCCCTCTTTGCATACAAACTCTCACAGAAATAAACGGAGAGGGGGAAAGATGGTCAGAATACCGAAATAAACGGAGAGGGGGAAAGATGGTCAGAATACCTCGTTGAGTATGTAGGAGCTGGCTGCCTAATTCTGCTCCCTAACCTTACGTTTAGTTCCCTAGGGCACTGGTGACTCTTCCTTCCAAAGCAGAGTTCTCTTTGCTCTTCCTCCCCTGATTGGCTCATACCTTTCCCTTAACTTTGACTTCCATGGTGGGTTGGGGGGAGGTTCAGTGATGGGGGAACATGAAGCCATGATTGGTGGAAGTGGAATGGATCCAGGAAGGCAGATTTCTACCCCCCGCCCCCCTCCCCCCCAGTGGCTTTACCCTCTTCCAGGCAATGTTGCTTCCCAGGATTCCACCCTGGGTTCAGCCTATTGATTGGAGATCAAGGGAAGACCCTAGTGGAGTGGCTGACTGGGGTATAGACACGCCCATGAGTGACTGACTAGGGTATAGACACGCCCATGAGTGGCTGACTAGGGTATAGACACACCCATGAGTGGCTAACTGGTGTATAGACACACCCATGAGTGGCTAACTGGTGTATAGACAAGCCCATGTGCACTGCATATTTGGCAGTCGCATCGATAACTATTCCCAGATACCCTTGCCAGCAGGCTGACTTATTTGTAGAGAATGAGAAGGAAAATTTTGGAGTTATTTTTATTTTTGGCAGCAAGTGCTCAAAAACATTTATTTCTTCAGTGTAATAATGTCCTAGCTGGAAACACTGAGGCTTGTTTTTATTTTTTTAAATTTTTTTTTTTAATTTTTTTTTTTTTTTTAAGAAAAAATGAGGGAGGAGCCCCTGAGCAACAGTTTTCTCTCTAACAGGACACCCAGGAAAGGTAGAGAATACAAACAGTGAGGACCGCAGTAGGGTGTGATGGACAGGGTCGCCAGAGGAGCCAGGCAGCTTTGTTGGACGCCAGATGCCCACAGGCTCTCCCTGCTTGCTTCTGGAAAGTTCCTGCTGCTCCAAACCTTAGCCCTGGGCACCCAGGCTATACCCACTTCCTCTCACAGTCTATGCAATGGCTCTCCCTAGCAGAGAATGTTTTGGGGGTGGGGTAGCTTCATGAGTCAAGTTCTTGGTGTGGCTGGCCTTGCTGCTCTTTGCTTCTTGTGCCTCCTCCTTCTCTCCCCCCTCTCTTTCTCCCCTCTTTTCCCTACCCCCTTTCTCCTCTTTCCCCCTCCTCTGTCCCCTTCTTTCCCTTTCCCTCCTCCTCCCTCCCTCCCTCCCTTTCTCTTCCTCACATCACCTTCCTCCTCTTCTCTCTTCCTCCTCCTCTCAAGGTGAAATTTATCAAATGTACAATCAACCATTTAAACGTGAACAACTCATTGGCATTTCCTACCTTCACAGAACTGTGCAAGCATGACCTTCGAGCCAAGTGCTTGTGTAGGCAAGGAGCATCAAGGCAGGGCTGGGCCTCCTCCTTGGGATGGATCGATCAGGAATTCTTCCACCTGGTTCCCGTGCCAACTTTCTTTGCAGGGCATGGCTTAAGAGTAAGAGTTTGGGTGCTTCCTCATTGACTGGGCATCTCTCTCATGGCCATATTGGGATCCTCTTGTTAGGGTTAGTGAGTATAGCAGGTAGTGTGTGTGTGTGTGTGTGTGTGTGTGTTCACCCACATGTGACTCACATAGGATGACAAAGATCACCTGAGAGAGACTTATGACTATTTTCAACATAGAGCTTTTACGATTTCTTTTTGTACATTTTGAGTGATAAGCCCAGAGTGCTTGGCCCTTAGGCCACAGATAGATAAACTGGTAAAGGTTGGGAATATTTCAATATTAGGATCTTAATTACCACACCAGACAAGTTACCAGCTTGAGTCTGTTGCCAGTCACTTTTGAATACCTTCTGTACACAGATGTCTAAGCTGGACTGGGAGATTTAGGAGAATAAAGTAAAATGCACTCCGTTGGCCATGGGGGTAGGATCTTAACATGATGACTTATGGACTCTGACCATCTAGAGATAAAAATTGTTGTGTGTTTGTGAGATGCCTGGCTTCTCATTTTTTCTAGGGGGGGGGAAATCCTTGCATTTAGAGAGAAACTGACTCCTGGTTTGAATTTACTTGATGAGGAAGAATAGGTAGAAAGGAACGCCCACATGCCTTGCTCCTGGATACTTTGTTGCCTTAAATCTCAGGCAGAGCCTGAGGGAAAGATGTGGTCCCACCAGCATCACCAGCATCAACACCAGCAGCATCACCAAGTCTTTCTGAAACCTTTCAAAGGTGATCATCCCTTTTGAGGGAAAAAAAAAGTGCCCTTTCTTCTAAGGATCACTGCGTTCTTAGTTATTTATTTGCTCCTGCTTTGGAAGGATCAAGGGCCATCGGTCACTTTCAGGCTCTGAAGACAGCACCAATTACAGTGGGTGTTGTTGAGCATGTGCGACTGCTGCTTGCAGGTTTCTTTGTTGAGGGAGGCTTTGTTGAGATGGCTCCCTATTATTAGCCTATTAAACGTTGAGAGATTCAAAGAGTTAATAGCTCAGATCCTCCCTGCTCCCAGGATGCTGCATCATCTCAGATCCTCATTGTTCCCAGGATGAGTCATGTGCCCTTGACGTGGTGTTAGAACTAGATGCTAGCTGTAGCGAATTAGGGGGAGTGTGGAGCATAACCCTTTACCCCTCCCTTGTTGGAAAAGAGAGAGCTTAAGAGTGGTTGTGGAAGCGATGCAGGGGTGGCTCAGTGGGTAGCGAGAGGACCTGGGTTAGGATCCCAGTGCCCACGTAAAAAGCCGCTTGTCTTAGCCTGCAGCTGCAATCCTGGCAGTGAGGAGGTAAAGAAAGGAAGATATCTGGGATTTGCTGGCCAGCTAGTCTTGCATACACACCCATACACACACATATACACACACATACACACACATGCACATATGCACATGCACATGCATGTCATCATGTCTATGATTTTTTTTTTTTTTAAGTAAAATGGAAGCATTCTAATGCACTGGTCGGCCTACCGTTGTTAGGGATATGGTTGGAGGACACCAGGAGACTGAGCATGTGCTGAGTTTTCAGCACACTCAGAGGCTTCAAGTGAGTGATCTCATTCAGATCCCTGGTAATCCCACGAGGTAAGGATCGCTGGGCCCTCGGTTTTCCGGTGGAGATTAGCTTTAGCAACTAAGTGACTTCCATACGAGCACTCTGGGTTTGCTCTAGCCTTCTGTTCATCTCTCAGAGGGGTTGGCTCCTTCGTAGGCAGCCCGCGGAGAATGCCTTCTGTATATCACTAATAGCCGGGCTTGCAATGTGGAGTCAGCAGAGGTCACAGTCAGGGGTGTGAGCCACAAGGAAAGCGTGCTGTGGCCACGCCTGCAAGGTCACTCTGAAGCTGAGTGTTAGAGGTAGTTGCCAGGCCACCACAGGAAGAAGGAAGTGGGAAGTGGGTCTCGGTAGGTGAAGGGGGCTGAAGGCCTAGGTGGGCATGACAGAGATCGTGTGCTCAAAGCATTTGGCATTTAGGAGTTACGATAAGGAAGGGGGTTCTTTATTTGAATGATAGTTCAAGACTAGACATCTTGGGTAGTGACTCCTGATGGCCCTTGAATTAGACCATTGAGACACTGTTCCAGCATAGCCTTTGCCACCGGGCAGCGCTCTGCTGAGCCCTGGAAGACATTTGCAGCCGTGGCGGTGGAAAGGTGGCCTCAGATGATCTGCGTGGGACACTGTGTCCAAGTCTGACCACTTTCTCCAGGTCAGAGTTCAGGGAAGAAAGGGCCGTTGCTTATCCCCACAGCACGATGGCTGTATGTTTCAGTAATCCACAGGACTGTATGTGAGGTCATTGATTTTCCTCACTGTAAATCTTACCATAACAGCCCCCGAGAAAAGCAATTTGAATTTAATACAACTATTGTTTAACTTTGAGCCCTTTACATCTCGACTCTCTTTATGTATTACTTGTAACTCTAGAGTAAATGAATGTACAACTTTAATTATTTTTGCTTCTCAATACCCTATTCTATGCATATCAGTCATCTGCATGTAACTGACTTCAGGAAGCCAGGGTTTCTTGCATTGATCTCCCTGTTACTACTTGAGTTTTCCTGTCTTTGCCTCTCACTTTACCCAAATAGACTATGTTGCCCTTTGACGGAAACACTCAGAAGTACAGGATATTAAAAAAAAAAAAAAAGGCTTTGCATTCTTTCTGCTTTGATTTGAAACATAGGATTTATGTTGCTTCTTAAAGTAGAAACATTCTGGGCTGATAAAATGGCTCAATGGTAGAGGTGATTGCTGTGCAAACCTAAAGACCTGAGTTCGATCCCCGGAACCCAAGTAAAAGTGGAAGGAGAGAGTGAGCTCCACAAGGACATCCTCTGATTTCTGTATTTGTGCTGGAACATGTGCCCAATCTACTACTGCTGCTGCTGCTGCTGCTGCTACTGCTACTACTACTCATAGACAGATAGACAGACAGAAAGACACACACACACATACACACACACACACACGCATCCCATAATAAGAAACAAAATTAAATTCAAAAGGAAAAGCAAGGAGTTTTTTTTTTTTTTTTTTTTTTTTTTTTTT
>NC_034608.1:52706662-52743995 GCF_900095145.1 Mus pahari
AGACACTCCAGAAGAGGGAGTCAGATCTCGTTACGGATGGTTGTGAGCCACCATGTGGTTGCTGGGATTTGAACTCAGGACCTTCGGAAGAGCAGTCAGGTGCTCTTACCCATTGAGCCATCTCACCAGCTTAGGTTCTTAAAGTAGGAATTTAGCTCACTGTATAAATGATTTAAATATTGATTTTTTTTTCTAAAAAAAAAAAAACAAACCAAAAACCCCCCCAAAAACAAAAAAACCTCAGCTATTATCCATCACATTTCAGGGGCTTTCTAACTGAGCAGTAAGGGTGAGTGCTTATGAGATAGTTCCGAAGGCTGTTTTCGCTGTTTAGTTCGCTCAGCCATGTGAACACTCCACTTGCCTTTTGTTGTACTTCTGTGATGTCTTTTCTCTATTTTGCTGGTGTGTGTGTGTGTGTGTGTGTGTGTGTGTGTGTTTTTTTTTTTTCCTCTGTGCTTCCGAGTCTTTTGTCAGGAGGCCCTGAAGCTTGTAGCAAGCCTCCTGTTTCAGCCTTCAGCACGTTAGGATTCCTACACCTGGCTTGGTTGTATTTCTTTGTGAAAGTTTTTTTGTTTGTTTGTTTGTTTTCTTTTTCTGTTTGGGCGTCATGAACTTTCATCATCAGTCACAGACTTTAGAGACAAAAGAACAGAGCAGAATTGTGTGAGAACTGAATCCAGGGTTGCGCGTGTCATTGTATTGACACACGGGAGCAACTCTGTCCTCGCAACAGGGGTAGCCGGCACTCCTCAGGTGCCCCTTTGTAGACAGCCTCGGGGACCTTGGAGCAGCCCACGGGGCAAGTCTGTATGTAGGAGGGCGCCTGCAGGAGGGCGCCTGGTCTTCGTAGCTGCAGCAGATGGGCAGGGGCAGGAACTGCAGTGCTGCCGTAGCAGTTGGGGGTCTGTGTCCAACGTAAACGAGTCCAGGTCCAAAAGAACCAGCAAAACTTGGCCCTGCTTTTTGGGAAGGCACGTTGTAAGAATTTGGGCATTGGGGCAGCTGTTCCCAAGGTGGGATCATGGAGTGACAGGCAGGGAATGCCATGGTCTCAACGAGCGTGTTTGTATAGCTTTCTGGCTACCTGTCAGATCCTTTCCCCAGCTTCTCGTCTTCAGGCTGTCGTCCTAACAAGGCACTGATATTTAATGGGAAACAGCACCTCGCCGGTGACTCAGAGGTCTAATTAGTGAGGATGTTCACTCGCATGTATGCTGCCTAATTACGTCGCCGGTTTTCTGAGGTTTCAGATACTATCTTTTTGGCATCATCTTACTGGCTGCTTTATCAGTTTAGATTAACTCTTCACGTGTCTTTGTTGCATTTACAACCTTTCCCCAGCTCGTTTGGCTTTCTGAGTTTGTAAAAATTCTTGATTTAGGTTTAAAAAGTTTTCACTACAATTGTCTTCTTAGGAGAACTGAAAAATCTGTAATGTTATCGCAGAGAAATCACACCATGATTCTTTGCTCCCGTGACGTTACCAATAAGAAAAGTATGCACAGTAGAGTCAATAGCAGGAGCCACGCCCACCATCGTCCACCTCACTTCTTTTGATTTGTACAATGTTTCTTGGGGTATATTTCAGGGATGATAAAACGTGTGTTTGCATGTATTCAACCCCAAAAGGGGTCATGTCTGCTTGTTCTGCATCTTGCTTTTGAGCACTTGACAAATATTTTGGGGGCGGCGGCGGGGGTGGTGGTGGTGGGTGGGATTTGAGGGATCGCTCAAAAGGAAAGAAGATGTACAGACTCTGCCAGAGGTCCTGAGTTCAATTCCTAGCACTCACATGAGGCAGCTCACAACCACCTGTACCTCCAACTCTGGGTAGATCCAATATCTCTGGCCTCCCTAGACACGAGAACTCAAGTGCACATATCTGCATATGCGTACTATGAAAAAAAATCTGTGCTTTGGTAATGAGGCCGCAGTAGCAATATGTAAACCATCCCTCACTTATACATATTGCATATATGTCCGTGGCCTATCTCATGATTCTCTGGTCCTTTCTCTACTGTTTCCTCAGCCCGTGCTGACAGACCTTTGGTCTCTTTCACGCTGTTCTCTAGATTTGAAGCGAAGGAAGTTTGCTCCCTTTCAGAAGTTTAGCAATGAGCTTCTTAAAAAAAAAAACCCTTTCTGGTCTATCATGCTTTCTTTGTGTTCAGAACACTCTGGAGGTGCAATTAGTGGGAATGGCAGGGCAGGAGAGAGGCTTGGGAACGGAGAAAGCCCAGCTTTGTGATTTAAAAGGAGGTAATGTTTCTAACAGGCTGCCGTGATGCATGTCGGAACGCTATTGCTTTGAGCGTAATTACTCTTTTCACGGCTTAATTCATCTCTTATTGTGTGATGCGGTATTTAGACATAGCCCTAATTACAAATCTTGCATGTTTATAAATACGAAGATTACTGATCAAAACAAGACCACGGCAGCGAGAATAACGCTTGGTCCGTGTAAGAAATCAATGGAGAATAATTGGTGGTGAGCCATGTTCCACTGACTCAGAACACTGCCTCTGCCTCTCTGCTGGTGGCAGGGTGGCCAGTCTGTTCCTCACGTTGCCTTTTGAGTTCCACTCCATCATATTTTTAGACCTAAACTTGGTAGAGAATAGACAGAGCCAGTACTGGATGTCTGGTTTGCAATGGGTCTAACCTAGTGCACTCAAGTGTGTTTGCCTTGGGATTAAATTGAATTAAATTCTGTCCTTGTTGCTCCTGTGTTTCGAAGATCATTGGAAGCCAACAACGTCAGACTCGACTTCTTCAAAAACGCTCTTCACCATATGTTCTTTAGAAATCTTTCTCCTCGCCCTAATCAAATCACAAATTACTGCAGATAGTACGGAGGGCCAGGGTGGCTCACATTGTCTCTGAACATGCCACTAATACACACACACACACACACACACACACACACACACACACACACACACACATGCAGTGTGATGCTTTACATGCATGGCATGGCTGAGGTGACTTTGATTCAAGTATCACTCATGAATTGCATGGGAAGTACTAAAAAAAGAAATGTGATTTTTCCAAAATATTTCAGTGCCAAAACTGGCTCCCCTGTCTGTTGAGATCTTGGCTGTTTTGTGCCCTTGGATATAGCGAGGAGGGGGGTGCGGGGGGGGGGAGCTTTAGAGTCCTCTGTAGCATACATGCATACATCTGTCCCCTTCCCTGACATGGCTGGTATCCAGATGGCTCCTGAGTGGCACAGCCCTGGTAGCCTCTCTCCCTATCCCTCTCTTGGGTGATGCAGGTGTTCTTTTCAACTTTTTTTCACATCCTAAAGCCTCTGCATTTCCTCAAATACAAGCAGGCAGGGCTCAGCTTCTTCCTGGTTACCATGTTGCTTCTGTCCTCTCTTCTTGGTATAAGGGAAAGCAGGCAGGGGTACTGGTTTTCTGTTTGGTCATTTCAGGAATGTGGCTTCTGTCCGTGGCTCTGTTTCCGTGTAGCCAGCCAGCCAGCATTTCTAACAACAGTCCTCACCTCTGCAGCCTCTTCTTCAGCTCTGTGGATGCGGCTGAGCTTCTCCGGAACATACTGCAGTCATGCTTAGCCAAACAGGAGGGCAGGTTGCTTCTTGGTGATTACAAGAACTGTTAAAATTCTCTTGCCTAGCCAAAACAAACAAACAGAACCAAAAATCCCCAACAACAACAACAACAATACCCCCCAAAAAAACCCCAAAATGGAACAGGTGACTTGTTCCCAGGACCAGATAAATTGCTGTGTCTCCAGCCTCAGGTGTTCTGCAGGCAGGAAAGAGCTGCAGGGTCCAGATCCTCAAACCACCCGTCTTTTTACAGTCCATAAACCTTCTGATTTACAGTGCCATTTGTGATGCCAGACACGCTTATTCATGGGGGAATCTCCATTGAGATCATAACTCACTGAGAACCGGAGAGGAAGAATGAGGAGGTAGAATGGTGCCCATTGTTCTTTGTTAGAAAAGAACCCCATTCTTTGGCAGTGGACAAATATTTGCTTTTGAAGAATCTGGTGGTGTGTCGGTGGCTTTGTTCACAGCCGTGCACAAACACATGCTCTCTCGCCTCTGAGGATGCTGCCGCATGCGCTCCGTGGATCATTTTATGCTTGGAGCCTGGCTGTGTGTTAGCCGTGCTTTGAATAGCTATCTGCTTCATTCCTGCCTCTGGCCATCACCCGTCCTCTGGCCCAGATCATTTCTGTAAAGGATCTGATCTTTGTCACAAGTCCACATGGTCCCCTATGGAAGTTGACACAGAACAAGTGTCTCTCTTCCTGCAGCCAGAGATGAGAATTGTTGTATAGTTTTCTTGCTTTGTGCGAATGCAGCACCAGGGAAAAGAGCCATTCCCTGTTTTCTTTCTGTTCACACGAAGTCCAAAGCCATGGGCTGAGACCTTTAGGAAACCACTTGGCATCTGAAAGTCTCAGCTTCATCTGAAACTGAGAGGAAAATTCTCTCTGTTCCAAAGCCTTCACACCCGTGTCGTCATGTCCTTAGAGGTCGTGAGGATTAAATAAACGAATAGGCATACAGGCTATAGTACAGTTTCTATTACATGGTAAACACTCAATAAATGTAGGCTATGATTACTGTGATCTTTGTTCACAGGTAAGTCACATTGACACTTGAGAGGGCTAAATATCTTGGGCGTACAGCCATAGCAGAAGCCAGGCTGTCCCCCAGAGCCTACACTCTTTGAGGTCGGAAAAACAATAGCTTCCACCTGTCAAAAGTGGGGGATTAATCGAAGGAAGAACGAAATGACGTGAGAAATGCATGCAGTTGTTTCAGTGTAGAGACTGGCCTATGACATGGGCTAAGGTTCTGTCATGATAGGCACAGGGCAGCTCATGCAGAGTCTGAGGAGAGTAAGGTGGCAGCTGGGGAAGATGAGTAGGCAGTAAACAGCCGTGGTGCTCTGCAATCAATTCCAAGGTCTTTGGAGACATGAGAGGCCCGAGAAAAGCATCCTTCTGGAGTTAGGTGGGCAGGGCACGAAAAGGCCTCCAGAAAAATGCCTGCCTGCAGAGTTTCACAGTGCTCTATGGGGAGGACGAGGGTTGCAGACATGCTAGGAGCTTAAGGATTCAATCACCAACACCTCTGCGATGTGAACGTGGTATGTATGTATTTTATTTATTCAGTTAGAAGTGAACTCTTGGCAACTCCATCTAATGTTAAAATAAGACCTGGTGATTTTTTTCCCCGTGAATGGAAGTCGGTATTGAACAGTCAACTGGAACTGCTGGGTTTGCATTTTGTAGATGCTCTGCGTGGACTATAGATTAGAACGGAGTCAGAATGAAGTCCAGTGGCCACTCGTGCTCATTCAGAAGGAATGAATAAAAAAGGCCCCAGGGCATCCCTGGGGACCAAGGATACAGAGTCCAGGATGCTAAGAGGGCAGACCTGAGCTCTACTGAGCCTTCTGACCCTGGGCACAGTCCAGGCTTCTCTTTAACTGTCCTTAACTGTCATGTCAAATGCCAGACCCTTTGATTTGAGCATACAGCTCAGGATCAACTTCGACCGCTGTGAGATGAAAACTGGGCCATTTATTTTAAAAAACGGAAAAGCGGAAGTGATCTGAAAACATTGGTCTCAACAGGACTGCTGACCTAATTGGTTTATTTAGGGTTATTAGCCTCCTTGCTCTGATGGATGGCGCATAAACTCCAGAAGATTTATGGTCTTAGATTTGTAAGTGGTCCTATTTCTTAAAACTGGCAGGTTCCTATGGAAATAAGAGACTTTATAAATAGTATCTGCTAACTTTTGCCCAATTTAAGATATGGAAAGGATAAATGATGTTGATGGCTGCTCTCTTAGCATCATGAATTATGTATGTAGCAGGCTGCTGCAGTTCTTTATGGCTGCCCAGAGCCAGTCTTTTGTTCTAGCGTATTTTCAGCCATGGTGCTTGTAAAAGATGAGGTCAGATCAAGTGCATTGAAGAAGTCTGTTTGGGGTAGGGTCATCCGGCTGCTGTCTAAGTCACTGTGTTGTTTTTGTTTTTGTTTGTTTGTTTGCCCATCATCAGATTTGGAGCGACTGGGAGGAGGGGCTATGCACTGTTCACAGCTGTGGGTTGGGCTAATGATGGATTCCAGAGCTGGCATGCTCCTTGGTCCTCCTTCCCTTAGGAAATTCTAACTCTCCTCTGTGCCCTGACCAACCTCAGTATCCTATATGCAAAACCAGGGCGGATTGTAACTAGTTTCTCACCTAGGAACTGAAACAATGTATCCAGGGTTTTCTCTTGCAGCCATTTTTCTCTCAGTGCTGGATGAAGTTAGAAAGGATTTTAAGATATGGAAGTTCAGAGCCAGTCCGCTTCTCTTTGCTTTATTCTGGTTCTCAAAGCGATCTGAGTCACCAAAGGCTTAAAACATCTCCCACACGACAGCAGCGATGACTGTAAATTGAATCCGCTTGTGACGTGCTGTGGAGAGGGAGTTACTTTAAGAGATTCCCTCTCTATATAGAGGAAGCTACTACCCAGCTGGCCGTTGCAGGTGTCCTCTGTAATTATTTGGAAGAGCCCCACCCGTGCATCTCATCCTGGGTGTGTCGTCTCATCTTCCATAAAATGGTCTAAATCAAAGATCCAAGTTGTTGAAAGTGACCTCAAATTGAGGGGAGCCCACTGGGCCACCTCTCTTTTAGAAGTATCAGTCTGTCTACCAGGGACTGGTTCTGAAGCATTTGTCAACGCGATACTATACTCATTCAGCAACAGTTTAAAATAGTCTGGCGCTCCTTTGAAGTGTTCATTTTGGGTGTTTGGTTCATACTAGGTTTAAAAAAACATCTTAGCAAGACTAATAAAGTTAACTTATTGATGAAGTGATGTAGCATTCTGCTCCTATAATATAGCAAATGGGATTGGACACAGAATTTAAATGGGCAGATTGTTCCATCTTTGGAACCTGTCCTCAAGGACTTGGGTTCATGCTGATCAAGACAGGCAAGGCTGTGACACAGTGCAGGAGGCCAGAAGACCAAGTTTCAGAAGAGTTCAGAGGAACAAGAATCCTTCTGATTGAGGGGGCCTGAGAAACCAATGTTCTGTTGATTACTGGGGAAAGCATGCGGGAATAATGATCTTTTTTCTTCTGCGGAAACCATAGGGTCCCTGGATTTTTAACCTGTCATTAACGCTGCGCAGTCATTGTTATTTTTGAGTCATCACTGCTCATTTAACTTTTGTATTACATTTGAAATCCTGGGGTTGTTAATAATAAAGGAGTAGAAATACTAGTGATTGGAAATGATTTTCTAAGGAAAGCCTGGTGAGTGCATGGTTCCTTTAATTTTTACATCATACCAGTAATGATTATTATCCCTATCCTAGCAATATTAAAAAAAACACGCTTTCAGGTGTGTGGGATTGTATCCTTAACATGTGCTATTAAAATACAGCAGAATGTTGAGATGGAAAAGAATTTACCAGGTCTCTGTGCACTAATCGTGTGATTTTTAATTCCGTGGGTTTTGTCGAGTTAGAGTTGTATTCTCTTTGAGGCCAGCCTTGGATTGCTCAATCCATTTGCTTTGTCATCTCGTTTTCCTTGGCTTCCCTTCTGTGGACAGAGCTGAACTCTACACTCAAACCAGACCATACCAGATCGTCTCTCTGTTTTCCTGTGTCACCTTTTACATTTATATTATTTACAAGTGATAATATTATGCCTTACAAACTGTCTTGAATATCTGTCTCTGTAGAGGTATATCCTATCTTTTATGCAAACCGCCTCGTGTGTCTGTAGCTGTAGATGTAATAATATCCCCATCCTCCAAAGATGGGGACAACCTCAGTTTCTTGATTCCTGAATTCATATCTTGACTATTTACAAACCGTCCCAGGTAATTGCTTGTTAGGGGAGTTCATAAGAACAGAGAGATCCAAGTAGTGATAAGACATTTCCACCCCACCCCTACAGTTATGGTGAGTGAGGCAGTACCTACAGTGTGACATATAGCTCAGTGGTCATTTGGTACTGTGGACCTTCTTGCCAGTGTAAAACTACTTCTTGCTAGGTACCCATCAATATCTCTGTCAGCTCCCATTTCAGTATCCATGTGTTATCTCTGAAACATCAGTCACTGTTAGGGACAGACACAGTACCTGTGGCAGGACTGACACCCAGGTGGCTGTGACCATGGGCCAGTCTTACGTAAAGGGCATTGACCCTCCTAGACTTCTTGGACTTTTTTTCTATATTCACATGGCTTGGAGAAAGAAGAATTACACATACCTCACTTTAGCCACAACTAAACCTTCCCCCCAAATGCCTAGCTAGACCCCTGGGAATAAAAGTTTAGCTTTCCTTATCATTATGGTCTTTCTCAGGTTGATGTGGCTGGGTGATTTTTTTCCCAGGGCTCTTCTGTCTGGAGAGCCAACTAGCAGACAGGACAAGGCGGGCGGGGAACCTCTGTTCTGGGGTAGGAATTATCCCTGCCCTAGTTTTTCCTTTCTTCCTGAGTCAAATAATAGAACTCCAATTGTTTTTATATAAGCAGCCTTCTGACATTCTGGCCTGTGAAAATTAAAATTTCCCAAGATACTGAATTATCAGATTTGGGAACCCAAAGTAGGTAGACGAAGTGACCAGGCAGTCTTTCCACAGTGACTAGTGTTCCTAATAATTGCTAGAAATTTCAGGGTCACTTCAGGTGGCTCCCCTTGAATAACTGAATTCTCTTTTAAAATATTTATTTATTTATTTATTTATTTTTATGTATATGAGTACACTGTAACTGTCTTCAGACTCGCAACAGAAGAGGGCATCAGATCCCATTTCAGAGGGTTGTGAGCCACCATGCGGTTGCTGGGAATTGAACTCAGGACCTCTGGAAGAGCAGTCAGTGCTCTTAACCGCTGAGCTATCTCTCCAGCCCAACTGAGTTCTATTATCAGGAACATACTATAGTAATGTTTCTGGTCGTCATTCTCTAAGGCATTTCCAGATGGAACTGAACTAATGCCGCATGTCATGTGTCATAAGTGAGATTCTACTTAGGGATTTCCTGGGTGGCACTTCAAGTGGGGTCCCTGTGAGTTAGGGCTAGACTAACCTTTGTTCTTTTTGCCTCTTGTACCTGTAGATGCCCATCTATTTTTGTCATATCTCAACATTTTCAACCTCTGTCTTTTAAGCTTGCTGTCTTAAGCTAAGTGAATCTATAGTTTGTCGACCTCTCATTTTGAAAACAAAACTCTCTTTTTATAGTTTTAGATCTTTTTAAACTGAGATGGAATGCTAATTAATTTGTTCAGAAACTGGATATCCTTTTCGAATAGCTAGCATGCAATTCCTGCATAAAATCTGCAAGAGATCTCAAGTAATTTTTTTTTTTTGTTTGTTTTTCGAGACAGGGTTTCTCTGTATAGCCCTGGCTGTCCTGGAACTCACTTTGTAGACCAGGCTGGCCTCGAACTCAGAAATGCACCTGCCTCTGCCTCCCGAGTGCTGGGATTAAAGGCGTGTGCCACCACGCCTGGCTTTCAAGTAATCTTTTAGATGAGAAAATGTCATTACTATTATATAACTACATATGACACCACCTCCTCTCAGTCTGTCCATCTGTCTATATGTCTGCCCTTTCTTCCCTCTTTTTTTCTCTAGAGTCTTCTATTAGTTAACTTTCTAGTTGCTGAGACAAACTACTTGACAGACAGCAACTTAAGGGCAGAAGCACATGAACCTGTCAGGCAAGTTGTGTCAGCTCACAGAGAATAACAAGAAAGAAGGCCTACTCCTAGTGACCTACTTCCTATAGCTAGGTACCAACTTCCTCTTCCCTGACCCCCAGCCAAGGATCACGTATTTAAGCACCGAGCCTATGGAAAATAGTTTATGCACAAACTCTAGCCAGCCTGTAGGTGAACTTACACTAGTGAATGTCAAGTGACCCAAGCCCACGGACCTCAGTCCTGAGGTGCAGCTGCTACAAATGTCTCAAAACTATCCTTTAGCTTTCTGGAAGTGGACATAAACATATTTGAGTATTTCAGGAAAAGAAATTTAAAAAATGACTGGTAGTTTGACTGAGAATCACCCCCCGTAGGCTCATATATTTGAATACTTGGTGGCCAGGGAGTGGAACTATTTGAAAGGATTAGAAGGATTTGGAGGTGTGGCCTTGTTGGAGGAAGTATGTCACTGGGGTTTGGGCTTTGTGGTTTCAAAAGCCCACATTGGGGGCCTATTCTCTCTCTCTCTCTCTCTCTCTCTCTCTCCCTATGGATCAGGATGTATGTAGAACTCTCAGTACTTCCCCAGCACCATGTCTGCCATGCTCCCCACCATGATAATGGACTTAGCCTCTAAAATGGTAAGCCAGCCCGCAGTTAAATGCTTTCTTTTATAGTGTTATCTGGGTCATGGTGTTTCTTCATGACAATAGGACAGTGATTCTCTTAAGGTAGGTCAGAAATATATGTTTCTTATGGTCAAAATGGAGGGTAGGAACCTTTCAGTGATACCATATAAAAAAAAAAAAAATCCAAAGATGAGAGTTCAAGTATTGATCGGGCATGGCTGGACCAAGTACAGACAAGTCATAGTAAGAATATAGATCATGGCTAGTGAGATAAGAAAAAGGATTTCCTAAAATTATATGTGATGTCAACTAGATAGTAATTTTTGATGCCTCAGGTAAGATAGAGATAAGTGGAGGCCCTTGAATGCCCACTGGTATGTGTATCATAAAGAGAGTAATCAATGATGGAGTAATAGCATCAGTTGGAAGCCATATTGAAATACCCCCACTGAGAGAGAATGACCCCCCTGGAAATCAGTCCGTAGTTAGTAAGTGCTTTCAAAACAAGAGGTCCAAGTTGGAGACCTCACTTCCTGTTTTTACTACTTAGTTTGAAGCTATAGTAACCAAGACAGTATGTGACTGGATCAACAGATAGGCCTGTAATATGTAGCCCGTTGGATTTGGACAACGTTATAAGTATTCTGTGAGAATGGAGATTTTCAACCAATGAAGCTAAAGCGGATACCTGTACTCATGGAATTAAACCTCGACTCATAGTGAACACTCAGACGAACTTGACATGGATTGTAGGTCTACGTAAAGCATCCAAGATAATACATCTTCCTAAGAATTCATAGGAGGAACTTTCTGTCATCTTTGTACAGGCAAAACTTATTGTTTTGATCTTTAAAAACAAAAAAACCATAGTTTTTAGGATTATTTGAGATTCACAGCAAAATGGAGTGGAAGGCACAGTCATTTCTTATGTGCTCAAATGCCCCTGAACATGCAGCCTCCGGGGTGGAACGTTACTCTTAGGAACCTGCACTAAAGGGTCATTGTCACCTCGATTTCATAATTCATGTTAGGCATCTGCCCAAATATATTTCCTACTTACAATGGAAAAATGTACAATGGGAATCCACTGTTTACAGAGTAGTTTCCTGCCCTGGAAACCCTATGTATTCAGCCCATCTCTCCTGCCTAACAGCAATTATTGCTTTTTAGATGTAGAAACAAAGAAAAAAAATGTAGTTATTAAAATTGAAAGCTTTTGGCCCTCAAAAGAACTGTTGAGAATAGGCAGCCTTCACTAGTGGGGCTATGCTTGAAAACACCTGATTTAAAAAAAACAAAAATAGACCAAGGCTCTGTTATAAATAGCTGAAAAGATCCGAAGAGTCTTGTCCCCGAGTCTGGTTTAGCAATGGAAAGTGAGTGTACAAAAAGGTGTCACTGTGAGTCACTGTAGAAGTGTGGATTCAGGAGGTGGTACTGCATAGCATTCTGTGGCTGCGAAGCAAATGAAGTGTCAGGAAGATGTGTAATACCAGGGACTTCCCCACCGTGATATTGGAAATGGAAAATACTTAGCCACTTTGATGGAATTCGTCAGTTTCCCACTATGTTAAAACTATGTTCTCCCATAGCCCAGGAATTCATTCCTAGGTATTTTCCCCAAGGGGAGGGGATCTGTGTTCAAAGAAGACCTATATAAACATCCCTGAAAGATTTGTTCATTTTGTTCTTGTTCTTTAATAATCATATACCAGAAATGGCTTGCTTGTTGAATGGTAAGACATTGTGGCTATACAGCCATGAAAAGACAGACAGCTGATGAACAGGCTGGACGTGTCTCTGAATCACACTCCCCCCAGGCAGAAGCACGCATGGAAAAAGCATACTCCGAGTGCTTTCACTCCTGGGCAATTCCAGCAGATGAGAAACTACTGTAGCTACTGTAGGGCATCTCAGGGTCTGATGACATAGGGAAAGAATTGTCTGCTAGAGGTACAGGAAACTTTGGGGGTCCATGGACGCACTGTATGTCACGATTGTGTTAGAGATTGCAAGACTGGATAGTTTGTCAGAGCTCTTCAAGTTCTACACTTAAAAATTATTGATTTTTATCCCACGTAAGTTATAGTCTGGTTACGATAATTTCCTCAGGCATTCTGACATGTGTCCCTTTTTCTTCCCACATCTACTTGGTTTCTGTCTCTGGCTGTGTAACCTTCCTGTGTAAAGATTTTGCCAATGGAAGATTGTTATTAGAGACAAAGGCAGGCTACCCATCTGAGACTCTGCGACTCTCCTCTTAGGTTTATGCAAGTGGAACTGTTGATGTCCAGGTGTTTCTCAAAAAGAAAAATGTATGCTTTTATTTATTATCATTGTGTGCTGTTGACATGCACTTTGGAGTGCATGCGGAGGTCAGACAATGGCTTCATGGAGTCATTTCATCCCTTCACTTTATGTGAGAACTTTCAGATGGGCAAACCCTCACTACCTGCTGAGCCATCTTGCTCTCCCAAACTTGCTGACCCAATATTGCATCCAGTTTGACCCACAAAAGCAGTAAGTTCAGGACTTTAATCAATGGAAGAGCTTTTGCATGCTTTTTAATTCATTGCCATGACTTGGCGAAATCATTATATTTCGTGACTGTAGTAATTGTTACCGGTTAGAATTTATTATTATTATTATTATTTATTATTATTATTTGGTATGTGTATATATATACATAACTGTGTCCAGGTGCTGAAGAGATCAAAACAGGGTGTTGAATTCCCTGGAGCTAGAGCTAGCCATGTGCTTCCCAATAGGGCCTGGGGACTAAACTCAGGTTCTTTGCAAGAACTCTTAACTGTTGAGCCATCTCTTTAGCCCAGTTTTGGGGGAATTTCAAAGACATATTTTTTTTATGGCGTCAGGTTTTTTGTTGTTGTTCCAATTTATACATTTTGTTTTGCCTTGTTACATTTAATAGGCTTCAGTACATTTTACACATATGCACACACATAAATACACAGATGTGCACGTACATGTAACTTTAAAGGTATTCTACTTGTCCAGTAGATGAATTTGCCATTGCCTCACCCCCAAATTTAGATGATTGAAAGACTTGCATAGATTTTTATCATTATTAATAAGCCGTTGTGAAATACAACTTTCAGCCATTGCGTGTTTGCTGTGCTTGGGAGGGTTGTTTGGGCTCCAGACTGAAGCAATTAGCAGTCCTGGATCTGCATGCATCTGCATAGACATGTGCGCACATGAGCCTGAAGAAATGGAAAGGAGATTGATGATTCAGTTTGCATGAAAATTAAAACAGCCTGCCGAGAGCGAGCTTTGCTCTAAGCCTTCCAGAAAAGCCTGTGTGGTCCGTCATCGTCAGAGGATGACCTCACCC
Source organism: Mus pahari (assembly GCF_900095145.1). Lineage (NCBI taxonomy): Eukaryota > Metazoa > Chordata > Mammalia > Rodentia > Muridae > Mus > Mus pahari. The sequence goes on from NC_034608.1 coordinate 52,720,363, forward strand.
CACTCCTCCTCTAGTTCCTGGTTGAACACACTGAGTATTATTCCTGAGACATGATTGAGATGACGTCATGCCATCTCATTTGGAGGGAAAGCGATCTCAGGAAATTGGCTGTCACTTCATTCTAAACCTTATTTGCCATGGTGATGGCAGAGGCTAAGCTTAACTGGAAATGATTGGAGGCATACTCTAGAGAGAGTTTGGCGTGTCCACACTGGTCAACTTGATGCGATGTTTCCTTAGATCTCTAGTAGAGATCCATCTAGCAAAATGGAAATGGGTGGGATGCATGCTTTTACCTCCCCAACTGTGGTGGATGGCCTTCTCTTTTTCTAATAACTGCATACAGGACTGAGGACACACACAGGTGGTGCTTATTATCTGTATGTGTCACCCTCTAGCTCAGGAATCAGGTGACACTGTCCACACATCGTACACAGCAATATGTTGTGTTTGGACATGAGGCACAGAAGAGCGTGTATCCAGGAAACAATGTTATGTCGACGAGCTTGGTTTCCATGCTTTGTTTGGGATGCTCCATGGAGTGCCTGCGTGCTCCTGCCTCTGAAAGGACCTTGTGTGGTTTGCACTCTGCAAGGGAGAAGCCGTACCTAGGTTAGTTCTTTCGAGAGGCATTTTATTTTAGAAGGGGGCACTCTGAGGCAGACTAGTTAAATGTGGTTTCAAACCCTATATCTGCTACCTAGGCATATAATCCTGGGCAAATTATTTAATCTCTTTGGGTTGCGCCTTTTTTATTTTGAAAACAGGAGTAGGTTGATTAGGATTGTACAAAGCTGTGGTTTTCACCCTTGGCCCCACAAAAATGAAGCAAAATTCACCAAGGGCTAGGGGTACAGCTGAGAGGCAGTATGAATCCCTTGGTTTGATTCTAACACTGCCCAAACCAAACCAAACCAAACCAAACCAAATATCACCTATAACTAGACTATTATTTAAATCTTACCATGCCACAAACTGACCTTTTTTTGGCATAGACTTCTGAATTTCGACTCATGATTGGATTCATGTCACCATGACCACATTTGGAGAACAGAATGATCTTTTATGTCAGAGAAATTCTGGCCTGCTGTCCTTCTGAAGTCATTATGAGCCCTCTCTGTCTTATATCTACTCAACAATAGTCATGGGGTACAAATTATTCTTAATTAATAGTTGATACCATGTAAAAATCATTCTTAGTAAATTAAGAAAAAATATACACATAAATCATAAATGAAAATATACAACACATATATATTTGAAATATACTTGAATATATTTGGAATATGTATCAATATATATATGAAATACATATATATGTATATTTATATTTTAAATCTCTTTTCTGTGTGTGACAGGAGGGTGGAGGCAGCATGTATCGTTTGTCTTTTCCTTTCCCTGTCTTTTGCTCAGGAAAACTTACACCATCCTGTGTCCTCCTTGGAAAAGTTGAAGCTGCTGAAAGTTTGATTTAAATGTCCCTCCTTCACACAGTTCTTTCTAATGAAGTCACACACAGTCATGAAATTCAGCAAAACTCTTTTGGGGCTGGGGCTGGGGCTGGGGCTGGGGCTGGGGCTGGGGCTGGGGCTGGGGGTGCCTCTCAGTCACCGAATGCTTGTCTATCATTGATAAGGCCCTGGGTTCCAGGGTTCAGTGTCCAGCACTACAGGAAACATAACAACCATAACAATAGGAACACTAAAAATCTTCAGGGCCACGTCTAACTTCAGCGCAAAACATAAAAAAGATTATAAAATAGAACAATTTGTGAAGTAAATTTTTCTATCTTTTGAGGCAAAAATATTTTTAATGTAGTTTTATCCTTTTCAGCTGGGTAGGACCTAGTTTGTCTATAGAGTCCAGTAAAATGTCACTGTTGTCCCTTATAGCTGGGATGTGCTATGTGATTAATTGCATTTTATTATGCTTAACAGAGTTTTAAGCATTAAATCTAAATGTTCTTTTGTTTAATAGAATTATCAAGGAGCATAAAAAGAAATACAAGAATAATAATTTTGTACACTTAGATTTCAATAATACAAGAACAGCCAAGTCCACTTTCTTGGTTTTAAAAAGCCAAAAATCTCTTTTGTAGTGCTATTATAAGGAGTAAGTAAACTGATTTGTGTAAACGTGCACGACACGTTTGCCATGTACCGAGTGAGCATTTAACACATTGCCTTCTATCCCTTCATGGCTTCTTTCTCTATTATTTTTATTTTATGCATTCTGGTGTTTGGCCTGCAACATATGTCTGTCCACCACTTAAATGTCTGGTGCTCACAGGGACAAGAAGAAGGCATCAGACTCCCTTGGATGTTACAGGTGGTTGTGAGCTGCCATGTGGATGCTGGGATTTGAACCCAGGACCTCTGGAAGAGCAGCCAGTGCTCTTAATTGCTGATCATCTCTCCAGGCCTCCTTCCTGGTTTCTTAACTGTCTACTCCCCTTCCCATCCTGCCGTACCTCACTTGTGTTCAAATACTGAATGACTACTGTTGCTCTAGTTTGGCCAAGGGCATTATACCCTCCTCATACCTGCTAGTTCTTGTGTCTAGTTCAGCCAAGGGTGTTGTACCCTCCTCATACCCACCAGCTCTTGTGTTGGAGCCTTTTGTTTTGTGTTTCTTGGGTTGCCCAGTACCCAGGTCTTTGTCATCATGAGTTCTGGGAAATGGGTGTTGGTGAATGGGGATCACAATGTGTGTGTGTGTGTGTGTGTGTGTGTGTGTGTGTGTGTGTGAATGAGTGGGGACGGGTCTGCAGGTAGAGCTTGCATGTACAATAAAGCTTGTTTTTAAATTTTAGCTGCTTGAAACACCAATTTGTAAAAGCTATTTTCTGTTAACCAGATAGTTAAAAGGCAGTTATATATCAAGTGAGTCTAGACAAGACTATTTTTGGACTTAATTAAAAAGTTCAAGTTCATCTCAGTTAGCAGTTGTCTGTACTCATTTAACAAAAATTTATACACATACTATTTGCATGCTACATATACTCTACGCACTATACTCTCTCTCTATATATATATCCACACATATATACATACATTCATACGGACAGACTAATGTTGCTGAAGGGACCATATGATTTATGGCTGAATAAGAGAAAGAAAGTCCCTAAGTCCAGGAAATTGGCTCTGTTTCAAAGTAGAAAAGGCTGGCATATTATTTCCTGGAAGATGTCTCATTTTGGAATCAGATATCTGGAATTAATCTCAAACTAAACCTGCATTGGCAAAACTGTTTTGACTTTATCGCAGTAAGCCAAGAGGGCCACAGCTGAGATTTATTTGTTAATTACTTATGAGATTTCTATTTAAACTTCACTCTTTTGAATTAGTGACTTCCCCCCACCCCTGCATTGTTTAAACAGGGCTGAATTTGTTTGGGGGGCTTTTTAAGGTCCTCTTTAGACCTTGTTATTGCTTTCTAAGATGTTTTCCTTTGTATTGTTTTCAAACAAAATTATAAAAAAGATTCCCACACATACACATGCTTAGGGTGGTAGGGTGATTTTTATTTTTTATTTTTTAATAAAGTATCTGGTCTGGAGTGAATTGTAGTGTTGGGTCCCTGAAAAAGGAGAGCTGAAGTGTGCTTCTCTTTATCCACTAGAGAACCCGAATGGCCGGAAGGACAGGGTATAAACAGAACCATGTGGCTGCAGAGTTTTCTGTGTGTGATAATGGACTTCTCTGCGCTGGCGGGGCCTCTGGCTCCCAGGGTCGAAACTTTGTGCACACCATTCACTGGCATCAGTGGGATGTTTGTGGTGTGCTCACGGTAATGCCATATATGGGGAGCAGACTAAGCTAGTATGTTATATGCTCCCAAGCAAGAGCCTGTAAGTAAAATGGTATCAAGCTAATTACTCAGTTTAAAGTCTTCAGACTCGAAGCTGTGGTACTTGTTGTGTATTTCCAGCCTTGACTGAGGAAGCTCGTAGCTATCCTGTTATTTCCTGTGCTCCTGGGAACTCCAGCAAGAAACAGGTACACACTACCCCTCACTCTGGCCTCTTTTCTTCCCTGACATCTGATGAGAAAACCTGCGTTTCAGAGAATGATGTCCAAACCGAGGTGGTGTGATGCGGCTCTTTGAGAGGCCCAGGGCCTTCCTGGTCAGCTATTTCTGCGTTGGGTCTATGTCACTCCCGCCCTGGCATCCTGACAAAGACGAATGTGGTCATGGGGGCATTGTTTCTGCTCGACCTTGTGTCCTCTGGTGCCTGGCTCAGCTCTCATGACCACTGGTGTGAAGAATAGCTAGAGAGCTCCCATCTGTGGTGCCCAAATCTTGCTTTGGAGCCACTCACCCAAGAAATCCCTTTCTTCAGCGGAAGTGGTGAAGACTGGCTTCTAGGATGTACCCGCATCACGCACCATCCAGGCCGTACATACCAGCTCTCGGGGCAGGTTTACTTTGCACCCTTTTGGTTTGGCTGGTTTTTAGAACTTTTGAAAGCTTTTAGTTATTTCGGTCTGTGTGTCTGTGTGAACATCAGTGCAGTTGTCATGGAGACCAGAAGAGGTGTCAGATCTCCCCACCGCCCCGGCCCGCCCCGCCCCACCCCGCCCCGCCCTAACCTCCAGAGCTAGCACTGTAGGCAGTTGTGAGCTGCTGAGTGAGGATGCAGGGAACTGAACTCAGGTCCTCTGCAAGAGGAGTTAGAAGCTCTCTAACCAGTGAGCCATCTGACCAGCTCTCTCTCTCTCTCTCTCTCTCTCTCTCTCTCTCTCTCTCTCTCTCTCTTTTGGGTCTGTTTAATGTCCAGTGTTCTCTGACTTCCTTCACATGATTTTGACAGTAACTCTTCTAATTTAGATACTAGCAAAAGGCCTGAGTTTGGGGTCTTGTACGGGAAGTAGATGCAGTAGCATCATTAAATACCTGTTTTTCTGGCTCAGATAACCCTATAGACAACCGCAGCAGGCAGACCACGGCTGTCTTGTTTTTTACATGAGTCTATGGGAAGTTTTCTCCTGGAAGTTTTAGAGACTTCAGCCTTGCTTTGGAGCTTGTGCCTCATGCTGTGGGGTTTACCCTTGAGGGATGGCTGGGGTACGGCTGTGGAGGACCGTTTGGATCATTTAGAAATGTTATGAATTAGAATCAAGTTAATTCTGTGATGCTAATGTCCCAGGGATTTCATTGGTGGGCGCTTCATGTAGAACTTAATTTCTTCTCCGCCTCACTCCATCCCTCTGTGGATTCGGAACAGGGTGGGATTAGTGACAGCCTGGAACCCTCCATTGGAGCTCACTCCCTGTGGCTTCAATCTGCATCCTTCTCAGGGCTGGTTCTCACACCTGCATTGAGTTTCTGGGGGCCAGATGCAGTGTTAATTTGCTTTTGTTTCCCAGATCCTAGGACAGTGTGAGCATTTCCAGTACAAATACGCAATGCACAGATAAATACACAGGAAGGTACTAATTATAGGTATGCCCCTTGCTTGCATGTACTGTTAACTTGAATTTCAAATAAATGATGATTTTTTTGTTTTTTTAGTATTAGCATGTTTCATGAAATCTTCAGATTTAATTGGTCAGCCTACACTTTTATTTGCTATACTAGGCAACACTATATAGTATGTATTACTTAGAAACTATATTTTTACATTCAATGTAGATATAAACTTATAATGTATCCCAACTAAGATGTATCAAGATCTTCCCAGACTTGGGCTGTCCTGTGGAAGGCAGGGTGGGAATTACAAATAGCTAATAGCCTTACTTCACAGGCATTAAAGGAAGATGGCCTTTGGCCTATAGCAACTACATGACCTTGGCGTAGAATGTGTAGTAAGGACCTGAGTTAATGGGGTTGTCTGTGCTTCTTGTCTTCTCCTTCCAGGTACTTGCAGTACAAAGGTTTGCCATTTACAATGAACAGACACCCCTGTCTGTGCTGATCAATTAATGAAACAGGTTGTCTGGGATTTTGGAGCTCTGGTTAGACTCAGGTTCTTCTCTTTTGCCTTTGTCCCTGAGGCTGGGGTTCTCAAGTCAGTGCCCACTATTTTATTTATTTTTCTATCTGTCTGTCTATCTGTCTGTCTATCCACCTATCATGTATTTATCTATCTATCTATCTGCTATTTATCTACCTACCTATCATCTATCTATCTATCTATCTATCTATGGCTTTTGTTTTTGTTTTTGTTTGTTTTTGTTTGTTTGTTTGTTTTTAAGGCAGGGTTTCTCTGTAGCTTTGGCTGTCCTGGAACTTTCTCTGTAGACCAGGCCAACCTCAAATACAGAGATCCACCTGCCTCTGCTGGGATTAAAGGCATGTATCCCAATGCCTAGCCGACAATAACCACTCTTATTCCTCCACTCCTGGTAGGGGGACAGGGCAGGCAGAACAAGAGTATATCATCTATTTTGCTAGTGGGATATAGCCTTGGGACACACTATGGCAACATGGGGTCTTTTAAGCCTTGCATTCTCCCTGTCTCTGTTGCACATGCATGTGTGATGGTAACCTTGTTTTTTATACTAGTAAATGGAACAGGTGGGGACATAAGGGACAGAGCTGACTCAGGCAATAGCTGCTGCTGAGAATAGTCAGGACCTCTATCTTCTATGTATTCTGCTCCCCACCCCAACTCCACTGTCAGGCCACCTCCCATTCACTGAGGAAGACTCTGAAATGTGCTGGGTAGAAATGTTTTTATGGCACTGTCAACAGTTCTGACCTTCACGTGTCGGAGGGTCAGACCATTCTCCTAGCATGTAAAATTGACTCAGTAGGGCTAAAAACAATCATAGACTTGCATTAGAACGTGTCTCAATACAGCTCTGTCCTTGCCCACAGGGGAGAGCTTCAAATGGCACGTGTGCCCTGTTGCCCAGCCTCTAGTGAGGGAGATAGAGGCAGAACGTTTATTTTCTGGGTTTCAGAACTTAAACCCAGTTCATGCTCATTAAAAGCGTCAGTGGCAAGGATCCTCAGAAGTTGAAATCTTGGTTTTGGTGGGTGGGACAGCGTCTAGAAAACCCATTATTTGCACATACATAAATGTCTTCATTGGCTTTGAAGTGCTGCTGGAACCTCAGCTCCCTGGAGGATGGGCTGTCGGGCTGTATGGACGTGGGTGTCATAAAGCTGGGAGTCATCTTGCCTTGTAGAAGCTGACCCGCCACCCCCTGTACTTCCCAAATTGGCCCAGGTGTTGCTGTGCAAGGGACCACCCAGTCCTTATTAATGATCTGCTTGGGGATGTAGAGTTCATTACTGAAGCCTCACTTTGTCCAGGGAAGATACTTTATTATTAATTATGGGAATGGAAGACACCGTGGCTCTTACAAGCCAGGAAGCCTTGATTGATGGAAGGCCTTGAAGCTTCCCATCTTTCCATTTATCTTAGTGGAATATCACCACACATGTTGTGGTGGGATTGGCTTCCAGTGTTTGTTTAAGGACATTCTCTGGTTAAGGCTTTGGTGAATGGAAGAAGAAAAATAAGGCAAGAGGAAGGGGCGTGCCATCAGAGAATGGAACATTGCTTTCAGCTGCTTTTCAATGGCCCACGTGAACCTTTAACTTCTGGTTCCTGTTTACCAGCTCCTGAAAATGCAGCTTTATGGTACAATAGGGTTCAATACACTTCCTGTACAATGCTATAGGGTTTGATACACTTGGCTAAACAGCCACATTAGTTGTCATGTTTAGGTAGTGACTCTTTATCTAGACTTTGAAGAGCTGTTTGTTTCTATCCATATCTCATGTTTTATTTGTTTGTTTGTTTGTTTGTTTGAGTTTTCAAGACAGGAGACTTACTCTATAGTACAGACTGACCGAGATCTCACCTGATAATCCAAGCTTGCCTCCACCTTCTGGCAGTCCTCTTGCCTCAACCTTCGGTGTGTTGGAGTTTACAGGAAGAAACCACCATAGTAACTAGTAACTATATATATATATATATGTATATATACATATATATATATATATATATATATACACATATATATATAATATACACACAGTTTATATATATAATGTTATATTATGTATAAATACAACCTGCTGAGTCTGTGTAGTGCTCTTGAATGTATATGTTTTCAAGACTGACCACTTAATACTGGGTAACCAATTAGGAGCTGATTCTTGAGGAAAGTTAATTCTTCTTGTCACAGGTTGTTAATTGCCTATAACTCTTCCTCCAGGAGTGGGACCCCATGAGATTCCCCTCTTCCAAGTTAGCATCCATACTGACATCCTCATTATTCAACTCTTCTTTAGGCAGCCATGTTATCGAGGTTTCATGGTTGTTAGCATCTCCTTCATTTCTAGAGGACGTAATCCCAAAGCAGACTTTCTGGCCTTTGACATTCTTTTCCCCCTTGAGACAGGTCTCACTATATAGCCCTGGCTAGCCTATAACATACAAAGAACTGGGGGAAAGAAGCATAAACCACCATGCCTGCCTTTAAGTAACTATTGAATTAACCTTTACCATCATCCATTGTAGCTAATAGTTTAACTAACCAGTTTCCTATCCTGTAGTTCTCACTAGAGCTAGGCATTTATAGTCTGACTTTTAGCTTTGGTAGCTTTAAACCTAATCAAGTCAAAATAGTTCAAATAAAATAAAAATGTCTTCCCTGGGAAAGACATAGTGGTAGCTGTCAGTGTTGTTAGATATGAAGATTTCAGAGTGTGGGAGACTTACGTCACTCATTTCCTTTATCTTCCTGGAAAGTTTCAATCATCCCAAGAGAAGCCTTATAGTAGTCTTTGTGAAGATCTAGTCACTCTCTGTCTGAGTATTTTAAGGAAAGTACGTTTTTTCTCAAAATGGAATTTTCCCAAGGTCACACCAGGCAACAAAGGCTTTGAGCCATGAGGTCTCCCAAGACTTCAATTGCCCCTGCTAGAAAGTAAGGCTATCCCCCCCCCCCCACCTGTCTGCTGCTTTGCCAAAAGGTATCCTTAGACACAAAAGCACAATGAAGCCGCCACCTAGGCTGCCAGTTACTGGAGTGCGGTGTCAGCTCCAGACTCGGGGCTGAATAGCAAGGAAGCTGCAGAGAACTAAATGGGGCCAGAGAAAGAACATTACGATAACCCTACCATCTTCTTACAGGCATGAAACGCATGCACACACACGCACACCTACATGCCTGGGCTGGTGAAGGAGAATCAGTGAACTGTGGGCTCGCAGGGTTAATTACCGTAGAGAACTGTTCTTTTAGCTTGGTACCTTTCCCATGATGCTCGGGGGAAGGGTAGATCCAGCCACTTAGTAATTAAGAGGAAATAAGTATTATAATGGTGGTTGGAGTAAATCTCTCCTACCTTCAGTGGGGGAGACTGGGGACCCTGATGATCTGATTCAGCCCTCCCTCTTCTAAGCCAGGAAGCCTGTTTGGCCCTGTCTATTGAGAGTCGTGCTGTGCACAGTTGTCCCTTTTTGCTAAGCTGCCTGCCTGCAGGTACGTTCTGCTTTTGTTTGCTTTGAAAAGAAAAGTGCTCATGTGGAGACTGAAAGTTTTGTCCTTTCTCTATTGAATAACTTTACTACTGTTTAAATCCCGCCACTATTTGACATGTCAGTAAGCTAACCTTCGCCTTGTGCAAGCATTTTAATATTCTCACTGAGGCTAAGCAGTGACGTGATGTTAACGTCCCTGTGAGTCCTTTTTTTTTTTTTTTTAATACATTAATACAGTTGTCTCTGCATTGACGGTTTTTGCTTTTCTTCCTTTGCTTGGAATGGGGTGGAAATGATTTGGGGGACTTCTTTTTTTTAGGAGAATCCGAAATTGACTCACTCACTGTGAAATGGAAAGGAGTCACTACTTCAAAATGACTAGCATGGTGCAGCTGTGTGTGAATTAAGGTCATGTCCCTTTCTTTGAAGACCTTCGGGAGTGCTGTTACGGTAAATGTGGTAGGCATGATTAAAGATGAGACTTCTGCAGGTCACAGGTGGCAGTTTCAGGTCCTTGGGTGCCAGTTGGAATACCCTGTGAGTGGCAGTTTGAAGAAACAGAAGCTGGGGATTAGCCAGTGAAGCCCAGGGTGACAGTGTGTGACATAGTGTCTTTCTCAGTAGCTTGTCATCAAGTGTCTAGTTTTGTATTTCTCCTTTTTATATGTTGGTGTGGCATGGTGAATTAGAATCTAGAATAGGATGATATTTGTATGTATGCATACATTGAACATTATGTGTTCTGTCCTATCAGGTTCACTGCGCTTACTGATGTCTGCCTTCTTTGACATAAATATGGCAGACAATCGAAGTCACTCAGCTCCTTGGGCTTCTGCACGTATCGGTTATTTTACAGATGCACCACTGATCAGTAGCGTGGCTTGGCATGCCAATGGTTAAAGCAATAGGAAGTGAAAAAGCAGCCTGGCAAACACAGAAGTGGATGCTCTCAGTCAGCTATAGGATGGAACACAGGGCCCCCAATGGAGGAGCTAGAGAAAGTACCCAAGGAGCTGAAGGGGGCTGCAACCCTGTAGGTGGGACAACAACATGAACTAACCAGTACCNCCAGAGCTTGTGTCTCTAGCTGCATATGTAGCAGAAGATGGCCTAGTCGGCCATCATTGGGAAGAGAGGCCCCTTGGTCTTGCAAACTTTATATGCCCCATACAGGGGAATGCCAGGGCCAAAAAGTGGGAGTGGGTGGGTAGAGGAGCAGGGCGGGGGGAGGGTATAGGGGACTTTTGGGATAGCATTTGAAATGTAAATGAAGAAAATATCTAATAAAACAATTTTTTAAAAAAGGAAGTGAAAAAAAAAATCTACCTTTCAGCACTGATAGTAATACAGACTTTTAGTGGTGTTTTTTGAAGGTGTGTAGAATGTGCAAGTTTACTGCAAACCACCTTATGCACATGTAAGCAGACTTCATGAAGATGTTAACAGAAAAGTCTCAGCACAGGTACTTATATTTCTTAGTATATACCCACATGCTGACTCATATGTGTTTTCTACAGTCTGAGCAAATGCTTTCTACTTCACAATCTTTGTCTCTCCAGATAATTCTAACTTGTTTATTAGAAGCAAGACCCCAAAGTCTTGTGTTCCCCTTCCAGGGGAGCTTTGTATAATTATTCTTTTTCTGTTGCTACAATAAAACCCCCATGACCACAGCACTATAGAAGAAAGAGATGGTCTAGGTTTACCCTTCCAGAGGGTAGGAATCGCTCACGAATGAGAGAAGGCATGGAGACAGGAGCCGGAAACCGACACCTCACATCTTTGTTGTTGTTGTTGTTTTGTTTTTCGAGACAGGGTTTCTCTGTGTAGTCCTGGCTGTCCTGGAACTCACGTTGTAGACCAGGCTGGCCTCGAACTCAGAAATCTGCCTGCCTCTGCCTCCCAAGTGCTGGGATTAAAGGCGTGTGCCACCACTGCCCGGCTCACATCTTGAAGAGCGAGTGAACTAGAAGTTACTCCAAGTGTTTAAATGCCCAAAGCCTACTTCTGGTGCTACTGATCCCCCAACGAGGTCTCCTCTCCTATACCTCTTCAATTAGTGCCACTGACTGGGGATCAAGTATTCAAATGCCCAAAACTATGGGGACATCACATGCACCTGTCAAATAGCACCACCAGCTGGGGATAAAATATTCAAGACTATGGGGACCTCCCGTTCAACTCATTACACCTGGTGACCAACATGCTTATGCCTGGGTCAGGGTGCATTCATTTCATGGGGACTTGAGGATGAGTTGCTTCCGAGCTCATGTGGTTGTTCCTGCTGGGGTTCCTAGAGCTTCTTGGGATGTCTTCATAACAGAATTTAAATTGTAAAAATGATGAAAATGAAATATATTTTAGACTTCTGTTTTATGAATACTTGTCCCAAGTACCATGTGGACTCAGTGCTTGGAAAGGTCCGAAGAGGCGTTAGAGCCCATGAAACTGGAGTCATGGATGGTTGTGAGCCACCATGTGGGTGCTGGGAACTGAACCTTGGTCCTCTGAAAGATCACTAAGTGTTTTTTAACCTCTGAGCTATCTCTACAGCTTCTAAAGCAAAGTGTGTTTATTTCCATTGCATAGATCTGGAAATCATTGAGATCCTTTGTCTTCTCATCATCCATGGACTACTGGTTCCAATGAGTTGCAGTCTGTAAACGTCATTGCTACTCTCTTCTCTTCGTAAAACGTTTTTGTCAACACTTGTTCCCACTGCCACACAACGCTTTGACCCTTCCCAAATTGTTGGTTACTGATATCCCTTCTCCTTTAACTTGCCACTAAAATGTCATGCTAAAACCATCACACTGAAATCTTTCTGTATACCCAAGACTGTTTTTGTAGAGCACAAATGTTAAATGTTAAACATTATGGGACTTATAAGATCTGGCAAAGTGTACCACTCACTGCCCAGCGATTTATTTATAAATAATTACTACTGAAGGAGTTGATGTGGGGCACATTCTTCTCTACTCTTTATAGTGGGGTTAAATTTAAGTTTCTGTGTTGGCTAGTTTTATGTCAACCTGAGACAAGTTAGAGTCATCTGAGATAGGGAACTTTAGTTAAGAGAGTTGGGTTGTAGTCAAACTATGTAGGGCTTATGTTTAACTAGGGACCTATGTGGGAGGGCCCAGCCCACTGTGAGCCCTAGGAAGGTGGTTCTGGTTCTATAAGAGTCCAGGGTGAGGAGCAAGGCCATAAGCAGCACCTATCCATAGCATCTGTACCACTTCCTGTCCTGCCTTCCTTCAAGGATGGACTGTGATGTGGAAGTATAAGCCACATAGACCTCATCCTCCCCAGGTTGCTTTTTGACGGTGTTTGATCACAGCAGTGGAAACCTCTAAAGGATGGATTTAAACATGTGTGACCAGGGAGTCTTCATTCGGCTTATCTGTGGTACTGTGTGTACCGGCCCTGTGCCGAGTCTGAGGTTTAACCTTCCTTTCATCTTGATAAGTTAGCACACCACAGTACCGTGGTTGTTTGCAGAGACTGGGTTTTCCAGACAAGTGACAAGTGACTCCATACCAGGGCTCCCCCACAGTATGCTCTTGGTGCTTACATTGGTTCCTCTTGCCCCCCACCCCTACTGCCATGACTCAAATGGCTGATGTGAGCTCCGTGTCCACCTTAAATTGTCCTGTATTGAAGAAACCCAAATTTAAGGATGTTTTTTAATAATGGATGTTAGGCTCTGCTTGGTGATTGTCCTGGATGAAGATATATTTTTTTTCTAAAAATACACCACATCTGGCATCCACTCGAGAGGATGATAATTATCTCCATTGTCTAAGGTTGGTCACTCTCCAAACTTTGATTAAAATATAATTCCAAATGAAAGCTGTTAGTGACTTCTTTGACCAGATGTCATGGTTAGCTTCACTTGTCAACTTGACAGACCTGGGCAAGAGGGACCCTTGACTGAGGGATTTCCTCTGTTGAATTGGATTTAACACATGTCTGTGGGGTGATTTTCTTGATTCCTGGTTGATGGGGGGGGGCAGGGTAGGGAGAGCTTGGTATGGACAGTGCCTTTATAAATGTGTAACACCCCAGCAAGCCTGAGAATGTTTTATATGTAATATTTTTAAAGGTTCTTGGGTTGTGTAGAGCGAGCAGGCAGGGCAAAAGCAGGGAGGTTGTGGAGGAGGCCTGCAGGACCCAGCAAGAAGCCACAGGACTTTTGGACTGATTGACAGTAGCAGAGTAGGTGAGAAGCCATCTTCCAGGCTGGTTTGGAAGATGGAGTCAATGAACGTGTTGCTCTATTGGTTCTGGGTCAGGCAAGAAAACAAACAAAAGAAAAGCTAAAGACAGATAGGTAGGTCTGGGGCCTGAGCAACCAGAATGAGGGAGTCGCCTATACATGATGGTGTTCTGGGGAGGAACAAGCAGGGAATGGCACATCTAAAGTTAAGTGTGAGGCCTGTTTGGTTTTTGTTGCAGTATCTATGGGAAGCTAGTTATTCTCTTAGTCATCTCACTGTGTTGCCATGGAGATAAGGTGTGCTTTGTTATGTGGTCCCAGGGTGGCACTAAAGTTAACACAGGGAACTTTTAAGTCAAGGAAAGAAAAATTCAGGGTCAAGATCGGAAAAGGCAATGTGGGGAGAGCGCATTCCCACAGCCTGACACCAGCCTGCTGGAAGGTACCTTTGCACTGTGGGTGTCCTATATAAGCCCATTCCCTAGTCAGATTCACAGATGCCATTCGCTCCCTTTCATTCCTGACTGGGGCAGGAACTGAGCATGTACCCTAATGTATACATGGTTACCTGGAACACCATGTGCTGGTGCTGATGCTACTAAACAGGAATCTGGACTATTGTTCTGCTTTGTAGATGGATCAATCACTATTTTATCAACATTGATTAGTCACCATGAAAGCACTTTAAAAGGCTTTCTAATTTTGTTTTGTTTGGGGCACTGGGAATTAAATCCAGGGTCTCATGCATGGTTAAGTGCACGGTCCATGATTTATCTGTAATGCTAGTTCCTAAGTTTTTAGTTTTTTGTGTGTGACTATTTCTGACTATGTGTTTATGTGAAGATGTATAAGTGTGGTCCACTTATGGCAAACATGGCCCTGTGGGTGTATGTGTGTCCGTGTGTGTCCGTGTGTGTGTGTGTGTGTGTGTGCATGTGCATGCATACATATGTGAATGTATGCATTCTTGAGTGCATCTCTGTGTGTCCGAGTGTGCGAGTGTGTGTGTGTGTGTGTGTGTGCGTGCGCGCGCGCCTGCATGACTGTGTGCATGTGTATGTGTGTGATTGTTCATGTGCACGAGTACATCTGTGTGTGTTCTCGTGTATGAGTGCATGCTAGTGTGTGTGTATGTAAGTGTAGGTGCTTACAAGTGAGAGATCAGAAAACAATGGTTGGGTATTCTACTATGTCACTACCTGTTTTATTCTCAGATGTCAGGATCTCTCCCTCACTGAACCTGGAACTAGGCAGCCAGCCAGCCTGCCCCAGAAGTCCTCTTATCTTTGACCCTCCTGGTACTGGGTGACAGGAGGTGTGTGGCCTTGCCAAGCTAGTCATGTGACCGTTGGGAATTCAAGCTCAGGACCTATGGCTTGTATAACGAACACTCTTACCCACAACTCTATCTCCCCAGCCCATTTTGTTGTTATTTCTTTGCTTACTTTTGTGTTAGTGATCTGGAAAATTCTGCTGTTGGTTCTGTTCATTCAGTCTGATCTGTCAGTTAAATATACTCTAAAGAACTCCACGTGGCTTTCTCATTGCAGGTGACAGCAGGCCAGCTACATCTATCTCCCCCTTTAAGGGATTGAGCATCTTTGTATTCAAGTATTGAGGCGAGCACATCTTAGCCCATTGTATCTGATCTCATAGTTTCCTTCTTGGCGTAATTAAAATGAGTGCTTCTCTTCTTGAGTTTATTTTTCTTGCTCTTATTCATGCTTTTGCTCCAAATTTGCTTTGTCGTGCAGATCATATTTAGGCTGCCTCTTAAAATGTACCAGTAACCTGACCGGGCACAGTGGCAAACACCTTTAAACCCAGCACTCAGGAGGCAGAGGCAGGTGGATCTCTCTGAGTTAGGGACCAGCCTGGTCTACACAGTGAGTTCAGGATAGCCAGGGCTCTGTTATATATAAAACCATATATATATATATATATATATATATATATATATATATATATATATATAAACCAGCCAACATTGGACTTAGCGCCAGGTCCCCAATGGAGGAGTTAGAGAAAGGACTGAAGGAGCTGGAGGGGTTTGCAACTCCATAAAGAAGAACAAGAATAGCAACCAACCAGACTCCCCTCCCCTGAGCTCCCAGGGACTAAGCCACCAACTGCATATGGCTCCAGCTGCATATGTAGCAGAGGATGGCCTTGTCAGGCATCCATGGGAGGAGAGACCCTTGTTCCTGTGAAGGCTCAATGCCCCAGTGTAGGGGTATTGAGGGTGGGTGGGGGAACACCCTCAGAGAAGCAGGGGGGGGATGGGATAGGGGGTTTCTGGGAGCGGGGGCAGGAGGAAACTAGGAAAGGGGATAACATTTGAAATGTAAATAAAGAAAATATCCAATTAAAAACAAAAGAAAACAAAACAAAAAACAGCCAACAAACCAACAAACCAAACCAACAATAACAACAACCAATAACCTAAATACCTAGCATTTAGCACTTAAACTTGCTTCCCAGTCCAGGGCCAAGCAGCCTTAGCGCCAGGCACAGTGGAAGGGGTTGGGGCTGCCCTCAGTGACAAATATAGAGGGATGGTTCTGTGCTTTAAGAGCTGAGAACCCAGGGTTTCTAGGAGGGAAGGCTGGTGATATCAGTATCAGTATCAGGCATAGAGTGTGGCATGCACTTGAGGATATGCAAGGGAGAGTCAGAGCATAGAGGGGGTGGGCCGTGTGGGAAAAGGACAGAGAACGAGGTACCCAAAGCACACGGCTGTGTTTGCACAGACACCCCCAGGTTTCGATGTAAAGGGTGACCGAAAGCCAGCCCTGCTTCCTCAGAGGTACACACATGAATGCCGCGTAGTTCCAGATCTCAGATAAGATGTGAATACAAAGCTAATTCTAAACAATGATAGGTGCTGTGCCAAGGCATATTTTTTTTTAAAGATTTATTTATTCATTATATGTAAGTACACTGTAGCTGTCTTCAGACACTCTAGAAGAGGGCATCAGATCTTGTTACGGGGTGGTTGTGAGCCACCATGTGGTTGCTGGGATTTGAACTCCGGACCTTCGGAAGAGCAGTTGGGTGCTCTTACCCACTGAGCCATCTCACCAGCCCCGCCAAGGCATATTTTATTTGTGTGTTTGTAACGAAACCCGCTTAAGTGTGAAGAGGATCCCATTTTAAGGAAAGCTATGCTATAAAGAACACATGACATGCTCAAAGCTGTCTGCTGTCATCAACTGTGAGCTTTCCATTTCTGGTTCCTTTCATTTCAAACTTGCAGTCCTCCTGCCTCAGCTGGATTTCTGGAGCTTTTCTTCTGGCTTTAAGAGTAATGGTAATAGTGACATTTTGACTCTTTATTTGACTCAGAGTTGGACGGGTTTTAGGGCTAGTAGGGAAGATTCTGGGGGTTCCCCCGGCTGATCTCTCCCACCTCTTTGGATGCCAAGATTGAGACAGAGAGTCCCTGTCAGTGTCCCAGGAAAGGTTGTGAAAGGACAACTGTGGTGGTGGAGGCACTGGGTCCCTGTCATTCAGCACGAGTGTCACCCATGCAGTTAGAGCCCCAGAGAGAGCAGAGGTTTACTTCTATGAAAACGACTCTACCACTGTTAGGACATAGCTTTCTACTCTTCAGCTTTTATCTCCTTGGGCCGACAGTTCTGCTTCAGAGATTGTGAAAACGGATAGTTCTTGAGTTCTGCCCTTCCATTCTGATTTATCCTCGCTGATCTTAGTGTGACAGTTAAATTTAGTAGATCTTCCTGTATCTCATTTAAGGCAGGGGAGCATATGCATGATGGAGCTGATGTTGGGGGTGGGGCGGCACACGGGAGAGGTGGATGAGTGAGCCTTGGCCTCGCCTCTCCCCTGCCTCTGTCTTGCTCTCACCTTCCACCCTTGAGGCACCCACACTGTGTGTAGTTCTCTCTTTGGAGCAGAGCCTCTCTCTTTCTTGCTTTCTTCTCTTATTCTTTGGTGCACATCAGACACCCGCTTTCTGGGGTTGGTTGGCTGTTGCTTTTTGGCCCCATTAGTCAAATCTAGTAGTTTTTCAGTGAGAAGTACAAGGGAGGAAATGGAGAGGTGATCCGCAAGGCATATTCATGCCCCGGAGCATTGGGTGAGAAAGACTGTCAGTCACTGTCCTGGGATTGCTTAGGGATGGGTTAAGGGTTACAAAGCTTGGTGAGTACCTCTCAAACTTCACTCTGTGAGGAGGAAGAGGAGCTAAGGGGAGAGCTCAGTGTGTAAGACTGCTTGCTGCACACACAGGAGGGTAGAGCTTGATAGCTGCTAGCCTGGCTTCCCAGTCAGTGAGAGACTTCATCATAGAGGAATGAGTCATGGAGAGATAGAGCAGGACACTGGGCATCCTCCTCTGGCCTTTCCAGGTACACACAGACATCATCCATAACTGTACTCACTGTGTGTGTGCTACCCATATATGCTGCAAACACACACACACACACACACACACACATACACAGACACACACACACATATACACATATATACACAGACATACACACACACATATACACATATATACACAGACTCAGATACACACACACACACATATACACATATATACACAGACACAGACATACACACACACACACACACACACACACACACACACACACACACCCTGCATAAAACAACCCTCAAGCTTATAGTGTACTCACTTAGCTCCCTCAGATGGAAGTTCTGAATGTGTGTGTGTGTGTGTGTGTGTGTGTGTGTACACGCGCATGCGCTTGCGCAGGGGCGGGGTTGGGCTTGGGGAAGCTCAGGGCCACGGCTACAGTTCCAGGACCGAGTTTCTGAGCAGCTTCAGGTGAAAGTATCTCAGCCTGCCGTGCGAACAGTTAGTAGGATTTACGTCTGCCTCCCAGTCACTTTGAAGCTATGATTCACTGTTCGCAGAGGTAGTGATAGCATCTAAAATTAGATTCTTCTATTGTAGCCACTCCAGAGGCGAGGGTGGGGTGCACTTCCCCTTTTGGGGCTTCCCTTGAAGTCTGACACTGGGCAGTCCCACAGCTCAGGTCGGGTCACTGCAGGGAAGAGCATCTTTGCACTCTGCCACACATTTTCTTTTTGCTCTAGAGGCAAACCCTAGTTATTTTTAACCTCACATCTTGCCAAGACTGGAGCGAGGTTAAGTTTTAGTACTGGTACAGAACACACATCCGTTTTTTGTTTTTGTTTTTTTTTTTAAAGAAATGCATAAAACCTCATATGGAGTTGTCAAAATAGGATGGCATATTTCATAAAAATATGAGGCAGGATCAGGAGTGGTTTATACCAGCTAAGTGTGGTGAGATTGTCTTTCGTCTTGTTCAGTACATAGGGAGTCTCGGGTGCAGTGGTATAAGTGAGGTTTCATTAGAGGCTGTGAAGTGAGACCTGCTTCCTCTGAGGTTTCTGCAACCCAGAGGAGTTCTCTAAAGCCTTTTGGGCCTTGGCATTAGCTTCTGAACAAACGTTTTTTCTAATCTGACTATCTCAAAAGGTGCTGCCAGTTCACAAGGGCTCCTGAAGGTCTGTGTGCTTGCTTCAGGGTTGTTTTAACCACAGAAGTAATATGATCACAGGTCATATTAAAGAAAGGTTACAAAAACAAACTAGACAACAGTAACAACAACATCAACAAGCAAAGTCAACGAAACTGACACTTGTGGTTTGAGCTGAGTTCT
The DNA here is from genome assembly GCF_900095145.1 of Mus pahari. Classification (NCBI taxonomy): domain Eukaryota; kingdom Metazoa; phylum Chordata; class Mammalia; order Rodentia; family Muridae; genus Mus; species Mus pahari. The sequence continues at coordinate 52,739,702 of NC_034608.1, forward strand.
TTCCTACATAAAAGAAAAAGCATCATTGTTCAGCGCCCACTCCTGAGCTGTTTTTCTCTCTTGCCTGTGTGGGGTAGGATGGGGCTGGAGCCCAGATACACATGATGAGCGTGCGCTGTGCCTCTGAGCTGCATCAATAGCATGCTTTGGTGTTTCCGACACATACATGTGAGGAGATGTTGCATATTTAGCTTGCTGGTCTTTATTAGGGAGATTTGCTTTGTAATTGCCCGGTCATCCAGTTGCTTTCTAGTTACCCAGGGTTAAAGAAGACTTTTAAAATGGCATGTACAACAGAGCTTCTTAATAGCTGAGTTTGCATAAAATTATAAAATTACAGGTTCAGCTGTTTGCTTTTCAAATGAAGATGTGTATATCTATCTTGCTAGCCCAAGGTATCATCAATCTTAGTGTTGTAGTTTGTCAATATTATTCTCATTTCTTAATAGTATTTTCTTGGCAAGGGCTGGAGACATGATTTAGTGGTAGACTGATGGTCTGGTGTGCTCAAGGCTCTAGGTTGGATTCCCACGGCTGAAAAGGCCAGCAACAAAACAGCTGAATTTGCCTGGATTTTAATTAATGAATTAATGAATTAATGGACAGGGTCTCATTCTGTAGCCTAGGTTTATCTGGAACACACTATGTAGCTCAGGGTGATTTCTTAGCTTGCAGCCATCCTCCTGCATCAACTTACCCAGGGCTGGGATTACAGGCATGAGATACCCATTACTGCCACTTGTTTTTATAAATAGCAACTTGTTTGTTTGCCTGTTTATTTGAGACAAGCTCTCACTGTGTCTTAAGTACCAATTTGTAATTGGCTTAAAGTCTGCCCTAAGCTTCAAACATGTCCTGTGTGTATCTTAAAATGCCCCATTCTTTACCTCAGTTCGCATGCATTTTTATTACACCAGGGAACAAGGAAGACTTCTAATGTATGGGAATGACTGGTAGTCAGGAAGGAAAAAGAGAAAATTGATAATGTATGGAATTTTGTCTTAGCTTTTGTTACAAGATGATTTTTTACTTTTGGTTTCAAAGCCGAGAAGTATAAATTGTCACTGATATGCAATTGATACTATATGATAATATATTAATACAATGTAAGATAAAGATCAAAATAATTTCCAACTATATAGAGAGTTTCATGGTCAGCTGGTTACATGAAATACCATCTTAGAGAGAGAGAAAGAGAGAGAGAGAGAACTGCACAATGATATAGCATTTAGTTAATATATGTTAATATATATACAACAACTCATATTTCAAATTCCAAGTAAATACTTCTATTGTGCACATGCCTAGCTTAGCTATTCAAAATAATTGCTGGAAGCCGTGGGGAGTCTCATCTCCACACAGGGTTCGTGAGCTCTGCATCTTCCAGTGGTTCTTCTACATGATATCATTGGGCCCAAATATTCTTAGAGTGCTAAGGGGCCTTTTAAGTTCTTTATGTGAATTCTTACTTGGTGTGTTCTCTCTTGAGGGGGTATGGGAGAGGAACTTTATTAATAGTTAAAAATGCTTAAAATTAAGTTGCCAGTGTAAAATATGTTTTCATAAAATGGGTAGTGTACAGCAAGTTTAGATTTCAGTGTAAGTTCTCACTTCCTTCTTCATGTTCACCATGAGGACTATTGGAGAACTGATGGGCAAATGTTTCTCTGGCATGACTCATGTACCACTAATCACTGTGAGAGCAGCTTCTCAGGGTGGCCGTTGCCATTCCTGCTTCTAGGCTGTTCCCAGCCTGGAATGATCCGAAGGCCTATGGGAGGGTTTCTTGGGAGTACTTTACAAATAACCTCATTGGTGTTGTGGGAAATATTAAAAAAAAAATAAATAAATCGAACCTACATGTTCCCGAGCTTGTGCTGGCAACTCTCTGCCCAGCTGTGGTCCCACCAGCTCTCTCTCTCCCTGCCAACTCTCCAGCTCCAGGGAGCCAGAGCACCCAAATTCCTTTCCCTGCCACGCCAGCCCTGTGCAATGACTGTCCACTCCGCCATCAGCCGCCACAACACCCAACAACCCGGTAGACACAAAACTCTAGAAACATATAATTAACTAAACAGATTTATGTATCAATAAATTCTCAATTCACAACGTGCCCATACAATTTCAGAACCAATTGATAATGATAAGAGCTGCCCACCCAGATTAGACAAATTATCCCAAATATTCTGTCCTATAGATATCGTAACTACCTGTGGCTATCTAAAGCTACACTGGGTCAGGTTCTCCTTCCTGTCTGACCTCCTCCATCTTGGCCTTCACCTTTCTTCCCAGATGTTTCCTGTCTTTGCAACTCTTAGCTCTGCCTCCCTTTTCCCTGTCCAATCACAGGCCTCCTGCTGCACTAATATTTTAATGTAATTGGACAGGGAAAACCCTGTCACACATTGGTTTTATGTGCATATTGTTAAATCTCCCCTACTTTGAACTCTCTTTTGAAGAACAAGAGTTTAAATTTTTAAACTACTTTCATCACTTTTCCCTGATGAATGCTTTTTTTAATCCTATCTCAAGGCTAAGCTTTTCATCTGAGTACTCTTCTACAAGTTTTGTATTTAGGTTTAGGATATACTTCAAGGTTGTTTAATTTTATTTTGTGCCTATGACACATGTTTCGAGGTTTGATTTTCGTTCCATATATTTCGGCCATGTTTTGAAGAAAACAAATAAACAAACAAACAAACAAATACACTTTACCTTTTGAATCACCCAAACCCCATCATCAAAAAATTAACCAACCAACCATTCTTGTGTTTGTATATTTCTTAATTCTGTTTGGTCTCTTTGATTTGAACATATGGCTAGTCACTTTCATTTCTGTAGCTTTGCAATAAAGTTTGCAGTTGGGTAGTATTCCAGAGAGAGCATATTTTAATTTTTCTCCTTTGATCAAATGTTTTTTTTTCAAAAGCACTTCTGCTTCTCAGGTTAGAAGCGTACTCTGCTCCCTCGGAGCCCTAGCCTCCAGTATGACTGCGTGTGGTTGGCCTGCCACGAAGCGAGGTAGTAAGACTACACGCTGCTCTGATGGGGTTCATGTCCTCAGGAAAGCAGAAGCGAGAAAGCTTCCAGATTCCCTTCTGCTGTGTGCAGCACAGGAAGGAGGAGGTCCTGTGGAATTCCTAGCCCCTGCCTGTTTAAGCTACCCAGCATGTGAATTTTGTTACAACAGCTCGATGTCTTAGACGTGTGTCGTAAACCACCTTTAAAGATAGGACAAATAGACTGAGAATACAGATCAGGAGATAGTTTATTGAATATTTGCCCCAAACTGATCCATGAGGGCCACATCAGGGCCACAGACCAGATTCCAGAGCTGGCTGCGTCCATGAGCCAGGACCCTAATGAGCTTTAAAGCCTGAAATCTACAAACATCTGTACCCAGTTATTCTACCAATCAGGATTTAGGGATAGGGGACTTCCTTAGGAACATGCCTTTGTTATATATTTATCCTGTCCTCATTGGTCGGGGTATTTAACTGTGGTGGGGACCTGTCTTGCCTAACATTAATATCTTACCTTGTCAACCAGAATGTCAGTTACTCATGTATGTGACTCTTTCTGCCAAGTAGGAGGTCAGTTCCTTTGGGAACTTAAACTTTACTGATCCCTACTTAAAATGAAAGTCTTATTCCAAATGGCTTCATATATTGGTGCAGGTGGCTCTCTTATGTTGAGGCCCCTCCCAGGGACAGCATATAAGGGCAAATACCATAAAAGCTCATATACAGGTACAGGAATTGCTACCGGGTAGTTGGTTTGGGTCCAAGCTTATGGTGACTAACTATACAACTGACTTCTGTTGTGATTGGTTTCCAAGAACCAAAGCACAGAATGTAACAGAATATGCAATCTACTTGGGCATAAGGAAGTTTCCTTATAATAATAAAAGCACAAAATGACTGGTCAGACAGGAAACAGTTAACTAGGCCTTAACACTGTCCATGAAAAGATGGTCCCTGCACCAGCCACTCAACATCCCCTGGAAGCATATGAAAAAGACAGAATCCTAGGCCCACCAGGTCAGGTGTTCGCATCCCAGTTGCTCAAGTTGAACACGGAGACTCTTCTGTCTGGTTTTCTCAGCATCTGGCTCCCACACACCTCAGCAAGTAACTCCATTAAAGGCCATCTGTTCTGTTGGTGGGTTGTTCTGTTCAGATTTTTTTTTTTCATTCTGATCTGTAGTATGTTTTCCTGGAGTCTTAAGTCTTACTTACAGTCATTAATTCATACTGCTAAGGCATCTGGCATCAGGAGAGCAAGGGGTGGGGGA
>NC_034608.1:52744041-52772308 GCF_900095145.1 Mus pahari
GGGGGGTGGGGGGTGGGGGGGCGGGTAAATGAGATACTCTTGCTTTCTGCACACTCCTGGTCTAGTGACAAAACAGGAGGTGAGGAGGAAGAGGCAGAAGAGGAGGAAGAGGAGAAGGAGGAGAAGGAGGAGGAGGAAGGAGAGGAAGGAGAAGGAAAGGAAAAGGAGGAGAAGAAGAAAAGAAGAAAAAGGAGAAGGAAGAAGAGAAGGAGAAGGAGGAGGAGAAGGAGGAGGAGGAGGAGAAGAAGAAGGAGGAGGAGGAGGAGGAGGAGGAGGAGAAGGAGAAGGAGAAGGAGAAGGAGAAGGAGAAGGAGAAGGAGAAGGAGAAGGAGAAGGAGAAGGAGAAGGAGAAGAAAATTGTCATCATCATTGTCATCATCGTCATCAGCAGCAGCATAGATCATGTCCATGTACTGAGGAGATGTGAGGAAAGAAAGGTGATGGACTCATGACTGGAGTCCTAGGGAGACCTCCAGGTAGAGGTGCAGATGTTTGGAGACATAATATTTCCAGGAATCTATGAGAAGGGAGCTCTGGAACATTGCAAAGAGAACGGACATTCAGACACAGGAAGAGCTTTGTCCGGGCCTTGGGAAGGTTTTCTTTGCTTGGGGATAATGGGGTGTTTGCTTACATTAAAGTTTCATGGCTACCAAAGTGGGCAGGGACAGCCGGTAACCTTCTGAATAGTCTTCAAGGAATGAAGCTTAACCTAGGGTCAGAGAGGGCTGCCTTGGAGGAAGCTGGAAGCTGGACCCAGAGGAGCCAAGGAGCGTTCTTCACATATTGTGGGATAGAACTTCTAAAGCCTTGCTGTTGGACCTGCATGGGCCCTCCTCAGAAAACTCAGGAGACACTGTTGCCACCCCCCCCCCCGATTCATCACATTTGTTCAACTCTAGTTTCTTAACAGCCAGTGATTTTTTCCCTGTTCTGGGTAGGATGCAAATGAAGAAGACATGAGCTTTGTCTAGGTTTAGCGTTCAGCGGATCACTGGGAGTCTTGGATTGAATGCTGATATTGCAATGCATTTATCATTTGCTTTCTTCCTTGGGGAAATCTCTTGTAAATATGCTTCCTAAGTGGCAGTATCTTGAGCAGAGTGTATGGTCCAGGCAGTGGTCTCAGCTCTGTCGAGTAGGGTCTGGGCTGGTCCTGTCTTTCATTTGAGATGCCTCAAGAGAAGGCTGGGCATGGTGGTTGCATACCTGGGATACCAGGTCTCAAGAGGGTGAGGTAGGAGATCTGCCTCAGATCAGTCAGTCTATGGTGAGATCTGGGGACTGCCTCTTTTAAAGGCAAGCATTGGTCAAAGCTACTGGTAAAATCCTGGGGCAGATTTTCTTTCCTCTGATACACCCAGTGCCTTTGATCTGATGCTCCAGTATGTGAGATTTCAGTGACTCCTCCTAGGTAGCAGCTTGTGAGACCTTTCCTGTTTCTCTAGCCTTCTGAGGTCTTTGTTTTCAGTGTTTGTTTTTACCCTGCCGATTCATTCTCTCGGTTAGAAGACAGACAAACGACACGGAAGCTCCTGTGTATATTTTCATCTGTCGTGACCTGGAACGTCCACAGAGATGGGACCTGAGTCAGGCCCTCTCAGAGGTCTGCCATTCACACTGCCCTCAGAGGGCGAGGAAATACGCTGCAGTAAATGGTGGCTGAGGCAGTTGAGTAGCTACTGGAAAAAAAAGAAAAGAAAGAAAGAAAGAAAGCGTTCCCTCCTTAGATAGCAATAAAATTATCTGCCTGAAAGGTTTAGACGGCGTGACTGGTGAGAGTAGTAACCCTTAGATCCAGCATGGAGAGGAGGTGGGGGGGGGGGTACTTTCCCTGCTCCCAGTCTAACAAACTCACAGACATCATAAAGAAAGAAAAAAAGGTCACATCAAAGTTTAAAGGTTTCCTTTGGAGAAAAAAATTCTGTGAATGAAATCAAATAACAAATAATATTTGGGATGGGGGAAAGATTGTTCGAATGTCTATCAGAGGGCCAATTGCTTTTACATAGAAATAAATGCTAGGAATCAACAAAAGTGATAAGCTAGGTGGGCTTGTGTCCTTTCTAGAAGTAAGAGTGAGGAAACATTGTAGCACTCACTGTTTAAGAAGGGCAATGAGGGCCTGTGGGGTGGCTGAGTGGGAAAAGACGCTTGCTGCCAAGTCTAGCAGTATACATAGTATCTGTTCCGGTAGTCCTTATAGCAATAACAAAAGCACAAAGTGCATGTGAGAAGAACTGAAGCATTTATGTGCACACAGCACAGAGCTCTGGAGTGTTCAAAGTAGAGCACCGGTCTCTCATTCTGTCCTACTACTTAGGAAAGATTCACAGTGTTGTGTGAAAAAGCTGACTCGGGCTTTACAGCATGCGTGTTAAAAAAAAATGAAAGAAATTTTAGGAGCTGGTATGTCAGTGCAGAAGAGAGTAGCTATAAAAAGGAAACAATGCTGTCAAAGTTCTATTCGCGTGAAAATGTCCTTGTGTAACTCAGCATTATGTACAATGAAGAAAAAAATATAGCAATAAGAAAAAGCAAGCAAGCCTTAAGGGAGCATATTTTTTCTTGTGAATAAGAAGTTCACATCATTGCCAGGCAGGCTGGTATAGTCTCCTCTGTGTTATCCCTGAACTGCCTGCAGGGTTTCTGTTCTACAGTACAAATTGTATGGGTCCTAGTCCTCATGACAACCAGGCGCTTCTATTCTACCAGATCTCACATCTGTCCTTCCAGGCAGGAGAAAGGTGCAGGGGTGGAGGTGGGGGTGGGGGAACTAACCAGACTGGTATGTCTTATACTAAAAAGCAGGAAAGTATTGAGAAGTTCCCGGGTGCCTTGTACTTAGACTTCACTGGCTTGAATTACCAGAGGGCTCCCCAGGCCTGCAAGGGAGCCTCTGAGAGCAAAGGTTTTATGTAAGCTCGTGTTCTGTCTTCACACACAATCCGAGGCTCAGCAAGCATGGAAGAAGGCAACTGAGAGGGAATGCTGGGTAGGCAATAAGGCCTGGGATCCGATAAGCCTCATACCTGTGTCTGCTGACACTCTCTACAGAAGGAACCCGAGAAATGGATCAGCACTTACCTTTGCAGAATGGCTGCCAGTCAAGGGGAAGATAATTATTTTTCACTTTATAGTGTTCTTTTCCACTGAGATTTAAAATAATAGTAATAATACCACCACCACTGCTAACACATATGTGTTAACTTTAAAGGAAGGAAGTTGGTAGGAAGTCGACATCAGTCTGTGACCAGAACCTGTGGGGTGCAGCTGTTCTGCTAGTTCCTTCCACGCAGGGTCATGGACCATGTGTCTTCAGCCTCAGTTGGCCAATGAGAGGTTCACTTGAGCGCACCTGTGGTTTCTTCTTCCTTAGAGCTGCTTCCAGCTAAGCACACAGTCTCAGTGGCCAGGATGAAGGAAGACTCAGTGTCTTCTGCCAGAGAAGGACTCGAATGGTCCCTTAATCTATGTGTTAGGTTCCTTTGTGTCCCCTCCAAATGGTGACGATGTGGCCCCAGTTCTGAAGACCGTGGTTGCATTTGGAGAAGGGTGTCTTTGAGGAAGTATTGAAGTCTAGGACGGCCCCTCATCCAGTAAGGCTGTTCTCATACAACTGTTCTCATACACTCTACCCAGAGGAAGCCTCCCCAGACACACAGAAAGACAGAGAAGTTCCGGGTTTCCAGCTAGCAAGAGAGGCTTAGGGAATCCAGCCTTGCCAAAGCATTTATCCCAGTGAGATAGTAAATGTCCGATAAGCCCTGCAGACTTTCACAACAGCCAGGCATTGGAGCTCAGGCTGGTAGCCATCCCTGCTTTAAGGAGGGTAGTTCTTCATGATCTTTTCTGCTTTGGGATGCATTGCTTGGGAAGATGGGGTAGGCATGAGGATGGGGCATGGTCTAGCGTGGGATGCTCAGTGGGCTGTATCACGGAGCATCTCTAACCAAGGAGGGTAGTTCTATGTTTTACTGGCTCTCCAGGGCAGCACTAACCCAGGCTGCCTGACATTCACAGGGAGTCTAGCCTACATAATACTGACTGTGGTCTAGGACCAGGAAAGCAAGCAAGCTCTGTCAGTGGGAGGCCAGCATGGCCTTTCTTCAGGGCCTGGATGCTGAGTGCCTGGTTCCTCTCGCCTACCTCCCTGTACTCTGACCCATTAGCTTTGCCTAGCTTCAGAATGCATGTGTACCCTCCTGAGTACCGGAGTCCTGGCCTGGCTCTCACTGTTAAATCTGTCCTGACCAGAGATGCTTTGTCTTTTAGAGATGGTCCATATCTCTGCCGTGAGTGAGATATGAGAGCAAGATCATCCCTTGTATGAGTTACCCTGGAGCTGACCCGGGGTTTTGAGTGTGTTAGGCAAGCCCTCAGCCACTGAGCCATAGTCCCTGTCACCCAGAGTCACCTCATAACATAGTGCCAAGAAGCATCTTCTCACTCCTACCTACTGTCCTTCCTTTGAACCCAAAGTTTTTACACATGCTATGTAGGTGCTCTACTTGGACTCACTATGTAGCCCAGGCTGGCCTCAAACTTTCAATTCTCCCACCTTAGCTTCCCAAGTAGATGGGATTCCACTTGTACCCCAATGTTGTAGAAAGGTGCTTATGTGTGGAGGTGCACAGTGTGTGTGTGTGTGTTTGTGTGTGTGTGTGTGTGTGTGTGTGTGTGTTACAAAGTGCCATAGCCCTTCAAACCCTCATTCCAGCAATCTGGTTTGAGCTGGGCCCTAGCCAAGCCCAGAGGACCCTGCCACAGCCAACCACATTCTAAATTAAAGGAGACCGGTATCTTCTCTGGGGCTAATGAAGGCTTTTCAGGGGCATATTGTACACCGATGGAAGCCAGCCAGGATTGCATGCCCAGCAAGGGTAGCTAAAGATGAACAGAGTGTGGAATTGGAGCAGTCAGCTTCCTCTTTAGCCTGCCTACTGTTTACTTCCCCAGGAAGGTGGGGCTGGAGCAAGGAGGGGGCATCCTGCCTGGCCAGAAGTCAGACCACAGCAGCGCTGATGTAAATATTTAGGTCTGGCTCAAAGGTATGGAGTGGTGAGCTCTGGGGGTGGGGGTGGGGGGTGGGGGGGAAGGGGGGGTCCCGCTTGGCTAAATGGGGAAGGAAAAGTGCTCACATAGAAAAGCTCATACCTATAATCCCAACATTCACCAGGTCAAGGCAAGAAGACTGTCGAACTTGGGTTACAAACAAAAAACAGACAGACTGACAGACAGACAGTGCTTTTATTAATATGAAAACTTAAATTTCACCTTTTCCTGGTGGAGATAGGTGTGGCATCCCTCTGGGGGTATTTTGCTGTGTTGGAGGAGGAGGCTTGCCTTCTTTCTGTGTGAGCACTCACCTCTGACAGTGAGCACCACGTGGTTGAGCTCAGCTCGGACATTGAGCATCACGTGGATAAGCTCCTGTAGGAAGGTGAGAAAAATCTCTGGTGTTCTGCTTTTTAAAATTTTTTTTCTTTCTCCTCTTTTTCTTTCTCACCTGGCCACAGCCACTGCTGAAGTGTCACAGGTTGGCCTTCTTGGGATGCTGAGTGGCAAAGGATGCTGATGGAGACTTAGGGAAGTGACAGATCAGTGGCTCAGGAGTGTGTGTGCGGGCGTGCGCACACGCTCCAGTTGGAGGTTGCTCTACTTCACACTGAATGTACACGGATTTGAACTTGGGCCACCTAGAAAATTAGGTAGCAAATCTCCCTGCGTGGTATTTTAAGCCACCACTGACTATTTAAAGCTAAATGACTCTCTGAGATAAACCAGTTCAGTCTCTTCCTTTTAGAGCTGACAACTGAGGCCCCAGGATGCATGGTTTGCCAGAGAGGAGTTAGCAAGCCAGCTCCAGAGCCCAGCTTCTGCCCTTTCCTCCCAGACTTCCACAACAGGATTCTCAAGGGAGAAAAACAAACAAACAAACAAACAAGGAAATTGTGTTTAGCATAAAGCCAAGAGTTCAAGAATTTTCTCGCCACAGTTTATTAGAGCCACACAATAACTTGCAAGTAATAACAGCTATCAAGAAAGGTACCCTTCTGTGGAAGTTGCGTTAACTACCGAGGTCTGTTCAGAGAGTGTACGCTAACCTGAGGTGGGAAACCAGGGTTCTGGTGAGGAGGGAGCAAAACCCAGCTGTCCGGGGGGGGGGGGGCTGGCCCGAGTCTCCACACTTCTTCCCTGTCTCCTCTCCTTTACATGCTTGGTCCCAGATCCAGCATCTGTCTCCACCGCTCTCTGGTTGTGGGCACATCCTCTTTTCCTTGTCAGTCTCCCTTTCCCTGTCTCAGGCCCCTGACTCCGTCTGCGAGCCCATCCCATCAAACTCTCTGGCTTCATCTTAGCCACTTGTTTCCATCTTGTTGTTCCCATCTTGGTCCTCTATCTCCATCTTGATCCACTTCAGTCCACTGTGACCATCTGAATCCAATGTGTCATTATCTCAGTCTCCCAATGCCATCCCAGCACCTTGTCCACATCTTAGTCCCCTGACTTACCTTGGCTCCCTGACTCAGGTTGGTCCTTCTGTCCTTGACTCATCTCATCCCTCTGTCCCCATTCTACTGACCCTTCTCCATGTCCATCTCTGTTCCCTGCTCACAGATGACCCAGTCTCCATCTAGATTGCTAAGCTTGTCCTGTCCTCTGCCCCCATTTTGTTCCCTCCGGCTCTTGCCTCGGGCATGGCCGCCTTGCGGTATCTTCTGTCGCTCCCTGAGAACAAGCTCTCTTTCCTTCTCCTGAAGCAGCTCTCTGCAGCCATACAGGACTCTTCTGACTCTTCACTCTAGTTGCCCTTCCCCTGTCTCTCCGATTAATCCTGATGGTCACTTCAGTTTCTTACTCCCTGGGGAGCCGTGTGACTGTCCTGCTTCAGCTTCCCCCACCATCCTGCTATTTGCTGCCCCAGTGGTCCGCTGTAGTTCTGCAGCAGGGGCCCTGGGAACGCCTGCTAACACTTGTCTGTGTTGATCTCATCCAGTCCTTGCAACAACCCCCATGAGCTTTGCAGTAGAGAATCTCAGGTCAGCGCTATCGAACTCATTGTCGGGGACCCGCTGGCAAAATGTCGTAGCGCATGGACTCAACCTTTGGCTGATGTGACTGCACTGTCCTGTTGATGCAAAGGTTATCTGACACTCATCAGATCCTATTCCAGCAGTTACCCTTCTCTGTAGGGTGTCCTGTTTCAGCAGTCCTTCCAAGATGTACAGTGCCCCTAGTACTCCTCTGATGATGATGCAGGGCTCTCCAGATACGATTTCCCCCCTTTTTATATGCCTTGCAGTGTGGCTGTGCGAATCTGGAGCTTATCTGTTCCGTCTGTGCTTCGGTGCCTGCTTTGCATCCACATTCTTGTGCCTTGGGACCCCTGTTAGGGTCAACACAGGTTCCTTGGACACAAGCACCATGACCTGCCAATACGATGACAGGGATTGATGCTAACATTGCTAACGGTCAGGTAACACAGACCGTGGGGATGCCCTGATGAGGGGGTTATTTCTGTCCCGGGAAGGACAGATTAGATAGTGAGAGGGTTTCTCATGATATTCAATACATGGTATAAAACTTAGCAACTGCTTATTTGGAGAATTTCCCATTTGACATTTTGGGATTGCAAATAAAGGGAGAGAGAAACTGGAACTGCGGGAAGTCAAGTGGAGCAGTGCTGTGAGAAATGATTATCTTTGGCACCTAGGTGATCCTAAGGAGCCTGGATTGGGGACCTGTCTCCTGTTCACCAATGGATTTCTCCAGTCTGGGTGCAGAGGAGAGCTTCTCTACTATAGTTTAAGATCCTGGAGACACACCTAAGAAAGTTTTAAACCATCGCTACTGTCTAGTGAGATTTTAAAAAGCTACATCCTTTATTGTTTTTAAAACAAAAAACGTGGGGTTCTACATAATTGATCAGTGGTGACTGATCTGTATTCTCCCAACCTCAGGCATGCAGAGGGGCTTCACACTGCCCTGAAGACCACAAGTCTGTCTGGGAGGCAATCATTTCTACACCAGCCTTCTTGTCTAGATAGTGCTTGCATTCTGCAGATCTGCCCTGTTGAAATCTTAAGAACCAACAAATGCACCAAATGCACGGTGGAAATAGGTTTCCTGTGAGTGCCCTTCCATTTCCCCCGCCCCTCCTTGTTAAGATTCTCGGATCTGCTGCCAGACAGCCTTAGAGGCATCTGTAAGCTTCCACAGAAACCACTAATCCCCCCCACCCCCACCCTGCGATCACTCTGTCTCCATCTGGCATCTGCTCCTGCACACCCAAGGGATGGGCAGGGAGTGGCTGCTGGGCCTGCAGACCCCAGCAGGTGGAGAGTGTGTCCCTGTCACTGTGGCCAGCTACTGTCACTGCTCTGACTCACTGACTGTCCTGTGTGCCAGCTTTGAGAGGCAGGAGGGAAGGGAAGGACAGTGGAATGAGAAGTATCTACATGCTTGCAAGCTTTTCTCCATCTACTACCTGAGCTGTTTTGTCTTAATCAAATGTATAGTTTGGGTTGGAAAAGTCCTCCCGAGTCTTATTTTGGGTCGTTTGATTCCATGATGCAAACAGTACTGTAGTTTCTGCCTGGAATCATAGTCCATGCTTGGCCAGAGCCACCGTTTAGAGTTTGTCGCAAGAGCCACTGATGCAGTCCTGTCCTAAGAGAAGGGACAGGACTGTTCCATGTTGCTTTTCTCTACCCTGCCTAAGCTTCGGGATTGGCCTACACTACCAGCCACCCCCCCCCCCCAGCTTCCCTTGAATCCGTGAATAAAAGACACACACAGTTGATGGTTTTCGACTTGCCTTCTTGCCACAACTACTGGGTGCTACTATCTCCTGCCTAGAAAAGTGAACCCTTAACAATTCTCTTAGCTCTGCTCCTCCTACCTGCCCTAACTTTAATCACTCAGTTAAATTTAGTCCCTGCTAAGCATCCCTGATCACCCACCTGTAGGAGCAGCCTGTGTGGCCTCCCGCTCCTCCCAAGATCTTACATGGCTGCTCAGTTCTTCTCTCTCCAAAGCATGGCGAGCTCTCTTCACCTCCCTTGCATCTCCCTTTTTTCTCCAGGGACCCAGAAAAGTCCCATCTGTCCCTTCCACCCAACAATGGGCCCATGGCTTTCTTTACTGACAGATCAAGAACCAGTTGGGAAACAGAACCTTAGCATCATACCTGCCTGTACACAGGACCCAAGAAGGAGGGCCAGGAGAGAACCATAGGGGTTGTCCTGAGAATGTGAGGATTTGGCTCCATGGAGATGGGAGGCTGTTGCTCAGGAAGTTGGGGGAGGGGGTGGTGTAGGGGTGGGGGACCGTACAGCCTCATGTATGTACAACTGTTGGTGGGGATGGCTGGAGGAATACACTGAGATTAGGTGATAGAGGCCCTAAATGATGAGTATAGTTCTTTAACAGCCGTGTGTCAGATAACGAAATAGAGGTTGCAGTTATGCTTCCAGGAGGAGCCTATGAGGGAGAGAGGAGATTAACGATATACCATTGTGTGAATAAAGTGAGTACAAGTTAGGAAAGGTACACATCGGGCAAGTTTACGAGGAGGGCGAAAAGGAGAACTGAATACATCCTTCAAAAACCCTGTGCTTATATTAACTTATGGATTAAAACTAGCACACATGAATAGACCTTTATGACAAAATATTTAGAAGCTAAGCAATGGAGCTGGAGAGAAGGCTCAGCAGTTAAGAGCACTATCAGCTATTCCAGGGGTCCTGGGTTCAATTCCCAGCATCTACATGGTGGCTTGTAACTCCAGTTCCTGGGAATCCAGTATGCTCTTCTGGCCTCTGTGGACCCTGACCAGGAATGAGGTACACAGATATTCATGTACTCAAACACCCATATACATGAAATAAAAATAAATAACCAATAAAATGTAAGCCAAGTTGTTTCTATGAGTTACTTCCACATGTTCACGGCCATAATTCCTGACAGAAACAGACTAAAGGGGGAAAGGTGTGCGTTAGCCCCGGCCTTCGGGGATTTCAGCCTATTATCTTGGGGAGGGCATAGCGGAACAGTACAGTTTATGATGGTAGAACACGAGAGAAAGCTATGTGTCTCACAGTTGACCAGGAAGCAAATATCAAGGCAGGAACCTGGGTAAGGGATAAGTTTCAAAGGCTCACCCTTGATGACCTACTTCTGTGGCTAAGCTCACCTCCTACAGGTTCCCTAAGCTCCCTGCCAGCCATTTGCTAGAGAACAAACATTCAAAATGAGAGCCAATGGGGTAGTGGTGGTGGTGAGAACCCATCAATTCCAACCATAGAGCTGTTCTAGGGAAGACACGGAAAACAATTAAATTCATGCAGTTGTTGGTCCATTTGAAGATCAGGGTGGCCTCGAACTCACAGAAGTCTGCCTGTCTGGCTCTGGCTTGAGTGCTGGGATCAAAGGCATGTGCTGCCACAGCCAGTGTGGTTATTTCAAGCTTTATTTTTTAGTAGTACAGACTGTAAATGGTACACAAAGTCTGATGAGGAAATGAACACCATCATTTCTCCTTTCCATGAATTCCCTGTTCTGGAGCAGCCACGATGGCTTGTCTCTGGTCATGAGGTACACAGGGGTTCCTGCATGCATGGGTGCATGCATGTGAGTATGTTCTCTCTCTCTCTCGCTCTCGCTCTCTCTCTCTCTCTCTCTCTCTCTCTCTCTCTCTCTCTCTCACACACACACACACACAGAGAGAGAGAGAGAGAGAGAGAGAGAGAGAGAGAGAGAGAGAGAGAGAGAGAGAGAGAGAGAGAGAAGTGATAGTATATTATAAATACTGCCATGCTGGGTAGAGGGCTCACCAGTCCTTCCTTGCTGGCTGCATGATGTCACCACAACGTGAGAAGTGGTTTCATCCAATCAGAGTTCTGCATGGGATCCGATCACCCACCTGTTCCCAGTTGTTTGCTCGGGACTCAGCTCTGCAGTGAATTCTCTGGACCACGCCTGCAACATTTGTGGATATACCCCCACAACACATTCTGAAGTAGAATTGCCAAAGTCCTGCCTATAGGAAACCTATGGAAGAGTGAAGCCTCCATAGAACACGTGCCCCTTTGGAGGCAGAATGGAATACAGATTTTAGAGAAATATGCAGGAACATTGAAGTACTTGCAGGGACTACCGTCTTTCCAGAAGTTACTTTTACAAATAGTTGGATTTTTTACATTTTAGTTGTACTAGAATCTACGGAAGGATTTATCACACTGCTGCTCTGTGCTGGCTCTAGGGTTAGGTCAGTGCTAATCATCGTCATTTAAATTCCTTTAGCATTCCTATGAGATATACATTAGGCACTTTCTGCTCACAGTTTGCAGTTGGGAAAAACCAAGGTCTAGAGGACCTGGTAACTTTCCTGAGTTCCACAGTGGGTAGAGATATAAGCCATCTTCTCAAAAGACAGACAGACAGACAGACACAACATACACATACACACATACCTTACCCCAATTAGAAATTTCTGCACATTTGCTATTATGAAAATATCTGAGGATTCATTGAACAATGAAGTAATATAAAAATCAAGTTTTACCTAAAGTTGTCACGTGACTCTGTGACGTAGTGTCTTACACTTTTAATAGGTTCAAGCAGTATTCAGAAACTACTTGATGTGGGTTCATATGGAATACCTTTAACCATACAAGAGCTTCATTCTTGGTCCACTGACTCTAAAACAGAAGATGTAGCCCTAAGACAACCTTGGCTCTGGTTAGACTTCCAGGTTGGTCCAAAAAGCCCACAGTGCTCTAAAAGACATTGATGACCATAATTCCTTCAAACCCTCAGTCCCTAGCAGAATACAAGACAGGATAGAGCTTCAACAAGGAAAAACAGGACAGGCACACTCTCCCACGTGTGCACAGGAGCAGAACTTGTGGGCACTGAGGCCACCAAGATGTTGAGCTTGGGACCCATGATACCAGGTCACAGATGCCCCACTTAGGTCACATTGTTAGGGGTCTCAGAGACAGACTTGCTGAGGAGAACCCAGTCACTCACTGTTTGAAGATCAAGCATCTGATGGTGATGGCCTGCACGTTTTCATTTTGGATAGCTTCATTAGATTGACCACCTCTAAGACAGACAGACAGACAGACAGACAGGCTCTCCTTAAAGAGCTTAGGTGTAATTTGGTACAATTTCTCAGCTCAAGGGACAAAGTGCTTTTTATTTTAGTATTATTCTTGCTTCCATAAAAGCCAGGGAAAGATTCCCCCCCCCCTAGATAATAGAGACCATTATGGTAGTTATTCTTTTTTTTTTCAGTTCAATTTCTCAAAAATGGTTTACGTTTTAGGGCAGACAGAGAGAAAAAAAGTGCCCATTTGAACTAATTTTGTTGGTCTCACGCTAACTCCTCGTGTGCTTTGATAGGAAAGGAGACAGTGACCTCAAACCACCTGCCCGCTCTCCTGGAAGGTTGGTAGAATATGGTTCCCGTTTAAGTTACAGGGCCCCTAGCCTTCTGAAAGGCAGGGTGTCAAGGAGAGAATAGAGGAAGAACAAGTCCTGCTTCCCTGAGTTGATTTGAGGTAGGTGAGCTGTTTACCTTAAATACTACCTCTTCCACATTTGCCCATAGCTAGTCATTAGATACATGCCTATATTACTGCTTCCCCCTCCCCACACTGGAACTTACAACCATCAATTATCCTTAGCTCTTTGGACCTACAGCATTTAACAGCCATCGATAAATGGTGGTAACTCTTCGTTATTAGATACTATATTGTTATTAAACCACTTACGTGACTGTGCAGCTCTACTTGGGTTTGGCTCAGCAGGGCTTGTTTTTTTTTTTTTTTTTATAGCCATCACAGTGAGTCCTAAATGAAATAGCCATAAATAGATGCTAGCAGAAGAATCTTGGGGGTTGGGGGGAAGGATATGTACTTGTGTGGCATTCTTGCCTTTCCGCAAATCTGAGCTAGGAGATGTCCCAGTTCCATGGTGTAGGACTTCTGGGAAAAGAGCAGACACCATGTGTTCCTCCTGTAATCTGTCAAGCATTTCATGTTCTCGAACACGGTGCCTGCTATGTTCAGACTGTTGGTGTCCCCTCGCATCAATAAGACATACTGCTGTGATACTGAAAGGCAAAGTTATTCAGAGATGGTTCTGCCCTCGTGGTTGGAATGAGTACCCTCATTAAAAAGCTTGAGCAGGCTACCCACCCCTCTTCGGCGGGGTGAGGGTACACTGACCTAGACAGAGAGTTCTGATCTGATGGGAATCCCTGCCAACAGGTGGCCTCTTGTCCTCAATGAAGTCAGGCCCCTTAGGTGGCCTCTATGCTGCATTCCAGACCCGAGTGCTTTCGTGACTGTCATTTACCTTAATATGTATGGCTTTGGGGTTCAGTGTGGATGCCTACAGCCCGTTTGCTGCTTGATATATGCCTGAGAAATAAAGAGCCATGCATGGCGATACACACCTACAACCCCGATACTGAGGAGGATCGCTAGTTCCTGGGCCAGCCTGGGCTACACAGAGAACCAAACCAAAAGAGAACTCACTCTTGCTCACAGTTGCAGCCATCAGCTGTCAAAGCTAAGGAGTCTTAGGATAGTCGGGATATGTCCCTTCTCAGCCTGTTTGCACATGTGGGTGGCATTTCTGTGCAAAGTAGTGAAATGGATCTGGGTGAAGGTTCGTTTTGGCCTTGAAGCTATGTGTCTATGTGTTTTTTTCTATGTCTTCCAAACCCTTAAGAGTCCCCCAACCCCAGCTCCAATTTTCATCTTCCTCTCTTCTGGGGAAGGAAAGGGGGTGGGTAACATCAAGAAGTCCCTGATTCCTTGTTAGGAGACAAGAAGAGAATGCATGTCTCTGACCATCCTGAGAGTTCTCAGTCCCTTCTTCCTATTGCAAAGCCAGAAGGATACTGATAAGACCCACAGGCCAGCTGTTCAGATTGCAGGCCATAAAACTTCCTCCCGATGACAGCTGAGGTGGGAGGGTGGATCTCTGAGTCCAAACTTCTCTGTGCAGGGTGCGTGCATCAAAGTCTCTCGTGGAGCCTGGATCCTTTTCCCAGAAGTAGGTGACAGGCTATGTAAATGAAGAGTCACCTTTGAAAGCGTGTCAGCCCTGGCAGAGCAGGCATTGTTTTATGATCTTGCTGGAGTGTGAGACTGGAAGGCTGAGGGGTGGGTGGAAGGCTCTGCTCTTTTCTCCCCCCTACCCAGCCCCCCCCCCCCTCTTTCTCTCTCGGCACACTTTGATCTGCACTGCCTGTCTAATCCTCCGCCAAGTGCACTGGAACTTTAGCCAGAGCAGGAAAAAGAGAAATAGTTTTCCTTTCTTGGGTGGATTTGTATTTATATAAACCCTTAGCCCTGAAAGTGAGCCAAGTGGCAGGCACACTCTCGGAGGGAAGGTGTGTGGGACTGTGTGAATGGTGGGAAGAGGCAAGGACCCTCTACTCCTTTGCCCCCTAGATGGATGAACTAGGGTCAGAGGGTGTCTGGGACTTTTCAAGGGCCAAGGAGGAGAACAGGGTGTGCCCTCTGCAAGTTTGAAAGACTCAGTAAGGGCAGGGAAGAGCGGAGCTCTTGGTTCTGGGACATTGCCCCTGGGTATGCACACTTGCTGCTGTGGATGGCGGGCTGCCTGTAGGAGGGAGCAGCTCTCTGCACACAGTGGAGAGCCATGTTGGAGAGGCCTTAGGCATCCTCAGATGTCAGTCGCCGTGTTTGTTGATTTGCATGAACTGTGGGTGTTGTTGTTGTTGTTGTTATTGTTGTTACTATTAGACCAGCCCTTCCTCTTCTTTGGACAGAGTGAATTTGTCACTTATATTTGCTATTGGTTGTTTAAAGATTTCTTTCCCTGTTTCCCCGGGCTCTGCTTTCTCTAGGATACAAGGTGACTTACTTTTGGACTCTAGAGGATTCAATTGTGGAATCTAAAGAGGGCCTTCGTTCCTTACTAAGCCGTATCATTTGTACGGAGTCTGGGCTAGTCTGGGACTGGGGAAGAGGCCGGGGAGGACTGGGGAAGAGGCTGGGGAGGACTGAGGAAGAGGCTGGGGAGGACTGGGAAGAGGCTGGGGAGGACTGGGGAAGAGGCTGGGGAGGACTGGGGAAGAGGCTGGGGAGGACTGGGGAAGAGNCTGGGGAGGACTGGGGAAGAGGCTGGGGAGGACTGGGAAGAGGCTGGGGAGGACTGGGGAAGAGGCTGGGGAGGACTGGGGAAGAGGCTGGGGAGAGCTAGTTGAAAGTGTTTGCCCTTTCCTGCTGTTTCCCACTTTTGAACCCAAAGCGAAGCCCTTCCTCATGGGTGACTCAGCTTCTGACAACCTCCCTTGAGCCCCTTCTTTCTCTGGCCCATCCGTAAGCTCAGAACGAGCCCTGTCCATCTGCTGACCCAGATGTTTATTCTGGCCCCAGCACTGTTATTTTGTATGTGTTAGAGCCTCGAACTTCAAAGTGGAATCGTCCTGAAGTCTCCACCTGGGTCTCATCGCTAGGAATTCCGGGATGCTCACACTTGAACCTTTGTTGTGTGTGAAGGAAAGGGAAGTTCATATCACCAAGCACAGGGAAACACTGAGGCTTGGAAACAAACATAGGAGAGGGGGCATTATGAAAAGGGGTAAGTTTGAGGTGAGGAAAGAGGTTAGCCTCAGGTCCAGTTTGGAAAGAAACTGTTACTACATTTCCCCTTTAGTTCTCCTGGGTGAAGTTTTTACCACATGTTTTAGGAATGACTCTGTGATCCAAGGGTACAGTGCTCTATCTATCTATCTATCTATCTATCTATCTATCTATCTATCTATCTATCTATCTATCTGTCTATCTTTTAGAGTATTTATATAGAGCATTTACATTAAACTATATTTACCTGAAATACTCATAGTTACATGTATACTGTTGTAAATAAGTCTCTAAAGGGTTAGTATGTTAATGCTGGCAGAATTCAGGGTGGTTTTATTTTATATTTTCAACTTCATCTTCTATTTTTTTATTATCATTAAAAGTAGAAAACAGGTTTTTAGGGAGGTACGATGGCTCACACTATAATACTAGCATTTAAAAGGCTGAAATAGGAGGACTGTTGTGAGCTGAAGCCAGGCTGGGCTACATAGTGATTTTCTTTCAGACCATCTCAAAAAGAAAAAATGTTTTGTGTGTTATTTATGAGAGAAAGGTTTCCTCTTTCTTGTTTGTTTGTTTTAATAGAATCATTTCTGTACTCCAGGTATCATTTGGAGAAGACCTAGCACAAAAGCTAGGGAGGGGACTTGGTTTGTAGTGTGCTGACATCAGATAGTGACTCAGAATATGTCACCTAGACAGTGACACAGTTAATGGCAAACCCATCTGACCATGAAATTAGCACCACTGTTCCACATTCACTCAGAAACTTAGAGTTGGGCACATGTGCCCTGTGCATGAGGGGAGATGCATTCTTTCACACACAAATGGAGCATTCCTTTAGCCTAGGCTATTCCAGCCTACACATCTCCATCAGCTCTTCTCTGTGGTCTCCAAGTGCCATTTTTCTATTTGTTAAGGGTCCCTTCACACCTTGCCCGCAGATAAAAGTTGGCTTGAGCCTTTCTGAAGTCACCCCTATTAATCTAGAAGAGCCCTGGGTAATTACCTCCAGGGACTCCAGCAACCAAATGGAGCTCTTCTTTGATTAGTGTCCCCAAGATATTTAGTGTCCCTTTCTTCTTGTCTCTTGAGGGAGGAAAAGAACCTTGTGTAATAAGTGAGCAAGTGTCAAGCAAGCTGAGCTCATTTGCTGGGATGGGACACCTGCTACAGAAGGACCAGCAAACGGTAGCAGCCACTTTTACCCAAGGCATTGCTCAGTGAGACCAAAGGGTGGGGTCTTAGTCAGTGATTCTATTCCTGCACAAACATCATGACCAAGAAGCAAGTTGGAGAGGAAAGGGTTTATTCAGCTTACACTTCTATGTTGCTGCCCACCAACAAAGGAAGTCAGGACCGGAACTCAAGCAGGTCAGGAAGCAGGAGCTGATGCAGAGGCCATGGAGGGATGTTACTTGCTGGCTTGCTTCCCCTGGCTTGCTCAGCCTGCTCTCTTATAGAACCCAAGACATATAGACCAGCCCAGGGATGGCACCACCCACAAGGAGCCCTTCCCCCTTGATCACTAATTGACAAAATGCCTTACAGCTGGATCTCATGGAGACATTTCCTCAAGGGAGGCTCCTTTCTCTGTGATAACTCCAGCTTGTGTCAAGTTGACACACAAAACCAGCCAGTACAGGTGGGGATGCTGTGTGATTTACCCAGGAGGCCATGGTTCTGAGCTTTCTCCTTCTACCTGCAACTGTCACCTGTCAGCACTTTGGAACGTGTTTTGAAGCCGTTGAAAAGTTAGTTCAATGCTTCCTGATGACCAGAGCATAGACACTCTCTGGAGATAGAGCCATTCAGAGTCAAAGTAGACGTGAATTAAAAAAAGAAAAAAAAATGAACGATTTCTTCACCCTTGCATATTGTCTAGAGTCCAAGGATCCCTGAGAAAATAAAGTCATGGGTTTAGAAGAGGGTAATGATTTTGTTTTGTTGTGGTTGCTTGGCTGGTTTTTGTTGGTTTTCTTTTATTTCCTGTATTTATTTATCTTGAGATGGCATCTCACTGTGTAGACCAGGCTGGCCTCAAACTCAAGTGCTCCCACAGCTAGCTAGAAGCTAACCATTTTTTTGATACTGTAAAGTTTTGCAGTTGCCTTTCAAATGCACATTGAGGAATGCGTCCAGCTATTAAGTGGTCCTGTCTTACTTGAGTAAGTGTCTCTCCATTAAGTGTCTTACTTGAGTAATTTCAAAAGCAGCCACCTGAGCCAAATCCTATGACCAGGAACAATAGAACCCTTTGCAGGTTTAGGGACCGCTCTGAGTCTCAGAACTCCTTAAAAGAACGGGTGGCTTTGAAGATGTAACGAAGGGCCAGCAGATCTTTGTTGAGTCTGCATGTGCCTTAGCCAGTTTCCCTGCCAGTCCAGGGCAGCTCTCTCTAGAGTGTAGAGTAACTTCCCAAGGACCCAGTTGACTACCCCATTGAGATTCCGTATAGTTCCACAGCATGGTCACTCTTTGTATGGATTACTTTTATGTCACTGTGACATAAGACTTGCCAGAAGCAAGCACGGGTCTTATGGGCTAGACAGGGTATACTCATCAAGGTGGGGATGGTGCGATGGCAAGACCACCTCCTGATCAATACAGACTGAGGATAATTCAGCAAGTCACTCTGCAGCTGCAGATAGGAGAGAGAGAGAGAGAGAGAGAGAGAGAGAGAGAGAATGAGAATGAACTTGGCTCTGAACAGGGCGAGGCTGAACCCCCCCCCCCAGAGGCTGGCCCCTAATGGCCCAAGTCTGCCCTACTTCTCAAAAATAGGCTACATCCCACAGCCTGTCAAAATAGCACCACCTGCTGGGGACCACATGTTCAAACCTAGGAGCCTGTGAGGAGTATTTGCCTTTAATGGGTAACATTTCTCAACTTGTTCCCACACCACAAACACTGCGTATGTGAGATTTGGTGGACACCCGAGGACAGTTCCAGCCTGCTAGTTGATCAGCTGACTGTGGACTATTCTGATCACTTAAATGCAGCAGCCAAAGTCCAAGAGCACACACTGTCTCTTGAGGCCAGAACCCCAGCCTCTTGGAGCATCACCCCGGGTGCCATGTTTCTTCCCCCGAATATTTCTTCAGCCTTTAATGTTCTCTCGTGTTCTCCTTGGCTGTTAAATCCTGCAGGTAGATAATACTTATTTCTACTTATCAGGACTCTGTAAGTCTGTCTCATGACTACACTTAAAAAAAAAAAAAGATTTATTTATGTGAGTACACTGTAGCTGTCTTCAGACACATCAGAAGAGGTTATCGGATCTCATTACAGATGGTTGTGAGCCACCATGTGGTTGCTGGGAATTGAACTCAGAACCTCTGGAAGAGCAGTGAGTGCTCTTAACTGCTGAGCCATCTCTCTAGCCCCCTTATGACTATACCTTAACTGAGCCTTTCACTCACTAAATCTCTTTTCCCTTATGGTCCGCACGGTTGTTTTCTCCCCGGGTATCTGTGTAAATTTTACTTAAGTTCTGGACAGCTTTGTGGTTTTGCATGGTGTTTATAACTGGCATCTTCCATCCAGATCCAGTTGTTTGTACTGAGCAAATATTTTGACTTTCAACACAATGGCTTACGTTGTTGTTATGATAAATGTTTAGTGTTCTGCATAATATGCCCAATAGTGGAGAGATCTGATGAGAGAGGGGGGTTAAAAAAAAAAGAGAGAGAGCAAGAGAGGCTCATTTCAATGATCTGCTGTTGATGTTTTGAAATGTCCTAGCAGAACTTGGTGTTCTGTTCTTCGACTGAGGGAAAAGCAGTTGTTAGGAGTCGCCTGTCATTCTCCTGGCACACATCTTGAGCCTGAGTAATGAAGCAATTCTTCACAGGGTTGAGGCCCACGGGAGGCTGCATAGTGGCCACAGCAGGCAGCATGCTTCATTCAGGAGGCCGCTGACATCTGTGTCCTCCCTGATGACCATCCGTGCACACTTTCTCGGAAGAAGAGAGATCATCCTTTAATGCCAAATGTGGAATGAGTAAATGATGAAGTCCATGCAGTCCCTAAGGGCCCGTTCGCTCCGAGTCCACATCGGATGACGCTTCAAGACAGACATGGAAATGGCAGCCTCGTAACCTTCTGGCTCTGCAAGGCATCTCTCTCTGTAGTGGGCCAGAGCAGCATTGCCCCATAGCAAGACACTGGAGGACGTTATCACACGTCTCCATATTATAGAGAGAGCAATGCTATAATTTTTGTCAGAAATAAAGACCGACTTCCTTTAGGCAGGTTTGACTGTCTGCTGTGTGTAGTGTGTGTGTGTGTGCATGAGAGAGAGAGAGAGAGAGAGAGAGAGAGAGAGAGAGAGAGAGAGAGAGAGAATACACAAAGATGAAGAGGTATGTCAAGTTCCCTGGAGCTGGAGTTACAGGTATCTAGAGCTGCCTGAGGGGGGGGGTGCTGGGACCCAGACTGAGGTGGGGGGTGCTGGGACCCAGAGTCGGTCCTTTGGCAGGTCAGGAAGCTCTTTAAACAAACATCTGAGTTCTCTCTCTATCCCTATAAGCCAGTTTTAGGAAGCAGAACTCTACCAGGCTACTTGTACTTGTTTTCCATAGTCTGTTGCCATACTGTCCTACGTAACTGTAACTCTTTATATTGCCCACCTACCCTGGGAATGATCACTTTAGCTTACTTTGCTATGGATGACAGATGTGTAATAGAATCGAACTTTTTTTACTTGAATTTTTTTATATTTCTGGTGAGGCAGAGTTTTGCCTGTGATAACCGATGGTCTAACCTGAATTGCATGCTTTCACTGTGCTTGTATGAATTCTTTATATATTTGGAAAATCCAGTTTCTATAGAATCTTCTTATCTCTGTAATAATATTGCGGCAAACTTATGAGATGTCAGATAGAGTGTTTAGCATTTTTTTATGTGTCATCAAATTTAATTATCATAGTATCTCTGTCAAAGGGCATTCTGATATGGTGTTTAAGTGTCAAATTGGGTGGTTCTTGGTTTAAGTTCTGATACCACTGTTTCCTCTTGTGACCATTGGTAGACTTTATATATCCTGCAAGTTTTCCTTTGTGTTATATTTTTATTTCGTGTCTGTCTGTCTGTCTGTACCACCTCACTGTCTGTATGTGTCTCTATATACATATATATGCACACACATATATATGTGTGTGTGTGTGTGTGTATGTATGTGTAGTCTGTATGTGTACACATGTTTGTATGTACATATGTGTATGTGTTCGTCTCTATGTCTGTATGTGTGTCTGAGTGTATATCTGTGTATCTGTCTCTCTCTCTCTCTCTCTCTCTCTCTCTCTCTCTCTCTCTCTCTCTNTGTGNGAGTGTGTGTGTGTGTGTGTGTGTGTGTGTGTGTAGTCTGTGTATGTGTACGCATGTGTGTATGTGCATATGTGTATGTGTTCATCTCTATGTCTGTGTGTGTGTCTGGGTATATATCTGTGTATCTGTGTCTGTATGTCTCTCTCTCTCTCTCTCTCTCTGTGTGAGTGTATGTGTGTGTGTGTGTGTGTGTGTGTGTGTGTGTGCGTGTGTGTGTGTAGAAGTAAGAGGAAGATGCAGGCATCATTCTTCTCTAGGTTCTAGGGTTTGAACTCAGGTCACAAGGGTTGGCAAGCATCTTTACACTCTGAGCCATCTTGCCTGCCCAGTTTCCTTTCCTATGTATTGGGAATAACTGTCCCTGTCTTACTTACTTGAAAGGATTGAGAGAGTGCATGTGTGCACCATCAAGTACACAGCACACACTCATTTAATATCCATTGATACAGTGGGCGTTTTCTCTTTCTTCCCTGGATTAATTTAGGTTGAGAACTACCAGTCTAGCTGGCGTCACGGAAAAGAGCCATGGGCTACTTTTGAAGTAAAGGGAGATTTATTTAGGCTTAGAATTGTGGAGTCAAACCTAAGGCTAGGCAGCCCCATTACTTTAGGCCTTGCACGCCATGGCAGAAGCACACGGGCGAGTAAGCACTCACTTCTCCAGTCAGGAAGCAGGGAGAGAGATGACTCAGGGTCCACAATCTCATGGGCATAGCTCAAGGTCTCAGCTCTGAAGACCAGCAGCACCTACCTACCAGACCTGCCACCCTGGGGACCACATTCTGACCTCTGACGGGGCACCCAGCTCTAAACAAAGCCATCTTGCTGGTTCTATCAAAGCTGCTGTTTTTATAGCAGTTGGTAACCAAGGCTTAAAAGTATTTGAATTATGTCCAGTTCTGTGCCTTGTGCTCACCAGAGGCTACAGTATCACCAACAGTCAAGCAGCTGTGTGTGGTTGATGTCAGGGACCCGCACATAGGGTAGGGCTCAGCACCTGCAGTTCTTATCTGGGTACTCAGGCAGCCTGGAGCAGATGAAGCTGAGGTCTGCACGGCATGTCAATCAACCAGGAGAGAATTTCCAGCGAGAAAATAGGGATGCCCGGGTTGTGCTCAGGCTCTGGGTTTTAGATGAAAAAATTACACCTCCTACCAACATATGTAGCAGATGTGCAACTTAGTCTTCATTCAGGTCCTCCAACAACTGGAGCAGGGGCTATCCCTTTATTTGCTGCCTGCCTGTAGATCCTGTTCCCCCAACTTGGCCACTTTGGCCTCAGTGAGAGAGGATGCAGCTAGTCCTGTAGTGACTGATGTGCCCACCTGAGGGGGATTATACCTGGTCCGGTGGAGGAGGAAGTGGGAGGAGGAGCTGCGAGAGGGAGGACTGGGAAGGGAGGCGGCCTAATATTGGAATGTAAAGTGAATAAATCACTTAATTTTTAAAAAGAAAAGAAAATATACCAAAGAGGAGCTAGGATCAGCTGAAAGCACTCTGTCCTCAAGGCCCTATACTGTGAGTCACTGTAGGCTGCTTGGATTTCCCAGACTTGCAACTCTTAGCAACTCTGTTAAAACACAGACATCTGGCTTAACCAGTGACGCTAGACTGGCTGGTTTCCAGGTGTCAGCCAGCTCCGACTAGCTCTTACTTGGGTCCTTTATGTTCCTTTGACACCATTTAATGTTTCCACTTGTAGCTGGCCTCTTTCTGCTGCTGTTGCTCGTCTCCTAGCTGGTGTTGGAGGACACAACAGTTCTGACACATAGGTATCCACAAGACCAGCTCATGGCGCTAAATTAACGTTTCCGTTCACAATGGCTTGATATTTGCAGTGATTTGGTGAGGAGACTAAAATTAGATTCAGTTCTTATTACTGCAAAGACGCAGAAAAATGTTCTGCTCTGGGAATGGATGTGCCTCTAAAAGTATAAATACGACAGTGCCTAAATTCCTTTTAAAATGGTGAAGTTAGGCAACCCCTCCAAGAAAGATGCATCTGGGTTAGAGAAGCACTCCCCGCCTTGGGGAGATACTGAAGTCTGGTAGCAGAGGGTAACCCCATGTCTTCCACTAGTTAACCCTTGTTGCTGGGTACATCTCATAACTTCCCTGAGCTGACTTGTTTTGTGTCTCTTTGACCCAAGACAGTCATTCTGGAAGAGAGAACCTCAACAGGGGGAAAAGAAATGTCCCCACCAGATTGGTCACTGGGCATGCCTGTGGTACATTTTATTGATGGTGATTGATGTAGAGGACCCAGCTCACTGTAGGACCCAGCACTGTGGGCAGTGCTAGCTCTGGCCTGGTGATCCTGAGGGTTGTAAAAACTAGGCTGAGCAAGCCAGTAAGCAACATTCACCTATGGCCTCTGCGTCATCTCCTTCCTCCAGGTCCCTTCCTGCCCTGAAGTTCCTTAGTGATGGTGTGTAACTTGAGAGTTGTAAGGTGTAATAAAACCTTTTTTCTCTGACTTGTTTATGGTCATGGTGTTGATCACAGTAATAGAAACCCAAAGTGAGACAGCAGATTCTTCATTTGCAAAATGAGGATGCATTGCCTGCTCAGTGGGGCATGGTAAGCACTAATCTGGGGTACACACCAGGATTCTGATTCAGTGCTGGCACATGCCCCATCATTGTGAGCTCAGCTGAAGGAGAGGTGTTCGGAAATACAGAATTTTAAGTATGTGTGTGTGTGTCCCTGCCTGTGCATGCATGTGAATGTGTGTGTGTGTGTGTGTGTGTGTGTTTGTGTTGCACATGCCATGGTGGGTATATGAAAACAGAGGACAACCTTGTGGAGGGGGTTCTGGGGATTAAATTCAGGCCATCAGTCTTTTGCTGAAAGAAAGTAAAACCCAGAGGAGGCCACCTTGCTGGTCCAAACTACAGGATTTTAAGTAAAAAGACTTTCTCTCATTATAGGCCAGCATAGACTCTGGAGTGTCTAGAACTTCAAATGACTACCAAAACTGATGGATTTCAGTAGGGTCTTTGCCCGATTTGGCATGCTTTCTGTATCCTTGGTTTGAGTTATTTACTTCTAGGTCTAAGCAGGGCACAAACAAAGACTATCGAGAGCCAGATTCTGTCAACTGAGTACTCTAAGTAGCAACGCCTGTGGGACTGGACCTGAGGACGATGGAGGAAGGACAGGTTCCCAGATGAGGGACCTAGGAGGAGGAAGCTAAGGACTGAAAGTCGCTGCTCCTTCCGAGGAGTCAATGATCTCATTGCAGAAAGGGGATGTGCAGGTGTCCCTAGTGTCTGATTTCCTTTAGGTATTGAGTTAACTTATTAAGTTAGTCACCTGTTTCTCTTGGGCCCCGCAATAGTCATGAGATAATCCTGTATGCGTTAGATTCAGCACTTGGGGAATTCTCCTGCTCCAGGATGCTGGGCTGTGGTCCTGCTGTTTACCATGTAAACACCTTGAGCCCACCACGTGGCCAGATTGTTTGCACAGAGCTTTGTTCTGAGCCTGCTAGCTCTGCCGGGGAAACCCCATCTGCCTAAATTTTTATTACGAGCCCCTGGTTGGTAGCCCTGCCTGGCTGATCTCAGGAATCAGTCTGAAAAGAAAGGTGCGCAGGTGAGCAGGGTCGTGGTAAGTGCTTCCTTTGTCCGGAGGGACACCACCTTTCCACTACCACCATCCTAAGAACCCTCTCTGTGGTGATGCACTGCGCATCCCAGCAACGGAAGCTAGAGCTCTATGGTCCAGCCATGCTGGCTGCATTTTGGTCCTCCGTCTCACCTGAAGACTTCCTCACTACATGCCTTACTCCTTTGAAAGCGCTGTATTTCTCTGTGTAAGTTAGTCCGGCTCTTTGGGGCCTTTTTTTCTAATGGGTTTCTCTCTCTTCTTTGCAGGGGAGTTGCTGAGCCAGCCCAGGCCAGAAGGGGTGGCAGAGATCATCTGCCCCAAGAATGGCAGTGAGCGAGTGAATGTGGCTTTGGTTTACCCACCTACACCGACTGTGATCAGCCCTTGTTCCAAGTGAGTTTCCAAGTCCCGCTGGCCCTCGCTCCTCGCTGCAGATGCTGGCTCTGTAGTTGTTATAACTCAAAGCCAGGTTCAACGGTGTGTGTGCCTAAACCTTGAGAAGCCAGTTATCTCAAGCAGCAAAATAGAAACGTATTTTCCTCTTTTTGCGTGTGATATTTTACTTTGCTGATAAAGAGAAATTAAAGCTTTCTGGATGTATAATTCATAAACCACACAGTTTACTCATTTAAAAATGTAACATATAGATTCTCGGTTTTTTAGTCTATTTTCAGGTATTTATAACCAAAAATATGTGCCCTTCTCCCAATAGCATTTATGCAGATCTTTGTTGAAAAGGTATTAGGGTCCAACTGAACCCCGTTCTTATCCCAAATAAGTTCTTAACTGCCATTGTAGAATTAAGTGGGCTTTCCTTCAAAGGATAGTGTGGAGCCATTAAATCAGAAAAGCCTGCAGAAAATCTATAATGATCCAATTTTCAGGGGGCTCTGATTCTTTCATCAAAGCAAAGACTGTGAGCTGGCTACAACCTTCTCCCCAAATGGACTGGCAGGGCATGCACGAGTGCAAATAAATATTCATACAGGATGTATGCTCCATATTCTAGAGAAGACACATCTTGTTGGCTTGAGGGGTTTAGTTATGTTTTCAGCATACTAGGAAGCCAAGGGGCTGCTTCTGAACTGAGATGAAATCATCCTAAGCTGCTAAAGCTGCAGCCACAGACCTTTCAGGCTTGAACCTCATCGTCGTGGGGACAATCACTGGGGCCCCAGTCACATATCCACCAGGTGGCCATAGCCATGCAACAAACAGGCTTTAGTTTTTCTTCCTGGTTTGTTGGTCATATTGTGTCCGTTCCCCCTGCTCCCCCCTCTCTTTACACACACACACACACACACACACACACACACACACACACAGAGGGAGAGAAACAGAGAGACAGAGACAGATACAGACAGACAGACACAGCCATATACACACAGACACACACGAGACATATACATACACACAGAGAGAAACACAGATATACATATGTGCACACACACACACAGACTCAGGTACACACACACCAAATTATTATAGGGCTTTAGATAGTCTACGCTTGAGAACTATGACCTCTCTATCATCCACCCAGTCAGTAGGAGGGTCAAACGGGACTTTCTTCACTAGGAACTTGCTGGCTGGTCACATGCCAGAACTCTGTGTGGTAAGAGTGTCATCCAGACAGGGGCATCTCCCTTCCTGTGGTGTGTGCTTCCTGTACACTGGGTCTCTGTGATGTTACAACATGACAGCAGTAGAAAGGAAAGCCCCTATTTCCTCTAAACTGGGCATTAAGCAAAGGCTATTCAATACACCTGTGCTGGGGGCTAGCCCAATGCCCTAAGGGAAATGCTTCTCTAACACTAGATCCTGAATACTCTTTTATCTAGCATGCACCCAGCATAATCCATCACTGAGGTCACCTTAAGAAATTGAGGTCATGAAATGCATCTCAGATTTCATGATAGAATCACACAAGCTCTTGTCACCCTGCATCTCTGCTGCCCTGAACGTGTCAAAGCCTGGGCATTGTCCCGCCTTGCAGTTTCTTTGAGTCTGTGCCCACTGCTTCTTGCCTTTCAGATGCACCAGGGCAGGGCTCAAGAGGTGTTATAGAAGCAGGGTACAGGACACAGTACATACTTCGTATTGATGTAAACGTCCCTGAGCCACTAGAGACACTAATCAATTGTTTTCATATGGTTCCATGCTGTTTAATAGACAAGATAGATACAAGAGTTGAATATCTGCTTGGGCCAGATGCCCTGGTGGCACAGAGCCAGTATCAGTCATTCCCATGGGTGGCTTCTTGTTCTATCACAGTAAGACCCCTTTTACCAGCCTGGGGAAAAAAGCCATGTTATCAGCCTCTCCCTGACAGTTTATTGAATCTAAATGAACAACCAGCTTTGAATTTGGGTGTCATCAGAATTGGCTTAGACCTCTCTAGTTGTGGAAGGGAGACACGACTGAGGACTGAACCCCTATTGTTGAAGCAATGATAGTCTCTTGGCTGTATAATCCTCAGCTCTCGATGAAGGACTAATATGAAAGTTTTGCATCCTTGGCAGGACTAATGTTCTAGTATGGAGACAAGAGGAAATGATCTCTCTCGTGATCGCAGGATAAAAGCCAGTGTTTGTCATCCAGTTAGAAACTCACGCCCTGAAGCATCTACAACTCGTAGTCATGAGCACTAAACCGAAGCAAACATGCAGGCTAGGCCAGGCCCACCGAATGTCCAAGCCACAGATATTAGTCAAAGGGGTTAGCCATTGAGTCATACGGTTTTGGCCCAAGGCTTACTTAGGCTTGGTGTCCAGGCGGGACCAGCAATCCAAAACACTGCCTTTAAGCTCCAGTCACCTAACTGAAGTCGCTCTCCATGAAGTGATCTCTACCTCTATAGCAGCCCATACAATGTAGGCAGATTGGGCGAGACCAGCCTTTCCTCACAGGGCACATGCATCAGAATGTACAGAGAGAAAGTAGCTAGGCGTGCATCTTTGAAGAGACACAGACGTCAAGCGGATGGTTCTAAAGTACATGCATTGAACTTTAGCTCCCTGGCCCCTGCCTCTCTAAGGGCAGTGGCCTCTCAGCCAGGACTCTTGCCCTTTCTCTGTTGGAGCAGTATAAAGCCAGCTACGAAGCAGAACCTGGGACATGCAGTAGCATGGTCAGAGCTCCTGTCTCTTCTATGCTTGACTAGGATGCTATTCCGTTCACTGTTCATATCAAGAAAGTATGAGAGGGTTCCAGGAATCCTGTTCATCATTATGTTGGGACAGCAGGTGCTAACCACAACAGTTCCAGGTACCAGAATAAACACCCCACTCTATGTCATTGACATCGATCTTTTAATGCTTTGGGGTAAAACAGGGTCTCTCCAAGACATCATTTGTCTGGTTTTTCTCTCCCCCTTGGGTATTAGAAACTTGACATTTAATGGGCTGCCTATAGCCATATGTAAAATAGTGATGCAATAGAGTTTATAAATAAAAGAAGTATCAGTGGTTGTTATTCGGTACTTCCTTATGAATCCCAAACTTTTTTATTTCTCATTTTAAAAACATCCAGGTAGGTATAAAATTTTAAAAATAACAAAAAGGGGTATAGGTGGGGGGAGGGGGTGTAGAGATGACTGCAGTTAAGAATGCCGACTGCTCTTGGAGAGAGGACCTGAGTTTGGTCCCCAGCACCCACAACAGTTTGTTACTCCAGCTTAAGGGACTTCTCTGGCCTTT
>NC_034608.1:52772391-52784099 GCF_900095145.1 Mus pahari
TATATATATATATATATATATATATATATATGTATGTATGTATGTAAAATTTAAAGTACAAAAATTTCCAGATGTTTCTTTCCTATGTGAAGAGAGGTGCAAAGTAAGGAGTAAGTAGTAGGTCTTCAAGTTAAGGCTCATAATAGGTCTTCCATAAAGTTTCCTTCTGTATGTGATCTATAGCTGTGACTTGTAGGTGGTAGATCTCTCTCCAATTTCCATTGAGAAGAGGTTTCAGGGGTGGATGAAATGCTGTTCTTCTGCCTGCCCTTCTCACATCAGGGGAGAAGCAGATGCCTAGAGGCATCATGCACTTTGCTAATCTATTCGAATGAGGATGATTTCTGCACTTTGTATTTATGATTGTGAAGGTTTGGCATGGGATGACCGTGAATTTGACAGCAGAGGTGCTCAGAAAACAGAGAAACAAAAACTTCCTTGACATGGATTATGTCCTAAAGCTCTGTCGATGCCTACTTTACACAATTCTTTATGATTATCAGTGTGTTTTAAATGGTGTGGCTTCTCCACTCCTTGCCCCTGTCTTATGTTAAGCAAATGCATCACCCCAAGAAGAAATAGGATTCTAATTGTCATTACTTGTTCCTAATCTAATCTAATGTGGCACCTGGTTTGTGTCACCGGTGTGTTTAGTGTCTTCTTCCAGAATGGTTTTGGTGGCTGGTGTGTTGATGTTAAGCAGATTCTTGAGTTTGAAATAAGTTCTCATAAATCCTTTGTTACTGGCACAGTTCAGTCCAAAGGGAATGAAGTAACTTGGTACCATGTATCAGTCTTAGCCCCTTGTTTCCGGGGTGATGGAGGAGAAGTAGGGTATCATGGAGGGAGGTAAGGAGCTTCCTTCAGAACTTCCTAGTTGTAGTCTTTTAATAGCTGAGCAATCAAGCAGGCTAATCCCTGTATGTGAGTAATTGGTAACTACTTGGGGTTCCTAACAGAGCCCCACCCTCTCCTGGACACCAGAAACAGAAAACACTCAAGTGATTGTAGAAAATGGCATGAGATGAGCCTGTGGTACTTGCCTGTAATCCTGATACTCAGGAGGATGTTGAGTTCTAAATCAGCCTGAGCTACAAAGTAAGACCCCGCCTTAGGGGGAAAAAAAGGCAAAAGAATTTGGTAATTAAATAAAATGACAGGACTGCACAGGCTTCTGCATACTTTAAATCACCTCTAGATTACTTTGACACTTAATAGAAGTACTCTAGTTGCTACATCGTATCATTTGGAGAATAACAACAGGAGAAAGTACATGGTCTGTACAGATAGACTAACTCCGTGCAACAGTGTTTCCAATGTGCAGTTGTTAGAATCTAAGGATGCAGAATCTCAAGGTGGAGGTGCAAGAGGAGGCTGACTAGACTTTCCCTGGGAACAGTAGAGAAAAAAATAGAAGGATAATTCTTTTTTTACACTTTAAGAAGTTTCTAGGATCATTTAATAATTTTATAGGCATATTTTGCTCATCTCCCAGTCCTCTCCCTAGTTATTTCTTCCTCAGATCCATCCTCCCAACTCCTCCCAACTTCAGGCCCTCTCGTTTGTTTGTTTGTTTGTTTTAAATAATTCACTAAGTCCACTTTGTGTTGCTCCATAGGTATGGAGACTATCTGCCAGGACTACCCCCTTAAGGAAAACTGATTCTCCCCCAGAAGCTATCAACTGTCAGGAGCTCCTCAGATAGGGGAAGGGGGACTGTGAATTTAATGGAAGTTTCCCTATACAAGGGATAATGTTCTTCTCAGAAGCTGTAAGATGCCAAAGAAAAGGCCCAGTACCAGATGAAGGATATCTCCCCTTCAGTTGTGTCTTGATGATACCCCAAAACAATACAGGCTGTTGCCCTTTGCCCTTGGTTATTTATCTGAACCTGATGTCATTACCCTATTGCTGAAACCACCATGGACTTTGATCATAGGATGTGGAAAAAACAAGTTGGTACTACTCTGGAAGCTTCTTACTGCTCACCAGCCTCCTGTAGTACCAGATGGTGCTATGCAGGCTTCTGGGGAAGGAATGTTACCAACAGTCTCACCCACTAATGAACTCTGGGTGCTGCAATTCACAACCAGCATGGCAGAATAGGTTCATGGAAGCAACAGTGGTACAACGGTTATGGGCGTAACCAACTCCTTCCTGATTAGATTTAACTTAGCGTTCTAGTCCACAGTGTTTGTGAACTTCTGGGCAAATGACAAGATGGTCAGCTGCACTTCATTTTTAGGTGGCCTGTACCTGAAAGTTGTTTCTTTTTTCTTTCCAATGAAATTCTGACCGGTGTCCTCCTTCACTAACTAAACTGTGGGCACTCTTCTACAAACTGACCGCTAACCCCAACTTGGCTACTGAGTCTCCTGTGAGGACCAGAAAGAATTCAACGGATTAGCCCAAAACAAACCAACAAACAAATCAAACAAACAAACAAAACACATTACCTCCCTGCACACTGGCACACCACCCATGTTCATTTGTATGGTTTTTATGGGCTGACCTCGAGACATTCAGGGCAGAGGGATGTCTCCACTTTTATTTTCTAATAGTTGACCTTTCTCTTAGTTGGTTCCTCGTCTGTGTGCTCCATCCTGTAGGAACGGGAGGGAGTTCATAGAGAATAAAGAAGTTAATTCTATTTTTGGCAGATGGTGTGCTAATAGAATCAACAAAAGTATTTTAAACAAAAGCCAGCTTTTTCTGTCCCGGAAATGTTGAGCTGAGCATTTTCATGTTAACAATAGAGGGCAGAGCTGAGATTTGCATTGAAAACTTTTTATTTGAAAAGCCTCGATGATTGCCTGTGCATGGTAGAGTTCACA
This sequence comes from Mus pahari, assembly GCF_900095145.1. Taxonomy (NCBI): domain Eukaryota; kingdom Metazoa; phylum Chordata; class Mammalia; order Rodentia; family Muridae; genus Mus; species Mus pahari. The sequence continues at coordinate 52,775,226 of NC_034608.1, forward strand.
TTCAAGCAAGAGCCCCACTAGATGCCTACCTTTCTTGCTGTTGTAAGTATTCTAAAAAGTGTGGTCATAGCTTCACACGAGAAGTTCTGCAGTGACATTGTCATGACATAAGGATACTTAAGACCCAAAAAATGTCCTTTTATATAGAAAAGTCGAGTGATGAGTGTGGCCTGTAGCTCACCAAATAATTAGGCTAACATTTTGAAGCCCCACCCCCACCCCCTCGGATTAGCTAGTATGGGTTTGAAAACATATTTTAAGGAGAAATGGAATGACCAGAATTTGGCTTTATCACAGTGGACCATATTCATTGACTACAGAATTTTAAAGCAGAAGAAGTGTGTGCACTGGGGGAGATGTATCTGGTATTTACAGCTTAGTGTGGAGTAGTCTGTATGGAAGTTTCCATGTATTTGATTTATTTCTTTTGTCCCTGGCCAGGAGGGCTTCTCCCAGTGCTTGGTTGCCTTTCCCAACTGGGAGGAATTGCGTGTCTCAAATCCTGTAGTCTCCCCGTCAGCTACATTGATACTGGACTTCTCTCTCTGCTTAGGCACCTCCATACTTTCTTGGAACATTAAGTGGAAAGGATAGTGCTTCTTCCCCTCTGCCACCATTTTTACTGTTCCCACTCTGTGACTTTAGGAGCACCAAGTTTTAAGGGTAAGTCTCTGGGAATCAGAGAGTTTTTTGAATAGGTGTGGCGCTAAGACCCTGGAGAGCTGAGGGATGAGGCAGGGGGTGGATTGGGAATGAAGAGAGTCCAGGGGGCAGAGAGCCCAAGGCGCTCTCCGCTCTCCGGTGCTCTCCGGTGCTCTCCATTCCACGCGTTCGGAGTCACTCATGCTCTATGCAGAGTGCTCTGTTCTTCACTTAACTTAGGGTAGTGTGATGAGTCAAGTGATCTTAGATCTGCGTTGGAGAAAACGTGTGTGTGAGTGTGTGTGTGTACACGCACGCACGCACTTACAAATTTACATTATTGTACAGACCGTAGCACCAGGATTACCCTCATGTAACTTCATGAAAACAGTGTTTTAGGTTTATTTTCTCAAGGTTGTTTGAGCTCTGGGGTTCCACTGGACTAGTTTGAATCTCCCTATTTCAATCTCTCCCTCTCCCCCTCCCCCTCCCTATCCAACCTCTCCTCCTCCTCCCCCCACTCCCCGTCTCATTATTTTTATTTTTATTTTATTTTATTTTATTTTTTAAAAATCTGCTCATGAAGAGATTTCTTTCTTTTTTTTTTTTTGATTTATTTATTTATTATATGTAAGTACACTGTAGCTGTCTTCAGACACTCCAGAAGAGTGAGTCAGATCTTGTTACGGATGGTTATAAGCCACCATGTGGTTGCTGGGATTTGAACTCTGGACCTTCGGAAGAGCAGTCGGGTGCTATTACCCACTGAGCCATCTCACCAGCCCCCTCATTATTTTTAGATGGTTTTGCTATGTAGTCAAAACTAGTCTCCACTTTGCCATCTGTCTGCCTGCCTCTGTCTCCTGAGTGCCTGAATTACCAGCATGGGCCACCCTGCCTGGCTACTGAGCAAGCTTCACTGTTAGTGCTATGTGGTGAGATATCGGCAAAATGTAGATTTGTGGAGGTGTTTATTTCACGAGGTCATCTCCTGGACCAGTGTGTCAGGAGGGGCATTAACTCTGAGGGATTCTTGTCTAGGTGTTACAGGTATTACTGAAAAGAGCACAGTGCACCAACATCTCCTTTTTATGAGAACAGGGGTAGGCAAAACCATCTAAAAGTAACATACATACATACACACACACACACACACACACACACACACACACACACACACACACACGGGGTGGGGGAGGGAGAGGTAATTTCAAACATAGCATTTAATATAATTGCATAGAGCAAATAAATGTTCAATAAATGTACCTACTGTTGTTTCTACTAGGAATATATGCATGCAGTGTACACTGAAGGGCCTAGAGAGTAAAAACTATAAACAAAATATTTCTACAATGTGGGTACTATGGTAAAAACCTGCCCACTGGTTTATTTAGACACTTATTAATTAAGGGGTCTGCCTATAGAAGGCAAGTGTGTATGCTAGATAAGCGAGGATCATGGTTCCCCTTTCTTCATCTCCAAGGGAGAGTAGATTAAAAAACTGTGATCCTTAATGCCTACCCCTGTTTGCATAAAAAGGAGATGCTGGTACATTGTGCTATCTTTCCATGTTGTAGTCACTAATACCTATAACATCTAGACAAAAATCCCTCAGAGTAAAGGCCCCTGGTACATTGGTCCAGGTAATAATCCTGTAAGTCATACAAAGCAAAGAACAGCGCATCCCACACTCCAGCTACTAATGCACAGGTCTGCCCTTTGCCTTAAAGCCCAAGGCTTCAGTGCTGCTCTCATGGTGCCAGATGCTCTCATCCCTGTGTCTACTTTAAAACAAAGTCGGTTCCCACTTTAAAGGATAAGAAGGCTAAAAGGCCAGTAGACAGCTGACACCACCTGCAGAGAGTAGGACAAGCCACACGAGGGAGGCACGGGCTTGCTCCTGGGACTGGGCAGGAGGAGCTGTGGCAACAGCTTTGCTTGTGGTTTATAAGGTAAGGCAGACATGCAAGTCTATAATTGGCTGGTGTGGATGCAGAGGCTAGTTCTCTATTACTCAGGTCCTGGAGGGATCGAGGCAGGCTAGTGAACCAGGGCGCGGAAACCAATAAAGGAGCAGGTGGGATCTTCATCGTGACCTGGCTGGATTAGGTGTAGAAGACAGCACTGGCAGGCAAGTCTGTTATGCTCTCTAGGAACTGGATTCCTCCAGGAGAACCAGTCCCTCCAGGATCACCACCCTCTACACACATCTCAAAATACAGAAAATGAAAAAAACAAAACAAAACAAAACAAAACAAAAAAAACATTAAAGCACACTATGGCTTTCCTTTCAGCCCAGATAACCAAATATTATGAGCCGTCATTTGTTTTCACATCCAGAGTTGGGGCAGGCGCTCTAACCTGGGAAGATGCTAGGCTTCATATAGAGCCTTCTCGACTCCTTACCTCATGTAACAGTACCCCATCTGCCGGCCCTTTGGATGTCCTGTGAGCTTCATGGTGGAGAACTGCATTCACCCCTTCTTCTCCCAGAAGTCTTCACTGCTCCATTTCGGTCCCAGGTGATGGTAGAGTTTTGTGCCTGACCATCTGAGCTAGGAATCTGTCAGATTTAATAGCTTCCACCTATATAGTCTGTCACCAGGGTATTTGCTGATCTTACCAGTGTGCCTTGACACGAATAAAGCCTTTTCTTTAGCTCGATGACTCCCTCTGACTCTGGATCCACCGAGACTCCTGTAACTGAGACTCCTTCACCGTTCGAGTCATCTTATCCTTCAAACTGATATAAAATTTTAAGATTTAACTAAATATTCTTTTATGTGTATGTGTGCTCTGCCTGCATGTACATCTATGTGCCATGTGTGCTTGGTGCCCTTGGAGGCTAGAAGAGGCAATTGGATTCCCCAGAACGGAAAGTACCCACAGCTGTGAGCCCCATTTAGGTGGTAGGAATCAAACCAGGGTCTTCTGAAAATGCCACCAGTGCTCTTGCCAACTGAGGCATCTCTTTCCAGCCCCCTCTCCAATATTTATGTTGTGATGTCAGTGCCTGTCACATAGATCCCTTTTTAAAAGCCTTAAGTAACTTCCTGGTGATTGTAGGCTCAAGTTCAAAACCCTAGGTGTGACTTAAAAGGCCCTTCATAGGCACCTTCTCTGCTAACCTGAGAGAGAGAGCCCTTCAACTGAGGGGCAGTTGAGCACAGTGGCCCCTGGCTAGCTCTCAGTCCTCAGCTGACTGACTCCTGGTTCTCTTATCAATGAAAGGCCATTGTCCCTGAAGCCAAGGGTGTATGCCTTCTTTTCAGGGAAGCCAAGATTGCTAACTCTAATCAATTATTTTGCCCTGAACACTTCCCAGATGTTTTTTTTTTTTTTTAACTGTTTAATATTACAGGACAGAGCTCACAGTATCGTATCCACTTTCTGTCTGTGGCTTCCCCCCCCCCCCGTCCCCATCTTACTGCTTATTTGTGTAGCTGTGTTGAATATTTTTGCTCTGGTGGGCATTGTGGCAGGTACTGAGGATGCGGAAATAACCTGCCCACAAGAGTCACAGAGTGGGAACCAAAGAAGTAGCCAGACAAGAAAGGCATGACAGGTTGAAATAGAAATTTGATGACACATGATGAATAGCACCGAGAACAGTAGTAGGAAATTCCAGGTAAAGGTTCAGGAAGTGGTATTTGGGGTGGATCTCGAAGGGCTGGGGTAGCTCGCTGAGTTGGGAAAGCAGTAAGGTAGAGAAGGATGGCGATTTGATGGGTGAAGAGGGTATCCGCATGTCCTAGTAGCTTTTCCTGTTGTTGTGATACAATTCCATGAGCAAAAGCAGCTTTAGGGAGAAAGGGGTTTTTGTGGTTCATGGTTCAAGATACAGGTTATCTTGGAGAGGTAGTGACTGACCACAGTAAGAGCTGAAAGCAGCTGGCCAATCACATCTAAGCTTTCAGTGCCGCTGTTGCTCAGTTCTCTACTGACATTGGCCAGAATCTCAGCCAGAGAATGGTCCCTCCCGCAATGGGCGGGTCTTCCTTCCTCTGTTAACCAAGATAATCTCCTCCAGGCCCTCCTCTCCAGCGATTCTAGAATCTGCCAAGTGGACAGTTAACAAGAGCCGTCACAATGTGAGCAATGCTGCAAGTGGTGACGGGAATGTCCCCCATAGCAGCCTCGGTTAGGCGAACTTGTGTTTCTCGGATCCATGTGTGGCTCAGGAGAGCAGACAGCAGACACAACTGTCTGCAATTCTGAAAGTTCATTATATTTGCTGAGGAAAAGCAGTTACTGCCACACGAACCGAGAGCTGGCGGCCACACCCTGCTGTTAACTGCCTGAATGAGACGTGTGTGTCCATATGGCCATCTGCTTACAGCTAGATATATCGTATTGTTACCAGAATTTGAGGCGGTGTCAAGACCTTTGTTACCAGTTTTATTATACTGCTAGGTTTTCATACATTTTCATATGACTCAGTGCCAAAGAAATGTGAAATTCTTCAGAGCCCCAAAAAGTTGACCTCTATTCTACCCATCAAACATACTTTTGGAGTCTCGCATGTCCTATAACAAGACCCAGCTATGCCTTAACCCTTGGGCATCTTCCCCCCACAACCTGATGGGATTGGTAAAATATTGAAAATACCAGCTACACTGTACTACAAGGAAAAGTGTCATTCCTGGTATGTACGCAGGAATCAGAAGGCTCCTGGCTTGGGTGATAGCGACAGTGCACTGACTAAGCGGCTTCGTGTATGGGCTGAAAGGTGTATCAGGTGGATAGCGAGTCACCGGCCTCTGCAATAAAAAAAGCAGAGTGAGATGGAGTGGGGGTGGGGCAAACCATAGCCCTTTTCCTTGCCTTGCCTTTGTATGCCATTAAGTGTCATTAAAACACTTAGAAAAATCCCACCGCCTAGCGCTGTAGAAAGTCAAAATAAAAGCCAGAGGCATCTGACCTTCTCCGCTCTGTTTTGTTTCAAGCAAATGCCATTATTTAGTTGGCCGAGAATGCCGAAGTATATTCAGGCCACACTCAGACACCCCGGATTCGGGCTGACACCCTTGCTTGGAACACTAGATAAAAGCATGCTTAGTGGTGGTAGGCAGATTAAGCTCAGGATGAGGCATGTATTTATGAACCTGGGGTAGGGGGTGGTTAGTCACATGTTCGTGTGTGTTTCCTGAGGAAGCGAGTCTGTGTTTAGAGGCTGTGCTTGTTTATTATGAAGCTAGTTCATCTGTCAAGTTCCCGTCTGGTAAGTGGTCATAGCAATTAGTGTTGGTCCCCACTTATGGCTGACCTATGCTTAGCATCACAAACAAACATTTGGCTAATCTAACTGCTAAGAAGACTGTTTGCTTGATGGGTCCTCAGGAGGCTGACATCCTGGTTCACAGAGAATTTTAGAAGTAGGCGTGGAAATCTGTGCAGACGACTCGTTTCTATTATCCGGCTCTTTTTCTTTATAATCGAGATTTCTGTCATTTTGTCTTCTCATCCCATCTAGGAAGAACGTTGGTGAGAAGCACAGAAACCAGTGACATCCATGGCTGTGGAATTTTCACGGAGTTAACAGGGCATGGGACCGACTGGGACATCTTCCGCCCCTGGCGAGCCTCCTGCCGTACTCGCAAGCGCCTTTGGGGGGCCCAGAGTGAAACCCCGTGCGTGCGCGCACTGGGGTGCTTGCAGAAGATCCCTTGGAGGGCTTGGAGGGGGCTGGGAAGATGGGAGCAAACATGGAGCGAATGTTTCACAACCCGAACCTCAGAACTGTGATCCTCCAAGGAGAAAGCTACTTGAAGAAAAGAAGAAAAAAAAAAAAAAGTTAACAGGCTTCTCAGGGATTGTGTTTTCTGTGTACACACGAGCCATAGCTCCAGGCCAGGCGGCAGTATTTAGAGCACTCAGATTTCAGTTCTTGTTCAATGTGAAGGAGGGATCAACTGACGTCCATTGCCGTTCCGTAACTAGTGTAAGATATGTATATGTTAATCTTTATTTTTATAATATGCAAAATACATTTAAATTTATACAGTTGGACGCTTCTAGCATGAGTGAACACTGGGTGCAATATTCCGCATGAGAGCTGTGCCAAGGTGGGGCTGGTGTCTTTTAGTGTCAGACCTTGGGTTCTTCTCGGAATCCTTTCGCCCACCCGCTCAACTGCAAAGGCCAGGGAAGGCCAGCCTCTCCCTGGTAGTCCACGGCTAGATTCAAGGTCGGTTCCTAGAACCCTTAATACTCACCAGGAGTGTTCAGCGCACTGAGACAGAGTCCCCTCCCACCCTTTCATCACACCTCCCTGCTTGTTAGTCGCTGGACATGGCGGTGGAATGATGGCTGTTCTATCCCCACTCCTGACCACGGAGGCTGTGCTCCTAGAGGCCAGATGAGGTGAAGACTCTCTGAAAACCCGAATCTTGGAACAACTTGAGGTCATCTGAGTTCAGTTCTAAATCTTGCAGCCGTTCTCCCGCTGTGTGCACCCCCCCCACACACACACACACATCTCCCTGACCCCCGGAACAGTGTGCATGATTTAGCAGAACCCTCTAAACCTTTCCATCCATGAACCTTTCCATCCAACTGGTGGTCTTCCTGAAGGAGCATCCTCTGGCGGAGCTCCGTCTCTCAGTGGCTGTTTGTTCATGCAGAGCCACTTGGAGGAAGTCTGCTGCTGAGGTCCTAGTAGAACCCTTGTTCTGAAATCTCTAGGAGGTTAAACACTTAAAAAAAACAAACTCTACAAATTGCTCTCCGGTGTCCTCCTGGTTAGGGCCAAACAGCGTGTGCTGCAGTAGAGACACATTCTCTGAAGAATGTAGAGGACTCTGTTTACATCCCCCTCCTTCGTGGGTTGACAGGGAACATGTCAAACTGACTGTTCCCCACAAGAAAAGTGTGTCAGCTCCTCTTACTCTGTCACCTGTACGCTAAAATATTGACTCCTAGAATGTCACAGCACAGGCAGTCACCACAAATCTTTAAGAGGAATGCAAGCACTTCTTGAGACGTTGCAAATAAGATTCGTGTTGAATCTGTTCAGTTGACTTCCCTGTCCCCAGGAGCCAGCTATGTGGAGGCCATTTCTCAGAAATCAGAATCTAGTGGGCATTCTCTCTCTCTCTCTCTCTCTCTCTCTCTCTCTCTCTCCTGTGTGTGTGTGTGTTTTGAATACTTGAACACGACAAGTCCAATTTAAAATGTCATTTTCCTTTAAGGACACAGTTGCAGGATGGGTAAGATGGTTGATCTCTTCTGTCATAGGTCTCATGTGTATGTGTGCAAGTGTAAACTGAAGGGTTAACATTCCCCTTGCTTTATAGACCTCTGAATTATTGGGCATTAGCTTTTAGTTGTTGTTTTTTTTAAATTGGCACCAGACAGTTCTGAAACTGTCAAGTCAGCAAAGTTCAATGTCTTCTATGATTTTGGGTTCACTTCCCAGAGGGCCATGTCAAATCAAAAGAAGGCTCCTTGGGAGAGCATACCCTGCCCATGGATGCTATTTTCATAAACACAGATGCCCATGTTCTGAATATCTGCTACTTTCTGACAAGTGATGTTGTGTGTTGTCACCTGAACCCTAGAGAAGCATCATAGACGAGGGAACCTTGGCGGTCACGTGTCGTGGCTAGGGTGGGCACGGTCAGAGGGTCACGTGCCCGAGAAAGCTCCAGCAGAGTGTGGGAACTTGCCTCGGTGGGGGTGGGGGTGGGGAAGGGCTGAGATACAGAAGCCACCCTGCCCAAGAAGAATTTCAGCGGCGGCTGTATGGGGAAATTCTGTTTCCTTATTTCACACCTGGGTAAACTCAGCAGCCAGCAGCTGAGGGGCCATCCACCAAGCACAAGAGGAATCCATTCTACCCGAGGAGCCCCGTGCCTCTCAAACGCGCTCCGAGTTTGTTATGGTTTCTATTCTTACAACTAACGGTATCAAAACCACTTCCTGGGATTGTACAAGCGCTGCCAGAATAAATGTTTCCCCCTTCTAAGGAAAAACAAAAATACAAAACAAAACAAAAAAACCCCGACAGTGCTCATGTTTGACATGTGCACTGGACTCTTTTGAATGAATAAAGAGGAAAAGGGCTTGTTGGGATTCCAGTGGAGTGTGTGTTTTTCATGCTGCAGTCTGTGAATTGTAATTGTGGTTTCCTGGTTCATTGTCCTAATGGGGCAGAAATTAAAAAAAAAAAAAAAAAAAAAAAAAAAAAAAAAAAAAGAGATGGTTAAGCCGTGGTAGCCCCAGAGTTTCATT
>NC_034608.1:52784128-52796585 GCF_900095145.1 Mus pahari
TGCTCATGTTTGACATGTGCACTGGACTCTTTTGAATGAATAAAGAGGAAAAGGGCTTGTTGGGATTCCAGTGGAGTGTGTGTTTTTCATGCTGCGATCTGTGAATTGTAATAGTGATTTACAGTTTAATTGTCCAAATGGGAAAAAAAAAAAAAAAAAAAAAAAAAAAAGACAATAAAAACACAATGAGATGGTTAAGCCGTGGTAGCCCCAGAGTTTCATTATTTCTGGATTGGTTCGGTTATTAGTTCAGGTTTATCAGTTAAAAGGAGTGACAGTTTTGTGTTCGTAGCTCAAGTCGGCTGCTCTCATCTGTTTGGGGCTTGAGTCCCCAAAGGGGGGGGAAAAACTGTAAGAACCGCTGTTTAAATTATTTTTCATTCCACTTACTTTATTTGTGAATGTGTGGGGGCGGGGTGGGGGTGCCACAGTACACACGTGGATGGAGGTCACAGGTCAACTTTGGAGAGCTGGTTCGCTCCATCCACCATCTAGGTCCTAGGGGTGAGATTTAGGAGGGCAAGCTTGGCACCTACCAGGCCCAAGGCCCAAGGCTGCTTCGGACGCATTGGCTCTGTCTTTTGGGACTGGGAGCTGAACCCAGGGCCTTGCATATGCCAGGCCAGTGCCCCATTACTCAACCACAGCCCGGGTCCAATACTGTATGTCTGTTAAGTCAGATTCCTTGTGCAATAAGCCATTGTGCTTCTAAATTGGAGCTTATTGATGTATGATGGCTTTGGAAGTTCCCCTTCCCTGTGTTTCCTTTTTAAGGCTCAGCATGGGAGTCCTGCTACAGCTTGTAAATACTGTCTAGAAACACTCCTGAAGGCTGGAATTACAGGTCCCTGCGGGACCTCTCAGAAGCTCGGCTTCTTTGACTGTCTGCTTGCTTGTTTGTTTTAAAGGATAAGACTTGGAAAGTAGCTGGGTAGTGGTGGCACACGCCTTTCATCCCAGCACTCGGGAGGCAGAGGCAGGTGGATTTCTGAGTTCGAGGCCAGCCTGGTCTGCACGGTGAGTTCTAGGACAGCCAGGGCTACACCCTGTCTCGAAAAACAAAACAAAACAACAACAACAACAACAAAACACATGGAAAGGAAAATGCATGCAAACCAGACAAATTCAAGCCCTGCACAGAGGACCTGGGACATAGGGACAGGACCAGCTCAGACCAGAATGTTCTCCTTTAAAAAGTTCTGAAAAGGAACTTTTTCTTTTCATATTGGGTACCCTGGTTCAAATGTACCTCTATGGTATATTTACCATATACCTCTATGGTAAAATGTCTGAAACCAGCTGCTGTGAAAAAAAAGAGGTCTGTTTCAGTTGGGGTGGCAAGTTCTGACACCCATCCTTACTGCTGCCTGCTTCTGCTCGGGGAGAACAGACTTTGAACATATGTCAACAATTCGCGCCTGGAATTATATTTCAAGATACCTTAGAGTTCTTTAAACTTGCTCAGCAGATCACACAGCAAAGTAGGTGTCAGCAGTGACAATTAGATGCCTGTCAATTCTCACAGGATTCAGTCCCTCCCAGGGCTGTTTACCCCACCACCACCACCACCACCACCACAGTGAGTGCTTTCTGAAGTAGGGACCAAGTTTACAGAACTTCGAAGCCATCCTACCTACCATACGCAAGGAAACAATGTCTGCTGAGTCCCAGCACCAAGGGTACCTTTGGCTTATGTCGCTTACCCAGTGATGTCACCCTGGGTGGTAGGCAATGAGAGAACCTGCTATTGTGCTGTGTAAGAAGGGGGTCAGTGTATACGTGTGTGTGCGTGTGCGTGTGTCAGGGGTGGTTTGGAAGGCAAATGAACTTAGCTAGGTTAGACAACATGAGAAAGTGCATGTGGTAATAGAACCCCACTTAACTATTTGTAACCCCCTTCAGGAAAGAAATATCTTCTATTTACATATACAAGCAGTAGTTTTTAGTGAAATGAATGCCGTTCTGAACAAGGAACCTAAATGAGTATTTCCCAAGCTGGTCCTTAGAATGACTGACTTCCTCATTGCCAACACATAGGCTGCAATGGGCTCCAAGATTCAGACACTTTAAGACATAAAGCATTAAATAAAGCAAACCCGTCTTTGTTGTAGGCCTCTGAGAACCTTCTAGACACTGTTCTAAAGTATCAGTCTTTGTAGAGCAGATGTGAGCATGTGTTTGAGTGTGGAAAGAAGTCTTCTACAACGGTGTGTGGACATGGCCTGTCTCCGTCAATGGTATCTAGAATGAAACTAATAGAATTGAATGTGGGCTAGGAAGGGGTAATTAGATTGACTTACACTACAGGAGCTAGGTAGTCCAAATGTCTGTCTGCACTCTGGAGAGCCTGATAAACCTGGTAGCTGGCTAGCCCATGAAGTTGGATGTGTTCGCAGTCTAGCTCTGATGCAGAAAGCCTGTGGGGTTCCTGGAGAGTGGCTGGTCTCCACTTCACATCAAAAGGCAGAAGAATGGGGATTCTGATGTCTGTGAAGGATAAGGGCACCACCAGGAAGAAGCCGAAGCTTGCCAGTCAGTGGCACGCCTTTTTGTTGGACCCTCTTGAGAGATCTGAATGGATACAGGTTAATAGTACCCGAGTACTGGGAAAATGGGAACATTTTTCTAAAGTTGCAAAATTGCCCTGTGCTCATGTGGGTAACACAAGAGCACAGTAGGGGGCCACTGGTCCAAGAAATTTGTCCTGGGTTAACACAGCTCACAGAAAGTCCAAGCAGTGTGTCTTCATATGTTTAAGGAACTCTGAAAGCTTTAAGAAATAATTCTACCAGCTTAAAATTCCCAATAGAAACATTCATTGGAAGAATGTTCTAGAAGCGTATTGTAAAATTACCTCCTAGATTAACATTTTAAGATGTGCTAAGCATTTTTAGTCCTGTTTTTAGTGGGAAGATACTTCATGTAATTCTGAACACGGGAAGCGTTCATTTCATTTGTGACAACTAACAATTTTAAGGAGGATGTCCTAAGTATTACCATCTCACAACGTTTGGCTGCATTGAGACTGAAAAAGAGAACTCACATGACAGACAGACTCATTAGACATGAAAACAAAATCTTATGAACTGATTTGGTGTCACAAAAGAAAAAAAAAGGACAAATGGCTTGGATTTATTTTATTCTCAGTGGTTGAGGGATCACAGGATGAAATCGAGCTGCATGCATACTGCTTGCGTGCATACATGGATGCAGGCATCTAAGCCTCTGTATGTCCTGGGAATGTATGATGTCCTAGGAGTTGAAAATGCATTAGCTTGTACCTTTCTCTCTCCAACAGCCGTCCTGGACTTCCTGGATGGCAGAGGAAATTCTCACTGCCACAAGGGGGATGACAAGGAAAATTTGTTTTCAAAGAAAAAGCAAAAACAGTCACTTAGATTCATCAGAAATTTTCTTAATGACATAGGGAATATGGAGAAGCTGTCGCTGAGGAAAATGTAGGTAAGGGTCCTCCCTAGTCCCATGGCTTGCATCCTTGGATTCAGCAGTGAAGCTTGTAAGAAATCTGAGTAAAATGAACAAGCATAGACTCATTTTTCATCACTCCCCTCTAAACGATGCAGTGTAACAGCTGTTTACATAGCAGGTGCATGGCATCAGGTATGAGCAATCTAGAGGTGATTTTAAGCACATGGGAGGATGCAGGCAGGGTATATGCAAGTATTAAACTGTTTTACATGAGGATTATACAAGTTAGCATGCTTAGGCAGTTTTGGGTTTGACTTGCAAGGAGAACCCTGGAACTCTTCTCCAGTATGCTGAAGGATTATTGTAATAAATGTTGGTAAGAATGACCAGTATTGAGAACGCTGTGACCTCTCTCACCTCCCTTCTCCTCTAGCTACAAGCCCCCTAAGCACACACCCCACCCCTATTTGTAACTGGAGTCTGAAAGGTTGAGAAACTGACTTGTGACTTTGTCTCTCATTTCTTCTACTATGGACCAAGAATAAGTCTTCTAAAATGTTCCACTGGTGCTGATTTTATTAACGCCATCACTCTGGAAAGGGAAAAAAAACAGTTTGGGGATAAGAATTGTTAACACATAGATTAATTTAATGATTTTTAATTTTTCTACAAAGAAAAGACCTAGACAGGAGGCTTCACTGATGCTATCTACCAGATATTAAGAGACTTGCATGCTGGTTAGTTTATCCCAAATTGACACAAAATAGAGTTAGCTGGAAGGGAGGAAAATCAACTTCAGAAAATGCCTCCATTAGATCTCTTTGTGGGTGGTGCCATCGCTGACCTGGTGGTCCTAGGTTCTATAAGAAATCAGGTTAAGCAAGCCCTGGGGAACAAGTCAGTAAGCAGCACCCTCCATGGCCTCTGCATGAGCTCCTGCCTCCAGGTCCCTGACCTGTTTGAGTTTCTGCCCTGACTTCCTTCTGTGATGGAAGTCAGTACTGTGAAGAGTGACCCACTAAAAACCCTTTCCTCTCCAAATTGCTTTGGCCATGATGTTTTGTTGCAGCCACAGAAACCCAAAGTGAGATAAACTCTCTTTCAAACTGCTGTGTCAGAAAAACAAACAAATAAGCAAGCAAGCAAACCAACAACAGATCGTATTTCTGTTTTATTCTTCTTCCACAAAGATCTACACAGATTTCCATGACCTCAGCATGTCAGGGATCATTCTTCCCATCAGGAGAGAGGCAGTTGTTCTTGCAGCATGTCTACTGGGCGTCACCTCATTCAACTCACTTTCTTCCGGGGTAGCACCAGACCCCACAGATTGACTTGGTTTCCAAGATTACAGCACCTCACATGCCATCCCAAGTCCTGGGGTGGGGGGGGGTGGGGTTCACCATGCTTCTAGCCACAAGCTATAAGTCAGGGTTCCCAGAGCTAGCAGCTAAGCAAGACAAGTGCCTTCAAGGGCAAACTCCTATATCAATGTAGTGTCCAATCCTTTATCATGAGCTAGAATTTTATGACATGACCCAAGTTTACCCATTGGCTCCTGTCCACCGTTTTAACCTTTCAGTTAGTTTTTATACAATGTATTTTAATCATATTCTTTCCTTTCTCCCAGCTTCTCCCAGATCATTCCTCCATTCTTCATCCACTCCGCTCCACGTTCTTTCTCTTTCCTAAAAAAAACAAAAATAAAAACAAAAACAAAAATCAAAAAACCATACATACACATGTGTGCACACACATGCACACAAAGACAGACAGACAGACAGACAGACAGACAGACAGACACACACACACACACACACACACACAGAGTCTGCTTTGTGTTGGCTAACTCCTCCCATGCACAGGTCCTTCCTTGGAGTGTGGTTGATATACCCAATATTACTGAATTAAAGAGAACTGATTTCCCCACTCCCAGCAGGCACCATTTCATATCTTTTTGGTTAGGGGTGGGACCCTGTGCCTACTTCCCCTTTTCTGTGCTGGGATATTTGTCTGACTTGAACTTCAATAGGTTTTGTGCATGCTATGAGAACGTCTGTGAGTTCCTGTGCACTGGTCCTGTTTTATCTGGAAGGTGCTGTTTTCCTTGGAGTCTTCTATCACCTCTGGTCCCTACCATCTTTCCCCCTCCCTCTTCTGCATAATTCCCTGGGGTTTGAGAGGAGGGCTGTGATAGACACCTCATTTAGGTTAGGGCTGAGTGTTTCAAAGTTTCTCACTCCCTGCACGTTGCTGGTTGTCGGCCTCCGTGTTAATTACAATCTACTACAAGAAGACGTTTCTCTGATGAGGGTTCAGCTCACTGATCTGTGGGCATAGCAATATGTCATTAGGAAGCATTTTATTGCTATGTTCACTTAGCCGAATAATGGGGTTCCCCCTAGTGCTCATGACCTATCTAGTCTCAGATCCTTGGCCTCACTAACAGTGTCAGCTTCCCATAATGCTTGTACCACTATTTTACCAGTGAGTATATATTACAGTTGGTCACTTCTGTAGTTTGAATGGTATGGAGCCTGTATAGTACTCTCAAGCACTATGAATGCTAGTCAGGAGGGGTGAAGCTTTGGGTTGAGTGTCAGCTCAGTTTCTCCATGGTGATGTAAGCCATCAGCAATGGGGTCTTGCCATCAGGGTGTAAAAGGTAACCAGTAGCATAGGCAATGGCCTGTGATGTTTGGGGGTTTCCATGGGATCCCTTTGGCCTATGTCTCAACAAGATGGAAGCGGCTTCTGGTCCTAGTGGTTTTATTTGGTACCATATGATGTCTAGTTAGGCACTGTCTCTCCTATTACAGGATACCTCTATCTAAATTTCTTTTATGTATGTACATATTCTTTGGAGGCTTCTACAGTCATGGAAACATGCATTCTATGACATCGAGGTAAGTGTGTCCATAAATATGTCTATCTTTCCTTCTTAAATTAGACCTTAGACTGAGCATGCTCAGAAGAGTACCCGCTGATAAAATACTCCTCTCCATGGATATATTTAGCTACCCGAGAAATACCTCCATGCTTCCTTAGTTCAAGGAAGGCTATTGCTTTAGAAATGACTTCCAGTGACTCCACTGCTGCAACTAACAGAGCGTTCTCGCGTTCTCTACCTCTTATGTCTTAGTCGTACTTGCTTTGGTGCTACACCTACTGAGAATTTATTTTCACTATAACTCTCAGTTAAATTAATTTATTGATGCCTCCCATGTTTAGGAAAACACACACACAGTTTTCCTTTTTAAAATATTATTATTTACTACCATTATTTTAGTGTGTGTGTGTGTGTGGTGTTTATGTGCTCATGTGTTAATGCCCGTGTCTAGAGGTGTAGAGTCTCCCTTGTCTTAATTAGGATTTACTGTTGCTGTGATGAACACCATGACAAACTCAACTTGGGGAGGAAAAGATTTACTCAGCTGATGCTTCAACATCATAATCCATCACTAAAGGAAGCCAGGACAGGAACTCAAACAGGCCAGGAAGGAACCTGGAGGCAGGAGCTGAAGCAGAGGCCATGGAGGGGGGATGCTTCCTGGCTTGCTCCCCAGGGCTTGCTCAGCTTGCTTTCTTATAGAACCCAGGACCACCAGCCTAGGTATGGCACCACCCACAATGGGCTGGACTATGTCCCATCAATCACTAATTAAGAAAATGCCTTACAGCTGGGTCTTAGGCAAGCATTTTCTCAATTGAGATTCTCTTCTCTCTGATGACTCTAACTTGTGTCAAGTTGACATTAACACTCTCCAGTTCAGCCTTGGAGTTATAAACAATTGTGAGCTAAACAATGCAGGTGCCAGGAACTACACACTCAGGTCCCCGGCTAGAGCAGTATGTGCTCTAAACTACTGAGCCATATCTCTAGCCTCAATATTTTGATTTTTTTTTTTTAAAATGACAAAGGATACAGGAGAAACATGTAGAGGAATGAGTACTGACTGAGCCTCTGCGTAAAGAGAGTCTTAGACTCTAGAAGAACTTTCTGGAAACACACTGAGCTCGGATCTGTCATTTTGGAATTCTGTAAAGACTTCATTGCATAAGAATCATTGTAAGAATCTAGTATCAATAGCTTGGATGAAGAAGCCTGGAGAATCTTGTCAATTTCAGCATCCTTGGCCTTTCTTAAATAACTAAACCATAGAAGGGAAATTGCCACCCTGCCTCAGCCTTGTACTGACTAACAGTACGCTGTGGGGGTGAGGAGGGTTTTACAACCTTCTAAAAGACAAAGGTAGGTTGCAGAATTTGTTTAGATCCACCACCGAGAAAGACAGGTAGGAGGAGGTCAGAGTTCCCATTGTTTGCTTTAGGGATCTAGAGCTCTCTCTCTCTCTCTCTCTCTCTCTCTCTCTCTCTCTCTCTCTCTCACACACACACACACACACACACACACACACACAAACACACACACATACATACACACCAAACACACACACACAAACACACACCATAACATCACATTTTCACACTCTCCAATTCAAAATTCCTGAAGAGGTTGGATATAACAAGAAAACCAAATTCGACAACCTACAAAACAGTCTATATTTGACCAAACTAAGTTTATCATAGAGTGCACAGGTGGCTTAAATTTGAAATTCGTAACTATCACATCTCAGCCTTACATTCTTAATCTCAGCACAGTATGCTAAGTGGATTTGGTGAGCAGAGGGTGACATTGCTCAGCTCATTCTACACATTCACCTGATCCTCCCGAGCCTCCAGAAATGGTGTGACTGCTCAGAACCAATGTGTATGATATACCGTGTCAATGGACTAAAACAAAAACATAATTATCCCAGTAAGTTTCAAAACCAGCTAATATCCATTTGTGATACAGACACAAATGAACATTGACAAGCAAATGCAAGAGATTAGAAAGAATAACATTTGATTAAAAAGCATCTATAAAAGCCCAAAGCAGGTGTCATCTTTGAGGGTAAAATACTGAAAACTTCCAAGTTTGGGCATAATACGAACTGCCACTGTACAACAAAGATTCTAATATTTTAATGATTTCAGCAAAGTTGTAGCAGACAAGATCACATAAAAATTAACAGTGAATATTTCAAAAATTAAATCATGAAAATTACCTTTTCTACAGCATTTCTGCTACATATCAAGTAGGAAAAGTCCTCACAGGCTCAGAACAGTATTTTGGGAGATGATAGAAAGAGATGAGATGGAAATGAATGGAAATGGTCATGAGAATGAATGGAAATCTGCAACTCAAGGTTGGGCATCCCAGGACGTGATAGAGAGCTGGAATAAGGGAGGTGCCTAAGAATCAATGCAGGTGACATTAGCTGTGACTCATAACACTAGGGATATGGTACCTGAAGAGGCCACCTCCTGTAGCTAGGAAGGATCCCCAGTGGAGTGATAAGGGCATCAACCCACAAAACTTTAGACCCCAAATTTATCCTGTCTACAAGAAATTTAGGAATAGGGAAATGGAGCAGAGACTATGTCCAACCAATAACCGGGCCCAACTTGAGACCCATCCCATGGGCAAGCACCAATCCCTGACACTATTAATGATGTTCTGTTACACTTACAGACAGGAGTCTAGCATGGCTGTCCTCTGAGAGGCTCCACCCAGCAGCTGACTCAGACAGATGCAGACATCCACAGCAAAACAGTGGATGGAGCTTGGGGACTCTTATGGAAGAGTTGGAAGGGGGATCACAGGCCCTGGAGAGGATAGAAACTCCACAGAAAAGACCAACAGAATTAACTAACCTGGGTCTTTGGGGCTCTCATAGACAGAACTATCAACCAAAGGACATACACAGGCTGAACCTAGACCTCCCTGCACATATGTAGCAGATGTGCAGCTTGGTCTTCGTGTGGGTCCTGAACAATAGGCGCAGGAGCTATCCCAACAACTGTTGCCTGTATTTGGGATATTTTCTTCTAGCTGGCCTGCCTGTTTGGCCTCAGTGGGAGAGGTCTCCCCATAGAGACTAGAAGTGCCAGAGTGAGGGATGGGGCGGGGAGGGAGGAGGAGGGGAAGAGGGGATTTGGAAAGAATTGTGAGAGGAGTGACCTGGAGGGGGACATTGAGTGAGATGTAAAGTGAATAAATTTTGAAAAGAAAAAAAAAAGAAACAAAACAAAACAACAAAAAAGAACTTACAAAGAAGAAAATCTCTATCAACCAGGACTAAGGATGACATGATTTCTGATGATATTAGTACAATTAAAATTAAGCCAAGATGGACTATAATACCTGACCCCAAGAGGCAGGGGCAGGGGCGGGGGCAGAGAGGCGGAGAGGTAGAGGCAAGAGAACTGTATTCTAAATCATCTAGAACTACACAGTGAGACTCTATCTCAAAAAAAAAAAAAAAAACAGTGAAATTCCCTGGCCACCTCCCTCCCACCCACCCACCTTCCCCCCGACCCCTTCCTGCAAACTGTAAAAACCCATCTAAACCAATGAATCAAACAAAAAACCCAGAAAGCCTAGGACTTGCACCATGACAATAGGAAAGTTGCTCTAAGGACTTGCCAGACTCCACCCCACTGATTGCAGGCTTAAAGCCATGCAAGGATGAACTAATCTGAGAGGTTTGCTCAGGCAGTGAGTCCTGGGGCACTCTGCTTGTACAAGACTGTCTAGGAAGTGTTCACCCCAAATTTCTTCACCATGCTCTCTGTTCAGGCATTCAGAGGCCAATGTGGCCATGGTCCAAATGTATTCATCTACCAGTTAAACTGTTGGCAGATCAAGGTGTTCCCTCACACTACGCTGGTTTAGCATTGTGGGGCCCTATGTGAGAAGGCTGTGGGCTAACTAGAATTGTAGATTCTGCAAACTGCAGAATGTTCTTCCCACAAGGTGGTCTTCTAGAAAGAACTGCATAAACTATGAGAAGTGAACGGAGCCACTCAGCCGTGAGCAGAAACCTCGGAAACAGTATAACATAATCTTTTCTCCTTTAAATGGTTTTCTATAGTAATTTGTCACAGCGAGAAAAGCTAACACGCTTTCATAGACAAGTGCTGGCCGCCTACCTCATACAAAGTTTAACTCAAATTGCTTTACAGGATTACATGAAAACCACAATATTACAGAAAGTACAGTAGTCATCTTCCATTACCCAGTGGTTAGCCAATGAGTGTCTGCTTAAGATGCAAAATCCAAAGCACAAGAAGAATCAATGGACAGATGAGACTGCATCAGAACTCATGTGCTATAAACAATGCTGTCAGGAAATGCAAAAGCAGCCCAAGGAATCAGAGGTGATGTTTTCAAATCACTTTCTGATAAGAGAGTCATATCCAGAAGGCGTGAACAACTCATAACTTGATGATAAAAAGACAATGAAATAAATAAGCAAATACTGATTAGACATTGACCCAAGAAGATAAATAAATGACCAACAACCACAGGAGAAGATAATCAGATTTACCCATTAGAGTAATATAAACCAAAAACCACACTGAGATACAACTTTGCCCCCAAGGTAATCATGAAAGCATCACCAGAATAAAAAAGATAACAGAACCAACAGATTGTAATACTTAGTGCCACACAGTGTCGCAAATACTGGGAAAAGAGTAGCAACTTTAAAATTTTCATCACGGGATGACTACATAACTATGCAATTCTGTTTTTCCACTCCAGTGAAAACATATGCCCATTGAAAAACTTGTCCACAAACATTCGCAGCAGCGTCATTCATACCATGCTCAAAGTCCAAATAGCTAAATATAGACCCACAGATTAATGGATAAATAAAACGTGGCAGGTCTTAGTAACTGGATATCACTTGGCATTAGAGAAAAGGAAGCATTGGCGCATGCTGTCACCTGGATGACCCAGACTGTGCCAGGTGGAAAGCCATCACTGGAGAGCCAGTGTAGTAGGACTGCTTACCCAGAAGAGGCAAATAGAGGTATTTAAATACTGCTTGCCTGGGGATGAAGGGGGGTGAGCTAGAGAGTGGCTGCTCATGGATTCCTTTAGAGAAAACAGAGTTCCAACCTTAGGTTGTAGCAATGGTTGGGTGACTCCATTCTCTTTTAGCTGATGGATTATACAGCAAATGCCATAAAGACGTTCTAACAACAGTGTGAGAGTATGAAGATCACTGTATAACCGTCTAAAAAGGCACACTGCACACAGTGATTAGCTTTTAAACCATTAGTGGCAGCATTCTGTGTTATAAACCCTGTCTTAAGAGTTCCTGTTTTGCATGGTCATGAGAAAAACGAGTAAATTCTGCTTTGGATAATTAATTGACTCGAAGAGTATGCATTTACTCTCTGTCGGGCAACCTCTTTGAACTTAGTTCTGAAATTGCTTCCGGTGTTTCATGTTACTGGAAGAAGGTAGGTAAACACGGCACTTCATTTTCTTGTGTGAATGATGAGGAGGTTGAAACCCAGCATGGTGTCAGGGAACTGCTGAGAAGTAACCATATGTGTGGATGAGCTATGGAGTGTGGGTAACCACAAATGCCAATGCATGAGCTATAGGTACATGGGTAACCACGTGTACCTATACTTGGTCTATGGGATTATGGGTAACTACATGTGCCAATGCTTGGACTGTGGGAGTATGAATTACCACAAAATGCCAATGCATGTTCTGAGGAAGTACAAAGAGGAAAGTTGGCTGAGGGCTGAGTGCCCGAGCTCTTACATGCTAATGCCCGTGTACTGTTCTGAATGCATTATGATTCTTCACTGGCTTTATCCCCCCCTCCCCAATAACTACAGACATGGTGTATTACTGTGCTCAGGTTGCCATAACAAAGGCCCACTGTCTGATCTCAACAACAGAAATCCATTTCCTCTGAGTGTGGAGGCTCTGAGCCTGCCCTCGAAGTGTAGGTGGGGTAGGTCTGTTCTAAGGGTGGGAGGGAATGACCTTCTAGACTCTCCTGTTATGAGCCCTCAGGACATGTGTGCATCTAAAGTTCTTCTTCTTCTTCTTCTTCTTCTTCTTCTTCTTCTTCTTCTTCTTCTTCTTCTTCTTCTTCTTCTTCTTCTTCTTCTT
>NC_034608.1:52796735-52798775 GCF_900095145.1 Mus pahari
TCTTCTTCTTCTTCTCTTCTTCTTCTTCTTCTTCTTCTTCTTCTTCTTCTTCTTCTTCTTCTTCTTCTTCTTCTTCTTCTTCTTCTTCTTCTTCTTCCTGTAATAATGATGATTGGAACAGGGGCCACCTCAATGACTGTATTTAACCGTAACTATGCCTTAAAAGACCATGTTTCCATATAAGGCCACATTCCAGAGAGGACTGGGGATGGAGACCTCGCCGCAGGTTTTGTAGGGGTTGGGGCACAGGTAGTCCAGGCATTCTCCTCACTGATCACAGGAAGTGACAAAGCACAGAGTTGATGTGACATAGTTGTATTTCACGCCATCTCATGTTTTGTGCACATGAGTCCCATCTTGTGGCTCTGTTTTGGAAAGTAGTGTGGCACTTTGGAGGACATGGCGCTTGACTGCTAGATGTAGGTCACTGAGAGAAGACCTTTAAGGGTTATGCTCCAACTCTGCTTCTCGTCTTACTCTACGCTTCCTAGTCTCACAAAATGTCCAAGGCCTCTGCCACACGCTCCCCCACCATGATCTCCTGCCCCTTAACAAAGGACTGAACTCCTTATGAGGTTTCCTTCCTTAAGGTGCCTCCATCAAAGGATTTGTCACTAGAGTGAAGAAAGTAGCTACTTTATGTGTGTGGGGTCACACTGTGAGTACATAGCAGAGCTGATCATTGAGTCCAGGCAGGCCATCCAGGGAATTTGTCATCCTGTGCTCAAAGTCATATATTCTGCATCTCCACAGGTTGAAACGGTTGAGGACTCCATTTCCATGAGAAATCGCCAAAGAATACAGGTGGTGGATCCAAATTAGAATGGAGTGATGCATCTTTCACATCTGGGACAGTCAATTAATTATAAGCCCATTGGTCAGTGGTGTAACCCAGTATGGAGCCAGTATTACACTCTCATAAAAGGCTTCCAGAGCTCTGCTCCTATTGGATAGAGTGAGGTCCTTGGTCGGTTGTCACAAATCAACCCTCATTTCCTTTCTAAGTGCAATTGAGACTATGAACCAACCACACCATATCTGCTTCTGAGGAAGACACCGGTAGCCATACCTCCCCCTCCCCCCTGCTAGCTGCTGTCAGCTTTGCTGGCTAGAGTAAGCCTGGTGGGTAAAAAGCTAGCCAGGCAAGCCCATCCTACATGAGGGAGCAGAATGGGAAAGAGCCACTAACAGCAGCGGAAGAAGGACTGCTTTAATACAGAGAGAAGAGGCAGAAGTCGCTGCCCGGGCCACTTCCTGGGTAAACTACGACGGAGCCGAGGCTAGAAAGGAGCAGAAACCGCCGGCTGAAAAACACAAAGCAGCGCAGAAAGCAGACCTGCATGCCCCGTGGCTGGGATGGTGACAACCAGGGGTTCCCTAGAGATGTCTCTACCCTTCCCGTCTATGCTTGTTAGTTGTCTTGTCAGTTTGACACAAGCGAGCATCGTCTGGGACGAGAGATCCTCAGCTGAGAGAATGCCCCCATCAGATTGGCCTGAATGTAAGTCTGTGGGGCGTTTTCTTGACTACTGATTGAGGTGGGAAGGCCGTGTGTGGGTAGCGCACCCTCTCCCAGCATGTGGTCCTGAGAGGTATAAGAAAGATAGCGGAAGGTGAGTCTGGGAGGCCAGCCAGGAAGCAGTATTCCTTCATGGTCTCTGCTTCAGTGCCTGCCTCCAGGTTCCTGCCTTGGCTTCTCTTAAGGATGAACTGTGACCAGGATGTGTAAGAATAATAAACCCTTTCTTCCCCAAGCTGCTTTTTGATTATGGTGTTTATCACAGGAACAGAAAGAAAACTAAGACACTGTCCAAGCAGTCTTAAAATAATCCCCACTTCCAAAGCCCTCTCTTGCCGGAGTCCTGCCCTTGCTAGAGGGCATTGTGACGGTTGGTCCAGGAAGTGGCACTATCAAGAAGTGTGGCCCTGGAGTACTACTCAGCTTTAAAAACAATGAATTTATGAAATTCTTGGGCAAATGGATGTATCTGGAGGATATCGTCCTTAGTGAGGTAACCCAATCACAAAAGAAGTCACTAG
>NC_034608.1:52799755-52862872 GCF_900095145.1 Mus pahari
TGGTCATGGTGTCTGTTTGCAGCAATAAAACCCTGAGACACATTAGGACGGTGTGAATTTCTCTTTTTGCGCTAGGCATACTAAATAAAATGGTATTTCTTCCTCACGATTTCTTCATTGGAATTACTGGGCATTGGTCCTCTTATGACCTAGGGGAGTTTGTTTGCCTCTTCTACCTTATCATATATCAATCTCTCTTTGGCTTTGATCTTAGGATCCACAGCCTTGGAACTCTAAGGAGAGACATTCCCATGGTTTATCATTGGTCCACCCTATGGTGTTTTGTTACAGCAGCCCAAAAAGACAATGATGTGCAACCATTATGTACTGGATTCTGTTTAGGGGACATGGAGATTTAGCAATGTGCAAGACCACTGTGCAGAGCTGATTTTCTTACGGCCAGAGATAGTGATATTGCAACTTGAACCCCTTACCCTGTACATTGCGATCTCTGGTTATGAACTTTTGACTTATGCTCTTCATAGTTGATGTGTTTATAAAAAGATAAAGAGAGGGGGGATATGTTCTATGGAGATGTGGGGGAAGGGGGTGTGTCTGTGGGCCCATGCTGAGGTATCCCTTCCCCCTGAGAGATCAGCTACAGTGAATACTATAGTATAGAATAGAGTTTACTCAGGGCACGGGGTAGGGGGTTAAGAAGGTAGTAGAGGCAGAGAAAGGAAGAGAGAGAGAGAGAGAGAGAGAGAGAGAGTAGAGGCCAGCTATGAGCATGTAGAGAGAGGGGGGAAGAGGCAAGGGGACAAAGCAAGAGCAAGAGAGGAGGAGCAAGAGAGAGAGGAGGGGGCAGCAGCCCCTTTTATTGTTGAGTCAGGCACACCTGGCTGTTGCTGGGTAACTGTGGGGCGGAGTATGCCTGGCTGTTGCCAGGTAACTGTGGGGCGGAGCTTAGTCAGAATGCTAACAATAGTAAACTCTCTTCATTAGTTGAAATACTAGCCCTCTGCCTGGCCTCACACAAATGATCCTTCTTCATAGACTTTGAATCTCTTAGGCAACATTTCCTGATCAACTCAGCATCCCTGTGACCTTCATGAGATGGATGCTACCTGCCTCAATGAGCATGTAGGATGTAGACTTGACCCCCTCTTCTTCTAGGGCCCATCCTGGAGTCTTCTACCTAGGACCCACCTGACCAGATATTACCTATCATTAAGTTCATCCTATGAGGATCGTGGAGCAGGGAAAGTGAGAACACTGATTTTCATCTACTGTTCCTGCTCAAGAATATGATTGTGAGTCCTTTCACACACACACACACACACACACACACACACACACACATACGCACACACATACACACACACGTACACACACGTACACACACACAGTACACACACACGTACACATATGGATATACTCATGCACACACACACACACACACACACACACACACACACACACACACACACACACCAGGTATTAAAGCTTGATCTTCCATACTGTGACACTTGGAGATGGGTACCTAAGAGGAGATTAGATCACTAGAGCAGTAAATTCATTGACAGACTAAGCCATTAACGGGGCAAGGACTGAGTGGGATGCTAAGAGATGGGACCTACTTGGAAGAAGTAGGTAATAGAGGGGGTTGGATGGGACCTGTCTTGAAAGCATACTTACCTGCCCCTCCTATTTGCCACCCTGCTCCTCCCCACTCCTCTTTCTCTGCCTCTTCCTCACCCTGGTGTCTGTGACTATGGCAGCCATGCTCTCTCTATCATCTTTGGCCTTACCGGAGGCTCAGTAACAATATAACCAAGTGAGCAAAGAAGCAGCCAGTGTAGAGCTTTCTTCTTTTGAGCTGTCCGAGAATTCTGTCATCACAGGGATGCAACACACCAAACAGCCTACAGTAACTTGTAATTCCGACCTGCTGAGCTTCCCCTCTGACTCTCCTAATGACCGACAGCAGGTGGGCAAAGTAGTCATTTCAGGGCTTTGGCACGTGGTCAGCCAGATTCAACGGAGAGGAAGAAAGGATAATAAAGGCCTCCAGGTGCAGAAACAATTCTGTGGAAATGAGTTCCTGGAATGGCATCACCAAGGGATCAGGATGTTGGGGGTCAGGAAATGACAGTTCTCTATACCCACATAGTTTGCTGAGGGCTGTTCTAAATCTGGCTGGAAAAGAATCTTGTTTTGGAGGCAACCCCTTCATTCATAAGGAGCCCGGGAAGTGAACTGAACAAACCTTCAGTAAATTTTATAACCTCCAGAGAGAGGGATAGGAAAAGAAACAGACGTGACATTAAGAATGCACTGGAAAATTCCGTGCACCTGAACTCCGTGCCGGTGGCAGCAGCATTAAGAATAATGAGGGAAAGCCAGGCGTGGTGGTGCAGGCCTTTAATCCCAGCACTTGGGAGGTAGAGGCAGGCGGATTTCTGAGTTCGAGGCCAGCCTGGTCTACAAAGTGAGTTCCAGGACAGCCAGAGCTACACAGAGAAACCCTGTCTCGAAAACAAAAACAAAACAAAAGACGGAAGGGTTTCTACATGGCTAAGACCATCTTTCAACCTGCACTAAGTTTCCTGGGTTCTATGAATCCCTTTGGACATGAGGCAGATGATGTAAAGCTAGGAAGAACACTGAACTTGGTTATCAGAAGTCCCGATTAAAGACCCAGATAGCCTCTCAGGAGCCTGGGCTCTTGGGCACATCTCTGGACTTCCTTGGGCCTTCGGTTGCTAGTACATATGCCACAATTTGCCCTTTCATAATTTGGAGCTGAATCCATGCCAGTTCATTAGGCTGTTGTCCCAAATCTGTGAGATTGCTGGAACTGACCCATCAACATTAGGGTCACTTTCTAATTATGCTGATTCACACCCATACCCTGGCCTGGTTCTTTGCATGACTCACTCTGCATCTGTCACAGGTTGGCCTGGGGTCGTGGGACTGGGCTGAGCCCGTGACACTGTTCCCTCTCGTCCGTGCAATATTAAGGGATGGCTTCTAAGATGGCGGCCTCCCGCACCCCATACTTTACCAGGCAGCTGATGGACCAGTCCCTGTATTCTGCAAGGATTATAAGTGGAGAGGTTAGATGGCTGACGGATTTTCTGTGAAGACACAACAACTTGTGGAAAAAAGACACTCATGGAAGACCATGAATTCCACCTCACCCAAAATGCTCATGTTCCAGGAACCGGCTCCAGAGCTGTTCTCACAAACCATCGTGCTGAAAACCAAAACGGCAAGGGCTATTCTGTGAGGCAATTCCGAATCCAGACTTCCTGAGTGGATTCCCAAGCAGACTTCAATTCCATCATCAGAACTGTAAAATGAGATACCGCACAGAACCAGTAAATCACCGTGTTCTTGACACCCTACGCGATCATGTCCACTCAGACCCTTTGAAGTTTTCAGTCTTTGGCACTCTCAGACTAAGGCTAGGACATTACAAGCTGTAGCTCTCCAAGATGTAGGTAGAAGGAGTGGCTATCAAATAGTGTCCCTGCATCCTCTCATCATGTCCAACCACAAAGAAAACCTATCCCAATACTGTAGGGAATCAAACATGGCTAAAACACGGTTCCAGCAAACACAAAGTGTGATGGAGGAATGATGTCATCACGTTCAGCACTCATGGGAAATGTCCAGTAAATGGATGCTTTTCAGGAATGCGTTCTAGGACCACACAAACGGTTCTGCTGTGACCGTAAGTAAATCAGGAGGCTGCAAGCTTCCTATGTGGTATTCTTAACCATGTGAAGACCACGCACAGACAAGATGAAGCAAGACAGCGAGCGCATCACCAGAGATAACTCGAGATCAGGGAGCGTGGACTTTACCTTCCTACTTCTTTGCTTGCTTTTCCTGTGTCATTCACTGAAAGTTTTCTCTTGAAAACAAAAACAAAAACAAAAACAAAACACCAACGCCTGTCCCTTGGATGACCCTCTCACCGCCAGCCTTATCTGAGTGGCCTGTCTTCTGCTCATCATCACGCCTCTTCCTCCTCCTTGCAGACCCAGTGAGGGGATTTCTGACTGAATGTAGCAGCCTGTGTAGACAGGTTTAATGGAAAGCCCC
The DNA here is from genome assembly GCF_900095145.1 of Mus pahari. NCBI lineage: Eukaryota > Metazoa > Chordata > Mammalia > Rodentia > Muridae > Mus > Mus pahari. The sequence continues at coordinate 52,803,809 of NC_034608.1, forward strand.
CGGGCGAGTGTGCAGGAGCCTACGGTGTCTATTTCAAATGACCATTTGGAGGACACAGTAAGAGACACAGCAAGATGGATGGCCGTGTATGAGCCTGGTGCAGCCTGAAGCATTGCTTAATGTCAGGGGGAGCAGATGGGACGGCCTGTGACTGTGTGTGGGGAAAGGCCAAACGATGTCACACTTTTTCTTGGAACAGAGTTTTTAATGCTGTGAGAACTCCAGACTCTCAGAAGACTAGTCTGGCCTCCACTCCAATCTACTCATCTTAAACAGGAGGACAGGCGTTAAGTCTTGAATTTTAGAATCATGCCCAGTGTACGAAATTTTCTGGAAGTTTGGTTTATGGGGTAACACTGAGTATACTCAATAGAAAAACAATTATATACAAAGACGCTTGGCTGTCCAGGGAAAATCAAGAAACTAGAAGGAATAGAGACTAGAGGGAACCCCCCAAGGTATTTAACAATGAACAATGAAATTATTAGTACAGTTATTTCCTCATAATATATTTTTGTATTTCCCAAAGAATTTGCATTCCTTTTATAAGGAAAATATCAATTTTATTTTGTGTGTCATCATCGAAGGAGGTATATTCAAAGCTGCATGGGTAAGAGACTCTGATGTTGGTGGCTAGATAAGACATATGGTTTTGTATTGCCTTTTCTAATTGCTTCACAATCAAATGAATTCTGATTTCCACCAGGAAAAAAAAACAACCATACATTTGTCTACAGACATACTTGAATCCTACAAAGATTCTAGAATGAAGTCCAGGCCTCTGCTGGCTATCCTTTCATTTCTGGAAGAGGAGGAAACTTTTGTCAGTGCTGTCTTTGGCGCTGGCCAGTCAGGGACCCTTACATTTCAAGTCTGATGTTGTCACAATTATTAATAGAGCGTCTGTTTAATACTTAGAAGTGCGCATGCCTTTATTCGAGTCTCTTATCCATTCCATTAACAGGCTTCGAGTGCTAAGCTGTGAGTGTATTGATAAATGTATTTGTCTTTGTCCCAAACCTAACTTTCTTGCTGAGATGAACCATCAGTTACAGTAATTCTTATATTTTTGGTTGTGAGCCTAGCCTTTAACGGCTGAGACACCTCTCTAGCCCTACGGTAATTCTTAACATTTAGCACACATCGGAAATTGCCTGCAGGGCCTCCTCCGCCATAGCTATCTGGGCTCTGCTATAATTGTTCAGAAGACAGGTGTGCAGGGTGCAGTGTGAGCACGCAGTCATGTGTCTACATCAGATAGTGTGTCAGTGCTGCCAGTCGCAGAAGTAGAGATGAAGGTCGGGAAGGTGGAGGAGTCTATAGGCAGGACTCTAAGCCTGTCCGGTCAGTCTTAGATGCTTTAGTTCGTAGTAGCTCAGGACCAGCACACACCTCATGTTAAATCCAGCAACAGCAATGTTCCCTGGAATAGAATTTTCCCCATTCTGTTTTCTCCTTCCTCTTCCCCAAATTCTCCAGGCTTCAAAGCAATCAGGAGGGACAAAATGGTCGGGCCCCACTTCATCAGTAGGCAAGGGGCTCAAAGGAATAGAGATCCTGGGTTAGTTAACGTCATGCTTCTGTAGCAAAACTGGATCTACTAGGTGTCCAGGAGAGTACAGGTTTGTATCGGATCACAGTTTGGAGCTTTCAGACTGTGACTGTTAGACTCTGCCGCTTTGGGTGTGAGGTGTATCCCAGCGCAATAGCCTAAGTTGGAACAACGCCATTCAGCACGAGGCCGGAAGTGCAAGCCAAGAAGGGTCTCGGTTCTGTCATCTCCTCCAAGAGCCTTCACCAGTCACCAGAAAAATCTCCCAGTAGGTACCATGTAGGTAGCCGAACTGCGCCACACTTAAAAGACAGCGCTGACTTCCTGTATATAAGTCAGCAAGGCGAGGCTGTTTACCACCCGAAAGGTACCAGTGCGCATATACTAAGTCATAGCCCACTCTCGGGGCATGCAAATTGAGCACCAAAGCTGAAGCCAATCGGGTACTGACACGAGCTCCCTAAGCGTATATAAGCAGCACCTTTTTCCTCCTTTGGGGTCTTCACCTTAAGAAAGCTGTACAATAGCTTTCCTGCAGAAGAATCCTGTTGTCGGGCTTCGTTCTTGCTGGCGAGGCTTCGTTCTTGCTGGCGAGATCGAAAGCGCGGGACAGTACCATCCCTTCAAAGTTCCAGCTCTTGGCCCCAGGAGCGGTCTTTGGAGACATTCCCAATACAAATGTTAGTGGACTCAGGGCCGTTTTAATACCATTAGACTCATAGAACATGACCTAAGCTCAGTTAAGTCAGACCTCTGGAATGCAAGGCTTTTAGGAAAGGAGGCTTCACTAAAAATATCGACACAGCTCGCTCCTACAGAGAGACTCTTCAAGTGCTGCAAGCCTGGGGAGGAGAGGTCTGACAGGACGCATGCCTACGGAAATCTACTGACCATTGCCAAGCTATAGCGCCCATTAGTGACACTGTTTAAAGCACATTATGTTATCAGTGGTTCATTCCAGGCCCAAGGAGTTAAGTTTTAGAGTGTCTGTTTCTTAAAATAGTAAGGCACTTTGGAGAGGATTTTTATTTTTATTATTTTTTTGTTTATTTATGTGTTTGTGGGATGAGATGGTTTTATATGAGGGCCTCTGAAGCGATGGAAGAGTTCCCAGGAGCGAGTCCAGCTGGATGTAGCCAGACAGAAACTGCTTGAATTTCGTGGTCTGCATCTGTGGACTTTCCTTTATGTCATTGTAGGATAAAAGAACAGACATTGCCTGAAAACACACAGAACAGATCATTGTGTGGCAGTACGCGAATTCACTCTGCAATTTAATTTTTATATCTGTGTAGTTTTATTTTGTTTTAGTGGTTCTTAGGAGTCAAACCTGTGTCCAAGCTTATGGTAGACTGATATTCTACCACGAGGCTACATGATAGCTGGCTAAGCTTGTTTAACTTATTCTTAGGGGTTTTATGTGCAATATTTAAATAAATCCATGATGGTGAGGGTCTGTATGTCATGTTTTCATAATTTCCTTTTCAACAAATGTGGGTGATAAAATAATATGATGATAAAAATACCATATGTAGCTGATAAAAGAAAAACAGAATAGAGAATAAATTTTGGTTTAATTTCACACAGGTAAAACTAAGTTTCTATTTTTAATTATCTCTATTTTATTTAATTAAATATTTATTTTATTTTCTTACTCAAACACAGTGATCATGATTTTCAAGAATAGTGATTTATCCAGGTAGATAGCTAAATGATTTCTTTTTATTGATGAATAATATTCCCTTCCATGTGTACCAGAATCTATTTGCCCATTCACAGGTTAATTGGTCTCAACTTATTGACTGTCTTTTTCTGAGTACCTATATATAAAAACACAAATTATTGTTGAGAGATCTATAAGGGTATTTTATTAAAGTGCTATTTATTTATTAAAAAGTAGAAGCGGAACTTATGTTCACACAAAGAAAATACAGAATTTAAAAACAATAATTTAAAAAATTATTACACAAGAAAAATTTAATATGTATCATTAACTTAAATTTTAATTTATTTTAAATTATTTATTTAATTTATAATTTATATAATTTATAATTTAATTTAAAATTTATTTTATTTAATTTTATTGTTTATTTGGTTTGAGGAGGTAGGAATTGAACTTTGGGCATTGGGACACTCTACCAATAAGCCTCATCTCTGAACCTATAATTTTAACTTTTTAAAAAGTTATACAGGTGCTGGAGAGATGACCAGGTGTCTGGTCCCCTGGAATTGCAGTGTGAGTCACCAAGTTGATGAGTCCTCTGGCAGGGTCGCTCCAGACCCTGTTTATCTCACTTACATCACTTTCCATTCAAGGCTGCTGGGACTCTGGGAGAACTGGGTTCAGATTTGGAGCACTTAACCAGGAGTGATGCAGGCGTGCATCCTGAGGCTGGGGAGATGGTTCAATCCATAAAGCGCTTGCGCATGAGTGTAAGAATAAAACAATTCTCAGAGAAAACAGAGAAAAGTGGGATGTGGCGGTGCACACCTGCTGTCTAGTTCTAAGGAGGAGGAGACAGGATGCTCCCTAGAAAACTCTAACCAGATAAAAGAGGCTAGTTCAGTGGTTCTCAGCTGCCCTAACACTGTGACTCTTTACAGCTTTACCTTGTGGTGACCGCCCCATTCCCAACCATAAGGCCATTTTTGTTACTACTTCGTAATTATAATTTTTCTACGATCATAAATTGTAATGTAAATATTTTTGGAGATAGAAGTGTGCCAAAGGGGTCACGACCCACAGAGAACCACTGTCTAGCCAAATAGGTGGATGGCACACAAAGAAAGACGATAGGTTAAGCTGCTGCTGTTGACCAACTCTGGAGACAGGACCTTAGAACCCACCGGTGGCAATATTGATAGAAATACATAAGGAAACATTGTTGAAACAGTGGTTTGCCAGCTAGTAACTGAGGGATGGTGGGATTAGAAAGCCATAATCATAACCAGGCAAGCCAGCCAGGTGGTGGCAAGAGCAGGTGAAACTTTTGAAGAGGAAAAGGACATTGTATCTAGTTCGACCGGGCTGTAGTGTTTAACTGCCAAGGGTGAAGAAGCAGTTTTTGCAGAACAGATGTCCAGATACCACCTTAAAAGATTAAATTTACATCCCCAGATGCAGCTCATGTCCTTCAACAGGAGGCCTTAAGGAAAAGCATGAAATCACCGCTGTGTTATTTCTCACATAGGAGAGTAACAGGAATCTGGTCAGGAGGGAAACTGAAAACATGGAACTCTGACACCAAGTGTTTGATCTGAAGTCTTTAAAGTGTCAACCCAGAATGAAATGTCCTAGTCAACTACCTGTCGGGACCAGAATGTGTGTTTGTGTGTGTGTGTGTGTGTGTGTGTGTGTAGGTGAGCATATGTATCGATAGGTATGCCATGTGTGTGACAGGGAGACAATTGGTTACATTAACTATGTCCTGTGGGTCAAATTCTACCAGGTCATTAACTTTAAGTTTCTGATTTTGGAAAATTGAATATAGCTGTGGTTAAGTGATTAAGTGGGGTCTGGTTTTCAGGAAAGAGGAAGGACGAAGTATGAAATTTATAGGCAATCGGGTCAGATGGTGGTGATGGTAGTGATGATGATGATGATGTGTGTGTGTGTGTGTGTGTATGTGTGTGTGTGTGTGTGTGTGTGTGTGTGTGTGTGTGTGTGTGTATGAGAGGAAGTAAGGGCAATATAAATGAAACACAATGCTGATATTTAGAAGCTCTGGGTGAGTAGCGTTATAATTTATTTTCAAAGCAATTTTGCAACTTTTCTGTGTCTTTGAAATCCTTTCAAATTAAATGGTAGCAATAGTGATAAGAAAGGCAAAAAAAAAAAAAAGACACAAAGAAGCATGATTGGCAAAGATGTTCACAGTGTTTACATCTGAACTGTGGGCTGCATGCAACTCAAAAACTCCACTTAAAATTAATCCTCCTTATGCTCTTATGATTTACACCTCCTCAGCCATAAACATGGACTTAGCTTTTTAATGTCCATTCGCTTACATTTCCCAAGCTCCCCTAAGGGCTGTGGCTCTAGCTCGTCTGTGTCACTCACTGTCCCCGACTCTTCTGTCATCCTACTGCGTGCACAGATATACCCTGCTGGGCTCCACCAGCAGCTGTGTGGGAGCCAAAATAGTTCCCAATGAGATAGTGACTGTAAGACAGCTGTAGCCTCAAGTGACTTGGAATGTCACATGCTTGTCCCCAAGCGCTCGCTGAGTGTACCATGTGACAGGAGGAATTCTAAAAATGGCTGGGTATGCAGGTCTGGTATAGAAGCCCTGAGAGCTCCAGGGCCAGAGTGTGGAGCTGTGTGTGTACAATAAGATGGCATTAGATTTAAAACACATAATGTTTATTACAGATCGATAGAACACCTCTCTTTGTGCTTGGGTGCTCTGGGAAACCACTCTTTTCCTTTTAGTTTGATTTGCGCATAAGCAGGTGTGTGTGCATGTGTATGTGTGTGTGTGTGTGTGTGTGTGTACATGTTTGTATGTCTGGACATGCACACCTGTGTATGCAAACACGTGTATATATACACGCACTTAATGTGTGCACAAATGCACATACGTGTGTGTGTGCCTGTGCAATGCACATATATGTGTGTGCATGTGGCTTGTGCTTCAACTTATTTATTTGCCTTTCATTTGTCTGTGAGAAAGAGACGGAGTTGGAAAATGAGGCCCAAGCTGGCCTTGAACTTGTGACCCTGCCTCAGTCTTCCGGAACACTGAGACTGCATGTGCGTGTAACTACACTAGAAGGGTACTTCTGCAGTGTTGGGTAGAGATAAAGGAAACCAGCCAGTGTGACACTGGCCTCATGGGGCCCTTGGGACCAATGAGTCAGCTCTGAGTGGCAGTTGGAGTGAGATTGCTTCATTCTGAGCTTGAACGGTGGGATGCTGAGGTGGGTTGGCCGTTGCTGACAAAGCTAGCTCAAAGCTTTCTAATGCCGGCTGCCATTTGGAAATGAGATGAGAGGCAGGCTGATATTTCTTTTGGTCTCAAGACAGAATATTACTTAACACAGGATCCTGTCTCTCAGCGGTCTCTTGGGTAGCCCAGGTTGGCCTCTAACACACTCGTAGCCAAGGACGTCCTTGAATTCCTGATCCTCTTGACTCTACCCCTTGAGATCTGAGATCTCAGGTCATACCACCAGGTCTGGTTTATGTGGCTCTGGGGTGCAAACGCAGCGTTCATGCTTGCCGCGCCCTAACCACAGAGCCACAAGCCTAACTTTCCCCAGGTTTTCTAGAACATGCTTTTCAGCAGGCATTTTGAATTTTGCATCCATCAAAACCCACGCCTGATTTGACAGGCTTTTTGTGACTCAAAGGCACTTTCTGTTTCACCTTGTTTGACGAGTCGCAGGAGAGACTCTCTGCCCCTTTCCTTTCTTCCTGCCTCTGTGAGGGACCATTTCTTGAATTTATTTTCAAAGTCTGGCCTATTCTATGCTGAGACATATTCCTGGGCCCTCGTTTGACAAGTCAGACTGTGCGGTTACAGGAACCCATTTTCTGAACAACCTTCATGCCTCAGGGACTTGAAGAATTGTCACCGTGTTAATTGTGTACATTTGGACAAAGCCTGACAGAATACCCGATATTTACAAAACATTTTAGGAAATAGGATAAAAGCCTCCGAACCTTGAGAATTCTAAATATACTCTCCAAATATTGAAAAAGCAATGTGTGATAGGAAAAATTATTCTGTCAGTACCAAATAATGAATCTGATCTGTTTTATCTTTATTTATCCCCAGAAAATGAAGGTAAAATCGATCATGGTACAAAATTAAATGTAAAAGTCTAATAAGATTGTAAATTGATTTATAGTCTTCAGATTGACTCAAATTCATCTCCGCCATGTTTATCATTGTGGCTTCAGTGTTATCCACTGTCTTTAATAGTAAGAATAGCTGGCTTGCTGGATGGGCATGGTAGTGTACACCTTTAATCCCAGCACTTGTGAGGCAGAGGCAGACAGATCTCTAAGTCTGAGGCCAGCCTGGTCTACAGATTTAGTTCCAGGATAACCAGGGCTTCACAGAGAAACCTTGTCTCATAAGATCCAAACAAAACCAAACAAACATAAAAATTAGCCGGCAGATACAGCCAGTCAAGGCAACTTCAAGGGCATGAATTCTCTTAGTCTTTGAAGTAACCATACAAATTAGGTTCCAATCCATTCTTTCGGCAGAAAAAGGAGTGGTCATGAGGAACCAGGGGCCTTAAATGTGTGACTCATGAACAGCAGGACCCAGACTCAAATCCTGAATGCTGACTACAGACTCTGGTTCTCTAGTGATGTGTTTTGCTATGTCTGAATTATTATTGAAACAAATTTAAAGGCTTGTTACTCTTTTGTCTGTCCTCCACTGAAACCTACCTGGTGTTCTCCCTCGTATCTCATGCATTAATGGTCAGAGAATGGTTAAGAACCAGCCTCAAAGGAGTGGATTTGTAGCACAATGTTGCATTGCTTCCTATGGCCAAATTCAAGTTCCCAACCTGAGAAGGGACATGCGCTAGCACATCGTTGCGCAGTATTTTTCTCACACAAGCCCCACAAACAGCACAGACTCAAGAGCCCAGGAAGTAACAAAGTAAAAGATAGAGAATGGCAATTTCCTTAATTTAAATATAAGCTGATTAATTATGTGTTATGGAAATGTAATTGGTATACTCTAATTCTAATTAAAAGGTTACTTTTCTAGAAATTAAACAATTAGCTCTCAAGGTCCCATCCTTCAAAGGTAGTTCATGCTTCTGGAAGTTTGTTTGTTTTGAATGTCAATTAAGTCACGGGTGAAACGGAGGCCTTGAACACACAGTCTCAGTGGAGTCGACACTGAGTCTTATAAAGCAAACTTCCTAAGATCACAAAACTGCTCACCTAAGGGCAAACGAGGGCTCACCCCTTCGGCGGAAAGGTTTGCGTTCTGTTCTGCCACCTGGTGGCTGTCATTGGAAAGTGTTCCTGCTCGCAGCTGCTCTCCAGTGCGCGCGGAGGGAACGTGTCACGTGACCCTCCCTGGCGTACTCGCCCTTGCAGCTATAATTAGGCTTTTCATTCTATCGTCCCATATACTAAGATCTTTAAAAGAAATTCCCACACGTGGGGCCAGAGGGCGCTTGAGTGACACATGAGCGTTTTTTTCTTTGCCACCCCCCCCCCCCCACCGTGAGCAGCACCTCAGCTTCTCGGAGTGGAAAAACAGCTATGCCCAGGCTTGGCTTGGAAATGTCACCTAGGGTCTCCCTCATCCTAGCAAAGCTCATCTTGCTATTGTTTAATTGGTTTACAGGCTTTGGGGAGTCTGGATTTTAAACATTCCTTCCAAGATTCCCCAGTTCCCTGGGCTGAATATAGCCACAATCCCAGTTTCAACTGTCAATCGTGCACTTCCATCCATCAATCCCGAAGTGTCATCATGGACCTATTTTTAAGACAATGAGAGCATCCATCTGTACTGTTGGATGGAAATGATGCGGTCATTGTTGCTATGCTAACCCATACGACAGCTCCCATCTTTAATGCATTTAAATGGAATCCTCTATTAGAGTGTGGCTCCCAACCATTCTCCCGTCTTTTTTCATTTTTGTGCCGCCTGCTCGGAATCCATTCCTACCACAGACATCTGCTGAGCTCAGTGGCAGGCTGGTATCTTGGCTGGGTGGTGTAGACAGAAGATGAAGTCCAGGTGAAGACTTGAAAGGCTTGGTGTGGTTCCCTCAGAGTGTCAGGAGCTCTTCTGAGGCCTTATCAACTGAGCTCTCTGGCTCAGAAGGGACCGCATTTGGAAGCATCCTCTGAGGCAGGGTGCTGCGGGTGCTGCTGATGAGAGCGACTTGTTCTAAGCAGAAGAGTTGGCAAGGCTTTGTGACGCGCACTGGTTGACCTCAGAGCGTATGTAGAATTTGGTCAGGAGAGGAGAGGAAAGCTGAGGAGATTCCGGAATAGAATCACAGAGCCGCAGAACCTGGAGTGTGTGTGGCTGGAGGGTCCTGAAGCAGCTGTAAAGAGAAATGACAGCAGAAACCAGCACGGAGGCAGATCTTAGGTGCCATTATCATGACAGGAAGTGTGACTCCATCGATTGAGAAATAAAAGAACAACCCTCTATGCAAAGGCGGCAGAGGGCCAGGCCCACCTGAAGTTGTCCGTCCAGCTCTGTGAGGCATCTGTGCCAAACCTGGGTAGCTTTCTGTTATGGATGCCAAAACATTGGGTTTCTAACAAAATAGTGGTGAGGACATGGACATTTTAAATGAGATACAACTACGGAAGCCAGTTCTGCAAAGCTGTGATTTGTAAGATCCCTGCCTGTGGTTTCATTAAAAGGGAGGAAAAAGTAACCCAAGATAAGGAAATAAAACCACTAGAAGAAAAAGTCAGCCCCCCAAACCTAAAGAAGAGCAAGGGGGCAAGAAGGAGGAGGAGGAGGAGGAGGAGGAGGAGGAGGAGGAGGAAGAGGAGGAGGAGGAAGTATAGGGAAAAGAAGGGGAATGGTAGCTTTGAGAGCCCAGAATAGGATATGTGAGGTAAGCAGGTTCTAAGGAAAGCCACGTGAGACATGACCTACCTTTAATGAGGTCAGAAGGAAAAGGGGAAACAAAATCTGTTGAAAGATAGTTGGTGAGTTTCACTGATATCATTTGGGAGGGTAGAGAATTAAAAAATGATCCAGAGACCAATTCTACACTTGATCTCAGTGAAAAGGCCAAGAAGCTAACAAAGAATAGTTCTCAAAAATAATTCAGTAAACTGTCACCAAAGGCTCATCTGTTCTTCTAATTGATCCAGAACATCTACTCCTGGACATGCTTGAGAGGACAATCCCAAATAAGCAAAAAGTTTGTATATAGTATGTGCACTACAGTACAGTATGGTAGGAAGTGAACTAGAAACCAATAATACACTTTGCTTATACCTGTAAGATTTAATAAAATATTGTGCCTGCCAAGAATGTTTAAAGACATAGCTAAACTGCTTTTATCGCTGTAATTATGTTAAATTAAAAACAAAGGTGCCATGACTCATAGAGTACCATTCTGGTTTTATTAAAAAGAAAACGTCCACATGCATACAAATGAAGACAATAAATATAAATTACTAATTATAGCTTTTTCCAGATGGTGAAGTTATTTATTATCTCTTAGACTTTATCAAGCACTCTAATAATTTCATACAATTAATTATATTATTCTAACAAAAATAAATAAATGCAATAAAATATAGAAAAGGAAATGACGGTCGGCTTAAGTTATAAAAAGTCCTGCTAATGTTTATATTTAAATATAGTTTATTATAAAGATGTAAACAATGACACTTTAACATGAAGTCAAAACTCAAGATTAATAAAAATGAAAATCTAACTCTTTTAATTTCAAGGTCTAACATAATAGCCGTGATTCAATTAGCAATTCTATTAAATTTCTGGCAGACGGAACATGATGGAATGCCAGGATCAGCTCAATTTGAGTAGTTTTTAATAACGTTGTGTAATGGAGTCTCAGGGTGGACCTACAAAGAAATTCAGTGTTTCAGAGTATTGCTTTCTGAACTAAATTACTTCTCCAGGTTTATGACAGTGGAAGTCTTATCAATATGCACTATGGCATTTTAATAAAGTTATATAATTATGCCGTGCATGTCTCTCTTTGTTATAGTACTGCTTACAGGATCTTGGAGCATAAAATGAAAACAGTGATAATGTCTGAGGCCAAAAGATACAACTAAGTGTGCTTCACTTGGAAAGATGCTTCCCATTATATCCAGAAATAGAACCACTATTTCCAAGAAGAGCACTTATTTCTTTTATAAACACACACACACACACACACACACACACACACACACACACACACACATATCTGTAACTGTGTAGCAGCTAAACAACAGTATTAAGTATCAACTTTGGCTTGTTGATACTTAACACTGTAACATTAAGTACTTAATTTTCTTTTCTTTTTCTTTTTTCTTTTTAAAGATTTATTAATTTATTATATGTAAGTACATTGTAGCTATCTTCAGATACACCAGAAGAAGCCATCTGATCTCATTATAGGTGGTTGTGAGCCACCATGTGGTTGCTGGGATTTGAACTCAGGACCTTCGGAAGAGCAGTCAGTGAGTGCTCTTAACCACTGAGCCATCTCTCCAGCCCCTTAATTTTCTTATATTGTAAATACATATAGGATATAATATACAATATGTATGATATATATTCATAACATATACATTATATATGAATACACACACACACACACACACACACACACACACACACACATATATATATATATATATATATATATATATATATATATATATATATATATAAAATATCTTGTTATGAACAGTTTCCTAGGACTTTTTCTCCATACGCATTCTAGTTCAGCTGGTGTGAGACAGGGTCTAAAACCCTGCATATTAATGTAGAATAAGCAACTGTGTCCTACTAAGTGCACATGATTCAGGAGACATTGGCTTGGAAAGATAGACAGTAGTCTACTGCCTTCGACATCTTGCTGGATATTGTCAAGAGTGCTTCCTCATCAACCTGTTCTCTTGGGAACAACCAACAGGCCTGGGGCTAGCTACAAATGGGTAGTTAGCTCAAGCAGAGACATCACAAGGACTACTTGTCACCTGTTTTTCAATGCCCGCATTGATTGAGCCTTGACTTCCTGGTGTCCTGCTTCTACCCCACTCCCCCTTTGCTCTTCACCTCACCTTTGCCTCACTTTTTATCCCTCTCCACCCTAGCTTATCTGTTGTCTTGGACTCTTAAAACCTTCTGGCCAATATGAAAAGTCAATATTTACTGTTGTTGTCCAGCGGTTACACTGGTACAGACAAAAGGTTTGTGGCTGGTTTGGCGCTTACATTTCTCTTTTGAAAGTGTGTCTTTTGATACGTTCCTGTTTCAAAGACTCTAGAGCATATGGGTGAAGGCTCTGTGTAGGGATATGGGATGAGCTGTGTAGGCGTTGTCTTCAGCAATGGGGCTTTGCTGCCAGTTTGTGGAGAACAGCCTATATATAGTCTTGGTAATAGCCTGTTATTTGGGGATTCCTGTGGGGCCTCTTTAGCCAACAACTTAATTAGCTGTAACCCAAATTTGGTACTGGAAGCCTTATTTGGTGACAAGAGTTGTCCAATTGGGACTCTGTCCCTGCCCCCCATTGTTTTGCAATTTTCATTTAGATCATCTTTTTACATGTAGATACTTTAGGAAATTTCTACTGTGTAAGAAAAATGTATTTTATTTCAAGTGTATGTGTGTTTTGCCTGTGTGTATGTATGCATATTATGTATGTGCCTGGTACCCACAGAAGCCAGAAGAGAACCCTGGATCCCTTGAAACTGGATTTGTAGCCAGTTGTGAACAGCCGTATTGATGCTGGGAATTGAACTGGGGTCCTTCACAATTTCTCTTAATCACTGAGCCAACTCACCAGTCTCCAAAAATGACTTTTAATGATCAGTTATCTTAGTCTGTCTTTGCTGCTATGGCACACTACATCAGACTGGAAGAATTGTAAATAACAGAAACTGATTACTCGGGCATAGAGCTGGGAAGGCCAAGGTTAAGGTACTTGTAGGCTAATGTCTAGTGAGGAGTGGGTATCTTGAACGTGGCAGAAGGCTGGAACAGAAGAGCTTAGGTCCTCAGACCCGGTTTAAGAAGGCTCTGAGCTCTGGGCTTGGGATGTTGCTCAGTGAGCAAGGGCTTGCCCAGCTTGTGCAAACCCCTGGTTTCCAAGCCTGGCATAGAAAGAGAAAGCAAACAGGTATGGCCTAAATCTACCCAGGAGGACCCACTGACCTGATTTTGGTGGTCTAGCCTTGTAACAGGAATGATCCCATTGAAGTTCATGAATACAAGGGTCTATATTTAGTTTATGGCAACTCAGGGTTTGGGTTACCCCTCCAAACAAATTCAAAGACATAGACATTCTCTCGTTTATATAAATGAACTTATGTCTTTAACAAGGGAAACTTGAAAGGAAAGGACTGTGGAAATATACTTTATTCTCATTTTAATCATAAATGCATGAACTTAGTATCATGTTCCCATTCTGTCGGATGCTACACTTTCAGTATCATTTACCTGTCATATATGTGTAAACTGCTTTCACTAAAACTATATGCAACTAATACAAAAACATTCAACATTAAGGGTCTTGTAATCTTAGGTGATTAAAACATGAAAATCTCTATTCATATGCATAGATTTTTGTGGCTAAGAAATATAAAATATACCTAAAAAAAAAAAAGACTGTGAAGTTTAAAGAAGTATGTCGTATTAAAGGATGACATTTTGGTAGAAGTGACATAAAGAGGAGAATAGAGTGGAATATGTTAGAAATTACTGCTGGTTGGTTAAAAAAGACACACACACACACACACACACACACACACACACACAATTAATGTAAACTTCATTAGGCGAGATTCTCAAAACCCTGGATAACCATGGTTCTTGAAGAAAAAGGGGCCTCCGAACGTTCATTCCCCCTTTGGGCCCAGAGAATAAAGTGGGTGTCTGACTTGCATAAGTTTGAGGGGAGGGGGCGAGCTCCAACCACATGACCTAGCCTGGACTGTTCTTCTAGTCAGGAGTGAAGGCATCTGGAACACTGTGATGTCATGTCATCATTGTTATTCAGGATTGTTTTGAGTTTGCTCTCGATGCAATGGGAGCGAGAACTCTGCCTAGGGAGAGAGAAGCTGCAGGGCCTGACTTCTGGGAACAGAGGCAGTCGAGGACCTGCCTTCTAACAAGCTGTCTGTGAAGATATATATATATATATATATATATATATATATATATATATATATATATATATATATACATATGCTCTGCCCAGGGAGTGGCACTATTAGAAGGTGTGGCCCTGTTGAAGTAGTTGTGGCCTTGTTGGAGTAGGTGTGACACTGTGCGTGTGCTCTTTAAGACCCTCATCCTAGCTGCCTGGAAACCAGTCTTCTGCTAGCAGCCTTCAGATGAAGATGTAGAACTCTCAGCTCCTCCTGCACCATGCCTTCCTGGATGCATTCTAGGCTTGATGATAACGGACTGAACCTCCAAACCCGTAAGCCAGCCCCAATTAAGTGTTGTCCTTTATAAAAGTTGCCTTGGTCGTGGTGTCTGTTCACAGCAGTAAAACCCTAACTCAGACACTGACTTTCAAGGGGAAAAAGCTTATGGTTGCTTCTTTAAAATAAATTATGGTAATTATTCAATGTTTATAATATTTACATCCTATTAAATATTTAAATAGATTCCTGTGGCCAGAGAAATGTCTCGGGGCATTTAAGTACTTGTTGCTCTTACAGAGGACTCAGTTTTGTTAGTTGCCAACACCTACATAGCAGCTCACAACCTGTTGGTATGCCAGCCCCAGGGTATTCAAGTCCCTTTTCTGATCTTCCTGGGCAGTAGGTACATTTGCTTGTTTGTTTGGGTTTTTTGTTTGTTTTTGTTTTTTGTTGTTTTGTTTTGGTTTGGCTTTTTGAGACAGGGTTTCTCGGTATAGCCCTGGCTGTCCTGGAACTCACTTTGTAGACCAGGCTGACATTGAACTCAGAAATCTGCCTGCCTCTGCCTCCTGAGTACTGGGATTAAAGGTGTGTGCCACCACACCCGGCAGTAGGTTCATTTGTGATGCAATGTTCACATACATAAAATCAAAACAAAATTTTATTAAAAAAAAATAAAGCAGATTTTCAGTTACGGTGTTTAGAGGCACCACTTGCCAACACAGCTGAAGAAGAGGTCACGAAAAGCCTGGGGCTACTCTCCATCTTCTTGCAGGCAGCCATCATTTTGGTGGCATGTGGGGAGACAGCTGCTGTGTTTGAGACATAAAGGTGTAGGTGAGCATTGCAATGCATACCATTTTGAATGCCTTTTCTGCTTTGAAAATGTCAAGCCTGGGGTGGTGGGCTGGGCTCAGAAGTGGGGTAAGGAACTTCCACCTGTCCCCCTCTCCCCCCAGGTCACATTGCTCCTCCCAGCTCATTCTGTCACCAGGGTGTTCATTCAGAGGGGCTGGCTCAGAGACTGTGCTGCTAAGTACTCTGCATTCCTTGGTAACTCTGTTTAACTGAGGGCTCTCCTCTCTGACCTGCTCTGCCCTCTTCCCACCCACCTGCTCATACCCACGTTGAACCCCACTCTTTCTGCATTTCAAGACACCAGTGGTACTGGGCAGTGCCCAGACAAGATATGCTTCATATGTACATTTGGTAGATTAAATGACATCCTCATACAATAATTACATATATGGTTTGTATGTGTGTACGGATGTATACATGCTCCCTAACATACAATGGTGTTATGTCCAGGTACAACTATCATGGATACAACAAACAAAAACAGCATAATTTGGAAATACACCTGCAAACTCTTGGCTCGGCGACGCAGTAGCACACACTTGAATCTTGGCCGATTTCCTCTCTTTGCCTCGAGTCCAGTGGCTGGTGGGGGCTGCGACTCAACCCTGCCCTGTGCCACAAGCTGTCCTGGTTTGTTTTTCTGTTGTTGTGTTAAAACATCCAGTCTAAAAGCAATCTGAGGGAGGAGAGGGTTCATATGGCTTAATGGCAAGAAGGAGAGACCATGGAACAATGCTGCCTACTGAAGGAGAGGCCATGGAAGGATGCTGCCTACTGAAGGAGAGGCCATGGAAGGATGCTGCCTACTGAAGGAGAGGCCATGGAAGGATGCTGCCTACTGAAGGAGAGACCATGGAAGGATGCTGCCTACTGTCCTGATCCCAGGCTCACATTAAGATACCTTTCTTATATAGCTCTCACCACCTTTCTAGGGACAAATGATACTCATTGTAGACTGGACTCTCCTACACTAGCAGTCAAGAAACTACCCCACAGGTATCCCATAGGGCAATCTGATGGAAGAAACTTTTCAGTTAAGGGTCTCCCTTCTTGGGTGTGCCCCAGTGACAACCAAGAATAGCTGTCACACAAGTGTCTTACCATTTATAGACAACCTGGGAAAGCATCAACACCAACAGTAAGGCATGTCACATTCGTGCCACTCTGAAGATGAACCGCTGTAAGTTAGGAACCCTCTGCAGTTCTAAGTGTCGATATTTACAAAGACACCGCAAACTGTGTTTTCTAGTTTCTTAGTGAGATGAAACTGCTTTGATGCTATGTGTAAGACAACGTGAACTTAAAGGGTTTGAGGTTCACCTCTCTGATGAGTACAGATTGAGAAATTCTGGAGTAGAGCTAATGTTTTGACTGGAAACTTCGTTTATGTCTTAGGAATCTTACTGGTTGGGCAATGACAGGACAGCAAGAAACCTCCACACCACGGGAGCCATGGCATACACACCTAGTAAGCACACACAATAATTAAGTGATATACTGATATTCTCTTCATTTACATTTGTTAAGGAACAAAAAGCATAAAATATGTAAGAAAATCATTAATCAATGTTATCAAATATGCAAGAAAATCATTAATTTTATGGGGACTAGAAGATGATTCCAAATTTTAGAAACAACTACATTTGTGTATGTGTGGGTCTGTCTCTGTGTGTGCTTGCCATAGCATGCATGAGGAAATCAGAGGACAGCCTGCTGGAGTTGGATCTCTTTTCTCTTCTCCACCATGTACAATCAGGGGATTTGAACTCACATCGTCAGGCTTGGAGGCAAGCGTCCTTACTGCCCGAGTCATCTCACTGGCCCAGATGATTCAGGCTTGAAAGGAAGTACACTATGAGCATCTTCAGCATGAGACATTTGGCGATTTCCTCTGAGAGAGTCAGGCTCTCTCACTGTAACGAAGTTTTCTGTGGGAGCATTTCTCAAGGAAGTGCAGCCTGCCCCACCATCCCAGGTTACCTTCTAGCACCCCTAGATCAACTCATCCATAACAGCAGGTTTCCCTTCTGCCCCCAAAGAAGCAATGACCTACAAAACACATCCCTCAATAACAGAACACATCAATGGGCTTGTGGTTGCATGGCAAATACAGACTGTATTTCAGGGAGCTCTGTGGGACATTAGAAATGTGCCTGAGATTTGAGTGGGAGTTGGCTAAGGATTCAGACTGTTCTGTTAGAAGGTGATGGCTGGCTCCATGTGATATTTTGTGTCCCCATAATATACACATGGCCTTTGGATGTCCTCAGTAGAAAATGAAAGTATGTTTTAAGTTTTGCTTTTACATAGTTTGTCAGAATTTTTATTCTTCACATCTTTTTTTTTCAATTTTAAAATGACTTATTTCTTTAGCTACTGAATGTGGTTTTCTACTTTTATATCGTTTCCTCTAACGCCTGGTAAGTTTGCCCTGCTCTAACGGTGAGGTTCTGGGGTGATGGTTTTGTTTCTCGTGAGCTGTGTGTCTGAATTTTATTATAATATGACTGGGAGATAACATCACTGCTGAACTGGGTGGTTACAAAAGGCCGGTATCTCCAAAGCAGGAGCCATGTCCTCACTTCTGATCAGGACAATATGAGCCTGGCTCCAGGTCTTATGCAGAAGGGGCTGAGTTTATGTCCCTGTGTAGACTTTGGCTTCTTCCTTGTGATTTTAAATCTGGTACCTTACCCGACTTCTTGACAGGATCTCAATAATCAACCCCAAAGAAACTTGTGGATATTGACAGGGCTCCTTGAGGTTCCAATGTAGAATATGCCTGTATCAAATGAGTCTTACATCTGTGGCCATGTATTAGGAAGGTGAACATGATTGCTTGTATTAGTCAGAGGTCTCCCGAGGAGTAGAACCAATGGAATATCTATTATTATAAGAAGGGATTTATTATACGGGCTTAGAGATAAGAAGCTAGATGGTCTCCCAGTGGCTGTATGCATGCTAGAGAGTGGAGGAAGATGGTAATTGCTTAGTTCAAGGAGCTAGAATCCTCAGAACAAGAACGGATGATGTAGCCAGTCTGAGGCTAAGAGCCTCGAAGCTCCTCTGAAAGCTACTGATGGGAGGCCACACTCAACAGCCCAAGAATGGAGCCTGATGTCCAAGGGCAATAGCAGCATCCAAAAGCCCACCTGCTTGAAAAAGCAGTGAACATGTCTCTGCATGAGCTTCTTTTTCTTTTGTATGCACTTCCAGTCTGCTTCGTGGGGCCACCCGCATTCCAAGTGAGTCTTCCCCACGCAGTTCACGAACCCACACGCCAATCTCTGTAAACGCCTTCCCACACAGCCTCAGAAACACGCTTTGCTAATTTCCCAGGCATCTGTCAATCCAGCCAAGATTAATGATCACACTGGCCCATTAGTATTTATATTTTTAACTACTTAATTTAAGTCATGATCAATAACAAACCCTTCGATAAAATGAATATATCACTGACAGCCGCTTGAATGCTTGTCAGAATTAATTGCCAGCAGCCATTATTTATAACTGATGAAATTGAACGTTTCATGTAGGAAAAGATACAGATAATTTGTTTATAAATAATCTCCAGTGACATGGTATTAAGCGTTGGTAACTGAGAGTATCCCAGCATGTATTGAGATGAGAGTTGGAAGTGATGTGGACACTTGGGGCTCAGTAGCTCTTAAGCCCTTGGTCATGAGATCTGCCATGGACCTCAGTCTGTCTGGTCTCATTTCTCCTCTCCTAAGAGAGGTAAACTGGGGTTCAGAGAGTCAAAACAAGTGGGTCGTGTTCCTTGCAATAGCATCTTATGTAGCCTTTGATCAGCACAGACAAGAGAATCAACTTCTGGGGTAGGAAAACTGTCTACAGCATTTTCCTATGTATGCGGGCCTTAGCTCTTTCTAGGTGCTTTGCACTTATTATCCAAATACCAATGACAAGAAGCCTATGGTGTAGATGGGGGCCCAGAGAAGTCAAGCAGCTGACACTGCACAGAGCTTGAGAGCCAATGCTCTGTGCTCAGCATTCGGAGTTTATAGTCTTGGGTTTTAGCTATGCAGATACTTCTAGAATCAACAGTCACTTTCTTGAGGTGGCATTTCTTCAGAACATAAGGATTTTTTTTAAAGATTTATTTATTTATTCTATGTAAGTACACTGTAGCTGTCTTCAGATACTCCTTAAGAGGGCATCAGATCTTGTTAGGGATGGTTGTGAGCCACCATGTGGTTGCTGGGAATTGAACTCAGGACCTTTGGAAGAGCAGTCAGTGCTCTTAACCGCTGAGCCATCTCTCCAGCCCATAAGGATTTTTAAAATATAAAATCCAGGCAATATTTGCTGTGTAAAAACGGGTTTAACAGAAGCCACAGATGACGTTTAGAAATACGGAAATGCCTTCATTGCTATCTTAGAAAACAAAGCAAAGGTGATCTCCACCTGCTTGGAGCCGTCACTAAGTTGTTGACCGGGGACATCTTTAAGGAGATAAAACATCTGACTTGGTCTTTCTTAATCACGTACCAAATGAGACAGAATGTGAAGCAAATTGTGGGGATGGGGTCCAGGAAGTGGGGGAAAGTGAAGATGGAGATGCCTGTGTTCCTGTGACCAGCATCAGAGTGCCGACCTAATTTTATTGTTTATTGTACAAGCTTGTACATAGTCATTTAGCCCATTAAGGCGTGTTTATGTGTTCAAAGGCAAATCAGGGAGCAACCTGTGTTGTTTAGCCAAATCTGACTCACCTGTCCACGAGCCTGTATTGGAGGGTCCCGTCCCCCGTGGGGATTTCTACGAAGTCAGAGGAGCCATCTCCCTGGCTTTGCATCCTTTGTGTTCTCTCCCCAGTATCCTGGGAGCCAAGTGTACTGGCTGGTTTTGTGTCAACTTGACACAAACTGGAATTATCACAGAGAAAGGAGCCTCCCTTGAGGAAAAACCTCAATGAGATCCAGCTGTAAGGCATTTTCTCAATTAGTGATCAAGGTGGGAGGGTCCATTGTGGGTGGTGTCATCCCTGGGCTGGTCTTGGGTTCTATAAGAAAGCAGACTGAGCAAGCCAGGGGAAGCAAGCCAGTAAGGAACATCCCTCCATGGCTTCTGCATCAGTTCCTGCTTCCTGACCTGCTTGAGTTTCAGTTCTGACTTCCTTTGGTGATCAACAGCAGTGTGGAAGTGTAAGCTGAGTAAACCCTTTCTTCCCCAACTGCTTCTTGGTCATGATGTTTTGTGCAGGAATAGAAACCCTGACTAAGACACCAAGTCAGATCATACACTGTGTAGAGTAGATCAAGACTCTTCCAGGAGTCCCAGGAACCTGTGGCACTTTGCTCTCCACCCCACTTCTTCCTCCACTAGGTTTATCTTCCCATCCCCCACAGCAAAAGAGCTCCGGGCTCTTCTAGATGATGCTATTGGTTCTGAGTGGCCAGGAGATGATAATCAAGCAACAGCTTTGACAGTTGCCTAGGAACATAAACAAAGAAATAAATCTTCCGTGACAACTTTCGTTCCCCAAATAGGCACGTTTGCATGTGCCTGCACATCGGCATATAGACACCATAGAGTATTATATATATATATATATATATATATATATATATATATATATCCTTGATAAAGGAGTTATTGTGATAAATACTGGAAGGGAAAAGAGAGGGTGAAGCAGAAAAAGAAAGCTGCACTCCTACAGTAATTTATGATTTGATCAAATTGAGGCATTTTATTTTGTGTGATTTAAATTAAGTGGAAAAAAGAAAAAGAAAAAGAAAACAAGCTTCTATAAGTTGACCAGCTGTGGGAATGATGCACTATTTACTACTTGCTTTATTTTCCTGGAAAAGCTCCTTGATTTATCTGAGATTTCTTTGTCTATTAGACCATGGAAGCAATTGTCTCACTGTTGTGGGGAGCAAATATGGTCATCGGTAAGCTGCCTGACTCACAGGAGGTACGAAGTGGATGCTGGTGTCCACTTTAAGGATTATCCTTATTGTCATTTCCAGGAGAAAGTAGTATCTTAATCCTTTAGTGTCTCCTGTGAGGCCAGCTCAGGCCCTCCATCACTCAGGAGGGAGGAGTAGAGTTGACGGAATTAACCTGCTGAACTTGAAGACTTGGAAGATCCTGTAATTCTGGGACTCAACGTGCAAGGGCATCTCAGGGTCTGGCAAGAGGTGGTCTTGGAATGATATGGCTATACTATCCTGGTTATATCCCCAGAGAACTCTATATCCCACCACGGAGATGCTTGCACATCTCCATTTATTGTTGCATTATTTATAATATCCAGGAAGCAGAATTAGCCTCGATGTTCATCACCCGATCAATGGATAATGAAAGTGTTTATCACACAATGGAATATTATTCATATATAAAGGAAAAGGAAAATGTCAGGAAAATGGATGATGCTGGAAATTATTAAACAAAGTGACTCTGACTCGGAGAGACATATAATGTATTTTCTCTTTTGTATACAAATCTTAGCCTTATTTTACTTTTTTTTTTGTTTTGTTTTTGTTTTTTGAATGCAGAATGCAGAAGTAATGGGGTCCTGGAGCTTATACCAAGGTTCCAGGCTGATTCCAAATGAAACATCCTTTAACAACACCGACCACTCCCAGCAGGTCATAGAACCAAGGAAGCCCCTCACTTTCAGAAGCTTTTAAAAGGAAAGGACATTTGACTAGAAGTGACACCTTACTACAAGGTATACCTTAAGGCTGCGGCAGAGCTTAGCTCTCAATAGTGCTGCATCCAAAGCCCCAGGGCCTGAATCTCCAGTGGTGTTTCTTCTTGGGCTGAATCCAAAAGAAAGGTGCTCAGAGCTAAGCAATTAGCAAAAGTGTTAAGATACATTAGTTTCCTGGTGAAGGACTACACTTCCCAGCTTCCTTTGCGGACTATGGAAGCCGGTGCCTCCCTTATAAGGTGCCACATCCCATCCTCTGTAAGCATTTTAACCTCCTCGCCTAAGGTCATGCCAAGCTTCTCTTTCTTTCTGCCTCCCACCTCTTTTACAGCTGCCTTAAATAATGCAACAGGATATGAGGCTATAATTAAGTGAAAGGTTAGCAAGACAGACAGCCAGACAAGGAAATGTGTGACTTAAGAAGGTGAGGGCCTTTGTTGGGTTGGGGGAAGCCTGCAGAGGGGTCTCTGTCAGATCAGAGCTCACAAGCTGAGGTAATAATGGGGCAGAGAGGGGGCTGGAGGAAGTTGAAATCTCCTTTGCTGGCCGCGCTGTTGGCTATGGGGTAACCAGTGAGTTAGTAAAAGAATGTCAGATGATTGATAAGCACCTCTGGAGGCTGGCCATTACTTGGGGTCCCCAGGGCAGGACAGTCAAGAATGTAGAGAAATGGGTTACTTTAGGAAGCAAATTACCATAGTTACACAGAAGTGCCACAGTTCAACAAAAATGAAGGGGTTTTTACAAAATATGGCCCTGGCTAATGCTCAGGTTGGTTCCTACCTGGGATGGCTGAGGAGTCGCAGGGGCGTGTGGGTAATTAATTCCCTGTCCAGTGACAGCATCTGGAATCTGACACTACAAAACTGGAGCCTAAATTGCAATGCTCACCTGCATGGTAGAGGTGCAGGGAATACAGAACACATCCTAAGGAAAGCTGAACCCAGTGGAGCCAGCCCGAGTGATGCCACCTCCGTGAAGCCCGCAGGCCGGACTCACAGCAGTGGGACTGGTGTTTGACCTGCAGCTTTTCTCTCGTTAATATTGCCTTTCCATCCCCATATCCTCCCTATTTGAAATGGGTATGTTTACACGGTGCCATCAGCTATGGAAAGCACGTGACTCGAGCTTCGCTTTCACGGTTGCTCGAGGCTAAGACGTAGCTCTGAAGAGACTCTCGATTCGGATTTTTGAATGACACTGCAACTGGTAAGACTGGGACTTCTTTAAGTCGAGCTGAAGACATTTTCTCTTATGAGGTGGCCATGAGGCTATGACAGCTCCGGGGGGCCGTTAAGGTTTGTATATGCAATGTCCGTTATGGGTTCGTGTGTTTGAACATTTGGTCTGGAGCTGGTGGAGATGATTTGGGAGGCTCTGGAACCTTTTGGACCTGAGGCCTAACAGAGGGTTCTAGGGGTGGAGCCTGAGAGTTTGGCTCCCTGTTTCCAGGGGTCAGCACAGTGTTACAAGCAGCTGCTTCAGGCTTCTGTCACTATGGGCGGGCATGGTCCGATTACCGTGCCTTTCCCATCATGACCAGCTGTGAATGTGAACGAAAACTAAACCATATCCTTTCTTAACGTGTCTTCTAGGTGTTTCGTCACAGGGAAAGTTGCCTTTCTTTATTAACTTAGCCTAATGAAACCCAGTTCGGAGATATTATTTTTTAAAACATGTAAGAACACAAATCCATGCTCTTTTGAAGTTATTGCGAATTATCTTAGATATTGTCAGTCAATCGGAGAACAGATCTAAACTGTACTCGTGGAGAGTGGACATGCCCTTTGGTTCATCTGCAACAGAATGCGTGTAATGAACGGTAAGGACATTAAGCATTAACGTCAACGTGTAATGCTGAGATGAATCTGTAGGTGGCAGCACAAACCCGGGTATGGGAAATCATGTCCCCCAAGGTTCGTTTTAGTGGCCTCAAGAAGACCGGGATACTGTGAAAAGACAGTGTTTTACCAGATTCACTGCACCATCCGAAGTCTTCTGAGATCATAAATAGTAACTTGAAAATATATTTGTGTTTTTATATTATTCTTTCTTCAAGATTCAGATACCACCACCTGCAAAACCACAGCTTGCCTAGAGAGGATGTCAAAGCTCTTGGGTTGAAATTTCACTTTATTTAATATTATCTGGTTTGTGTATTCTTAATGTACCTTGACCTGTCCCTGAAATTTCAGATGTCCTGTGAAAATGTGTATGTATGTCTCTTATATCTTCTTAATTCAGTCTGGAATCTTTCTCACCCAACTTTGCAGTTCACCCCACCCCTCCCTGGTTGTCAGTGTATGTGAGGATATGGATTTCTCATCTCTTTCTTTACTTCATATTTTACACTTATCACATTCACCATTGTTCATACTTCCTCCGTTCTAAGTATCTTTAAGCTTAAACGGGGCCAGAACTTGAAAACATACTTCTGCTAACTAGGGGTGTGATAGGGTGGCCTATACCTTTAATCCCAGCATTTGGGAAGCAGAGGCAGGTGGATCTCTGAGTTCAAAGTCAGTCTGGTCTACAGAGTGGGTTACAGGACAGCCAGGGCTACACAGAGTAACCCTGTCTTGGAAAAACATAAACAAAACCAAAAACAAATAAAAACGCCCAACCCATCAACCAATCAACCAATCAATCAACTCACCCTCTTCTTTTGCCCTCCTCCCCCCTCAAACAATGCAAACGTCATGGCATGAATCCTTCGTTTCACCTTACACTTGAATGTGTACGGTCTTTCTGAGCATGCTCATTAATCTGTGTGCCCCACAGGACACAGCATTATCCCCGGACTCCTCCCACCAGTGGTGGAGATGTTCCGAATGCCTCTGCTTTCTTATTTACTCTCCTACCCCTAACAAGGACATTTTATTGGTAGAACTGGGGAATCCTCACCATACATAGCTTTTGTAACTTCTTTTGAAAGCAATGTTATGATTAAGAAAATAAAAGTTGCGTGGAGAATATTTAGTGATTATAAACAATTTTTTTTGCTAATTTTACATTTTCTTCTTTGGAAATTTTGTACATGTGTATAATATGGTCTGGTTACTCTCGCCCCTATTTATTTATTTATTTATTTATTTATTTATTTATTTAGTGTGCCTGAGTGCTTTGTCTGCATGTAAATTGGTATGAGACATGCATGCCTGTGCACCTTGTGCACCCATGGGTCTCTGTACTCTCGTCTATTTATTGCAAAGAAAAGCTCTGATTAAGGCTGAGTGGCCTTTGCCTGTGGATATGAACACAGATGATGATTAATATTCTTTTTTTGTGATATGGCCTGACTATGTAGCCCAAGCTGGCTTGGAACATGCTATGTAGGGAGGGCTGGCTATCAAGTCACAATTCAGTCTGTCATTGTCTGTCTGTCTGTCTGTCTGTTTCTCTCTCACACACACACACATTTGGAGGTAAACTGTATACATCATGATCCTTACCCTTGAACAATTAATTCAGTGTTTCCTACAAAGAGGAATGTGCACAGAAGAACGGTCAATTGATGATGATGTCATTTCCCACCTGCTCAGGGTCCAGTGTGGGGTGAAGAATCACTTACTGGTCATGTCCCTTTGGGCTTCTTTAATCTGTAGTCTCCCTGGTGTGGATTTGTTGTACTGTGATGAAATAGACGTATTCCTTCTTAGGTGGTGTTTCCCTCATTGATACAATAAATAGCAATGATCTGTTGTCTCGAGTGCTCTGTGTAGAGAGAATCTCTAGTGCACTGCATGGAAGCGCCACCTGTCAATAAAAAGCTGATGGCCTACTAGCAAAAGGCAGGAAGTAGAAGGTGGGAGTTCCTGGAGGGAGAGGGAACTCTGGGATAGGTTCAGGCACCAGCAGATTCTTTACCCAGACTGTGAGGAGATGGATGCATGCAACTGAGGAGATAACCAGCCACGTGGCAGACATAGAATGGAATAAATGGATTATATAAGTTACGAGCTAGTGGGAGAATGAGCCACAGCTTATGGCCTAGGCGTTTATTCAGAAGTAAATAAGTCTGAGAGTCATTATTCTGTGAGCAAAGAGACCAGATAGAAGAGCTTCTGGCTACAGCTATGTCTATCTTTAGGGGATGCTCAGGCCTTAAAAGCAGTGTCTTGTGAGTGGATTTGTGGTCTTATGTGCTGCCTTGTTCCTTCAATGTGAGTTGGCTCTCATTAACCATGAGTCTGCTGCAGAGAGAGAGAGAGAGAGAGAGAGAGAGAGATTGAGAAAGGCATTAAGAAGCATTCCTCCATGATTTCTGCTTTAGTTAATTAACCCTCCCCCTTTTGGAGGAGGAGGAGGAGGAGGAGGAGGAGGAGGAGGAGGAGGAAGAGGAAGAGGAAGAGGAAGAGGAAGAGGAAGAGGAAGAAAGATTGGTTTATGTATAAGGAGCAGAGGGCTTGAGAAACCATGAGGAGACTTGGGTGGACACAGAGCCTCTTCTATAAGTATCCCTTTCCTGGAGGCCTTCCTTTGGAAAGCCCGTTGATGGACCCCAGAAGGGACAGGAAGGGGGTTCCAGTGCAAATGAGAAGAAGGAAGCCCACCGTACACTCTCATTTCCACAGATGACACCTGAAAGCTGCATTTTCCCTTCTCTTGCTGTGAGGAAAGGCTCTGACTGAGAGCGACTCAGGGGAGGGAAGATGGTTATCTGACTACCAGTCAGGGTCCATTATTGAGGAAAGTCAGAGCAGTGACTCACACAGGAGCGGGAGGCAGACACTGCCACAGAGGAGCACTGCTTCCTGGTTGGCACACAGCCTCATGCCTTAGCTAGCTTTGTTAGAGCCTGTTACAACCTGCCTAGGGTTGGTGCTGTCCATATTGTACCTGGCCTTAATCAATTAATAACCAAGACCACTCCCATATGTCCACAGGTCAATTGGATCAGGACCATCCCTCAACTGAGGCGTCTTCTCTCAGATTAAACTGTGTCTAGTCGACAAGTAAGGCTATCCAGGACACACAGAAAGAAACTCCGTGGGGACTTTTCGAGACAAATTATTTATGGTGATTTTTTTTTTTTTCTGTACTCACCAAATCCAAATAAGGGGCCCCATGGCAGGGGTGCAGGTGAGAGATCCTGAATCCGCTACCCATGTTCACTGGAAGCCAACAATGACATAAACCCGTGGCAGATGGTGACAGCCAGGTTCCTCCCCGCTGGAGTGGGAAGTTACAGACAGGCAAGGGCTAGATGATCCATATGGCGGCGATGGATTAGAGTTGGAGATGTGATATCAGTGGGAACTAATTCCAGTTTCATTGAGATACATGGGTATAGGTGGGGATGTTTAAAGCTGTGCACATAGATAGGGTTAGCACATATGCCTATTCTTGGTTCAGTTAGCGAGAGCCTGGCAACTGTAGTTCTCCAGTAGGCACCCTCAAGAGTATCCAGGTCTTGATTTTTAAAATGTTATTCTTTTCTTCTTGGTTTTTCTTATTTATTTACATTTCAATTGTTATTCCCTTTCCCAGTTTCCCCTCCAGAACCCCCCATCCCATCCCCCATCTCCCTCCTTCTATGAGGGTGTTCCCCCACCCAGCCACCCATTCCTGCCTCCCACCCTGGCATCAAGCCTCCACAGGACTAAGGAACTCCCCTCCCATTGGTACCAGATAAGGCCATCCTCTGCTACATGTATAGCTGGA
The DNA here is from genome assembly GCF_900095145.1 of Mus pahari. Taxonomy (NCBI): domain Eukaryota; kingdom Metazoa; phylum Chordata; class Mammalia; order Rodentia; family Muridae; genus Mus; species Mus pahari. The sequence continues at coordinate 52,831,634 of NC_034608.1, forward strand.
GCCATGGACCCATCCATGTATACTCTTTGGTTGGTGGTTTAGTCCCTGGGAGTTCTGCAGGATAAACTCACAGTTCTTGATTTTTTGAATACCACCCTCCAGTACAGGGAGCTAGGTAGGGCTCCTTGAGAAGGCAGGACCACAGCTAGAAACAGATGAGAGGTGGATGGTGCATCCCATGGTGCCAACAAGTGAGGAGGTGCTTCAGTACGACATGACACATTGGGGGAAATTCACTGAGAGCACAGGTATTAAATGAAAGCACCCCAGGCAGTCAAGGTGAGATAATGATAGCTGCAAAAAGTAACACAGGAGTCTAGCAAACTGTATAAAATAATACCCATGAGTCAATATTATGGCAAGTAGTACTTAAATGAATAAATAATCAAATGGACTTGCATGGACACATTTCCTATACCATGGGTGGATACTTGGCCCTCAAGGGACAACAGCTTTCCATTTTCTAATGCCTGAATGGTTACAACTTTAAACTGTGCCTTTTCCTCTTCCTTTCTGGTATGCTAGGAAGAAAGCCCATGTGGTAGCTTATTTGATGGCTGTAGGAAATTTAGCCTCTCAACTCAGTCCTTCATCACCATAAATTGTTTGTTTGGAAAGTCCACATAGAGTCCTTCCATGCCCAGCCAATTTTTAGGTATAATTATCTATCTATCTATCTATCTATCTATCTATCTATCTATCTATCTATCTATCTACCTTCCTTCCTTCCTTCCTTCCTTCCTTCCTTCCTTCCTTNTTTCTTTCTTTCTTTCTTTCTTTCTTTCTTTCTATCATCTATCTATCATGCATATACTGTGTGCAGACATCCAAGGGAGCCACAGAAGAGGGCATTGAATCCTCTGCAGCTGGAGTTTCTTGTGATCTGCCTAACATAGACTCTAGGAACCAAGCTGGGTCATCTGGAAGAGGAACCCACACTCGTAACTACTGAGCCAGCTCTCCAATCCACCGACATCATTTTTTCAGTAGCATTTAGCAGGCTCCCTCCTCATGTGTAGTGGAACGTCCTTCTTGCCCTTCCTGATTATCGTTTACTGTTTAAACCTGTAGACTGTCAACATGATTTCCAGAGGCCCAAGTAAAAGGCACACTTGGGATGAGTGCTGTGTCCTCTTGTCCCTGTCCCCATGTCCCACCCTGCTATCTTTTGTAACTAGCTTCGAGGACAGCTGGCTTCTCCCCCACATTTCCCTCATTATGATAAATAGAAAGATGCATGTTTCTTCGTTTTATTTCTTGCATAGAGTTAGCACAAACCAATACTGTTTTTTGCTTTTGGCAGGACAGTATTGGGAACTGAACCCCAGACCTTGCTCCACCAGTGAGCTAGCTGCAGCCAAGTTATTCTTTCTTTGTTTCAGTTAGTAGCATGGCTAATTTTATATCCCTTAATGAATTCATCGCAATGTACTTTTTGTTGCAAAAGCATTTATTCACACTTAGACTATACAGATCTATCCGCTAAGAATCCAATAGGAGACACAGACACTCCTTAAGATGTCTTTCTGTCTCCAGCAAAGGGATTCTCGGCCCTTATAGGTCAGAGCTCAGTGGATGAGGGCAGAAGCTCTGGGCGAGTATCCCAGAGTTCAGAGCCTGAGTCCGGTGGGAAAGGTCTGCTTTGGACACTGGAACTATGGAGAAGAATTGCAGGGAGTTGACTCCATTTAAGCAGCCCTTCCTTAGTCCAGAGGATTTGCCAGATGGTAAATATTCTGACCTTTTTCTCCTGTAGGGTAACCCCAAATAGTAGTTCAGGAGGTAAAGAGCCAATAGTAGAGACTATACCTGGTCAGTCTGTCTGACAGAGAAGAAGGACAGAAGGGTCATTTGCACTCATTTGTTGTACCTACTTAAATGGTCTAGTCTATAGTAACAGGTATTCCAGTCACAATTATTCCCTGTATTCTTATCCCTGCCCCATCATTTGGCCCTATGATTTAAAATGATCTTTACTTTAAAATGTATCCTTTCAGAATAATGTATTTTCCCTTGGGAATGATAGGTGACAGAGTTCTGAGTTCTCCAAGCTACCCCCTGACCCTTCCTGTGCCTTCGACTTTGACTTTACCCATAGACACAGCATCCTCAGATCTTCCTAGGGGAAGACTGTAAGTGAGGGGCTGGGGGCTCTCTTAGCTCCTCTTTCTGTCCTAGAGTCTACTACCTCTGCTGAAAGGGCACATTATCCATCTTTGGTATCCGGAAAACTCAGGCAAACATAGTTAAGTATGCTATGGCTTTTCCTGGGGAGTATGAACATATCTCTGCTCACCCCAAGTGGGGCACCCACAACAGTCCATCTAATTAAACCTAACCAGTAAGTGTTTCAGTTACACTCATAGGAGTATGAATGAGGGATTATTTACAAAAGCCAGAGCAACTCAAAGACAGGTTCTCTACCAACATGATGCGCAAACGCTGTGTCCCTGGAGACATCAGTCTGACTCGCATGTAGCCGAGCTGTTTGGAGACGTCCCTCTCCGAGCAAATGGCGGTACTCACATAACCTTAGGCGGGGGCTTGGGAGTCTTCAGTGATTTGGGAGCTATCTAAGACTTCTAGATCTGTCTACTTTCTGAGTCATATGAGCCTCTCTCCTCCATCCAGGAGGGAACGTGTCAATTTTATAGGAAATCGCTACACAGCACCAAGTATGTCTGAGTCGGTCCTCATTAATTCAGCCTGGGAATTGGTAAGCAAGCATTTTCTAACAGAAAGAAATCTCCAGCTGAGAAATATAGCGCCAATATGCTCAGCTCTACCGAAGAGGACTATATATAAAAACAGCATACCAGATGCACATATTAAAGCACAATAAACAAGACGCTGGCCACTGCCCATACTTGAGAGCACACTGCCCTCATCTTGGTTGTTGGATGACCCTAGAAAGGAGGCACATCTTAGCTGACTTCATGTTGCTATAGCAAAGCAGCTGATGCTGGGGGTCTTAGAATTTTACTGTTCTGAACAGACACCATGACCAAGGCAACTCTCACAAAGGACAACATTTAATTGGGGCTGGCTTACAGGTTCAGAGGTTCAGTCCATTATCATCAAGGTGGGAACATGGCAGCATCCAGGCAGGCGTGGTGCAGGAGGAGCTGAGAGTTCTACATCTTCATCTGAAGGCTGCTTGCTAGAAGAATACTGATTCTAGGCAGCTAGAATGAAGGTCTTAAGCCCACTCCCACAGTGACACACCCACTCCAACAAGGCCACACACCTACTCCAACAGGACCACACCTCACAATCGTGCCACTCCCTGGGCCGAGCATATACAAACCCTCACACTGGGTTATATATAAAGAAAGGTTTATTGGGCCCACCATTTTGGTGGTTGAAGCAGCCAGTTGGGGTGCTGGTGTTCTAGCAACCATCCTTTGTCTGTGTCACAATACAATAGAACAACACAGGGAACTGGCAGAGAACAGGGGGGACCCCAGCACATGAGACCTTTTGCTTTACAATAACCTGCTTGTGCTGTGCTGATCTAGTCACAGGAGACCTGGGACCCCTGCAAAATAGCATTGAGCCCTTCATGAGAGTGCTGTCCCGTGACTTAGCTGCTTCCGCTGGGTGGCACCATCTCAGCACTACCACACTGGGGACAACTTCCCAGTCTAGGAACTTCTTCAGCACACAGCATATAATAGAAATAGAAGGGGTCCCGTCTATTAGCATGAGCAGCAGCAGAGGATGACCTGCCAGAGCTCTAGATGAATAAAGATCACCTCCGCACACACACTCTACACCCTGACCCTCCCTCCATGGGACACAACAAGATTTGACTGGAAACGGAGCCAGGAATAGGCTGTGTTTAATAGCCTGCAGTGATGTTTGAAGATAGAATAATCCGGTTATTGTAGCAAAAATCTATTCTCTGTGGGAGCTGTCTGTAGAACTGAGACAGCTCTAGGAGGAGGTGGGAGTAGCATCTCTGGGTGCAAAGGGGACCCTAATGGCATCCTAGCAACTGGAAATTGACAGAAACCCCCAGGTGCCAACTGTCTTGTGGCACCATTTTGGCAGTGGAGTGCTTGGATCCCTACCACTGCTTTAGAAGAAGGGAAACTGAGTCACTAACTCGGTTGGGAACCTTTTTGACAGGCTTGGTTTGCCACACCCACTTCAGGTTTGACAGTTCTCTTCTGATTGGTCCTTTTGTATATTTTATTTGCATTCTCCCCACCACCACAGCCAATCAGGGCCCTCCAGGTACTATGTAACTGGCTACATCCTACAGGGTTTTGTGCTTTTTAGGCTCCCAGCCCCAGTCTGCCTCTCATCCTGCTCCCGGTGCTCATCAGGAACCTGGCTCCAGGATGCTCACTGGAGAAAGAAGACTGAGACCCATGGGAGACAGAGCCCTTGGGAAGCTCACTCCAGCTTCTGCTGCTTCACTGCTTCTGCTCCAAGAGATATAGATTTTCTGCTTCAAAATCAATGGTTCTTGCCTTGACCTCCAAGGCCTGTTGCTTCAGCTGTCAGTAAGGGACACTCACTTCAGGAGACAGGAGGACTTCTCCTCCTGTTGTACTTGTTGGTGATCTGCTGTCTCCAGATTTCTTTACCAGGGACTGTTCACAGTAGACATCTCCACACTCTCCAAGACTGCAGTGTGTGCTGGCACTCTCTTGGTGGCACCTTGAGACCGTTATCAGGGCAACTGCTGGCATCCTGCTGCCGGAGGGGCTCCGTTTCTGTCTTCCTGTTTGGGTTTCTATTTTCTCATTTGAATGGTTACTCCTGAGCAGCAAATGAAAGCTACCCTTTGTTCACCCTTTGCTCTCCGCCCACTCTGTTCTCGGGAGGAAGGGAAAGGCGAGAGTTTAACAGGAGAATGTTAGAACTAAAATCTTTTGCCTGGGGAGATGGCTTAGTGGGTAAAGCACTTGCCATGCAAGTGTAAAGACTTGAGTTCAAGTCCCTCGAGCTGAACTTAAAACTGTAAAGCTGAGCACGGTAGCTCATGTCTGCAACCCTAGTGTCCCCCTGGTGACATAGAGGCGTTCAATAGTCCCAGGAGCTGAGACACTTAGGTGCAAGCAGAACCTATGTCACACAATACAGAAGGGAAGGTCTGACACCCAGGCTGTTCTCAAGCTTCGACTTGCGTGCAGGGTACACATAAACCTGCACTTGTGTGATACCAAAGACTCCAAAAGAAAACTGACAAGATAATATGCAAGAGACAAGTGCTATAAAGGAACTTACGAAGCCAAGAGAGCTCTGCAGTGAATCCAGCACACACTCTTGAATTGGTGCCATGCCCTCTGAACCAAGCTGCTATAGAGAGAGCACATAGAAGCTCTGCTCACAACATACCCTGAAATCCACAGAATCGCAAAAGGGCAGGGGTAGGGCACAGGGGTCTGAGGGAACCACCAGGGAAGGACTTAGAGCCTCCCCTCCCCCAAACATCCGAGAGGCACACCCAAGGAGTCTGCAGAGCCTGCGGACTCCCAGTCTTCTCTCTCACACCAGGGGAAGCCTTCGAGAGCCAGAGGGACTTTCTCGAAAAGTTAGCATATAGTAGGGTATAGTCCAAGGTCTAACAAATGTAGGAAAATTGAAATAATTCCTTGTGTTTTCTATTATCACAATTGTCTTAGTCAGGGTTTCTATTCCTGGACAAAACATCATGACCAAGAAGCAAATTGGGGAGGAAAGGGTTTATTTGGCTTACATTTTCATACTGCTTTTGATCACCAAAGGATGCAGGACTGGAACTCAAGCAGGTCAGAAAGCAGGAGCTGATGCAGAAGCCATGGAGGGATGTTCTTTACTGGCTTGCTTCCCCTGGCTTGCTCAGCCTGCTCTCTTATAGAACCCAAGACTACCAGCCCAGAGATGGTCCCACCCACAAGGGGCCTCTCCCCCTTGATCACTAATTGAGGAAATGCCCCACAGCTGGATCTCATGGAGGCATTTCCCCAACTAAATCTCCTTTCTCTGTGATAACTCCAACTGTGTCAAGTTGACACAAAGCTAGCCAGTACAACAATGGAATAAAAACTACAAATCAACAGCAACAACAACAACAACAACAACAAAAACCTCTAGAACATACACAAACTACTGTAAATTAAACAAATGCTATTGAATAACAAATGAGTTCTTGAAGAAATAAAAAGTTCCTAGAATCAAATAATGACAACAATTACCCAAGCCTATGGAACACAAAGAAAGCAGTTCTAACCAGGGATTTTTCTAGCTTTAAGTGTCTATATGAAGAAGTAAGAGAAAGCTCAAATAAATAACTTGATGGTTCGTCCTTAGGGCCCTGAGGGAGGAGGGGGAGCACAAGCTAAACCCCAAGGCAGTATTTAAAAAGGAATGTAAGATGCAGAGGGGAGTAATTCATGAAACGGAAATGAACAACAGCAACAACAAAATACAAAGAACCAACGGAACACAGGGTTCCTTCTTTGAAAAGGTAAGCAAACTCCAGCAACCTCGGGTAAGCCAATCAAGAGACATGAAGAGAAGGAGATTCCAGGAGAGGAGACTTAGCGGGAAGCCATGGAGACAACTGTCAGCGAAGCTCAGAGACTTGCCAGAGCAGACCTTAAAGAAAACAGTCCGCGAAACTGAAAACTTTCAAGTTTGTTTTTCTAGATATAGATGACATACCCAAATTAAACCAACATGAGATAAATTAAGCAGATCTATAACAAGAAGTGAGATAGAAGCAGTAATTAAAACTCTCACAACTAAAAAAGAACAGGCCCAGATGGACTCACTGGTGACTTTCAGCGGACCTTTGAGGAATGGCTAACACCCATGTCCCTCAAACTGGTCCATAACATGGGAAAGCAAGGGACACTGCCAAACTCTTGTGATGGAGTGAGTCTCCTGATCCCCAAAACAGATATACATGGGACAATGGCAGCAAGGAAAAAAAATCATACATCAGCCTCTTTGATGAACGTCAATACAAAATTTTAAGACAAAGTCCAAACTGGATTTAAAAACAGTTAAAAACATCACTTGTCTCTGTACCTATATCCTTTCATGTTCCTTATTCTAAGGAGGAATGAAGTATCCACATGATGGTCATCCTATGAAAGGATGGACTATCCAGAGACTACCCTATCCAGGAATCCATCTCATCATCAGCCACCAAACCCAGATAATAATGCACATGCCAGCAAGATTCTGCTGAAGGGACCCTGATATAGCGGCCTCTTGTGAGGCTATGCCAGTGCCTGGCAAACACAGAAGTGGATGCTCACAGTCAGCTAATTGGATGGAACACAGGTCCCCAATGGAGGAGCTAGAGAAAATACCCAAGGAGCTGTAGGGGGCTGCAACCCTGTAGGTGNAACAACAATATGAACTAACCAGTACCCCCTGAGCTCATGTCTCTAGCTGCATATGTAGCAGAAGATGGCCTAATCGGCCTTCATTGGGAAGAGAGGCCCCTTGGTCTTGCAAACTTTATATGACCCAGCACAGGGGAAGGCCAGGGCCAAGTAGTGGGAGTGGGTGGGTAGGGGAGCAGGGGCGGGGGTGGGGGGTATAGGGAACTTTCAGGATAGCATTTGAAATGTAAATAAAGAAAATAATAATAAATAAAAAGATTAATTATAAGACACTCTATCATGTTATTCATGCATAGAGGACAATGGAGCTAAATTATAAAGCATTTTATCACCTTGAATTTTAATTTTATACTATTCAAAATGTATGTTTTACACAAGTAAATAATTTATCACATGTTATACTTGAAGAGAGAAAAATAAAATGCCAAGTATTATATACTGAGAAAAAATATCACTTATTATGATCAACTTGGCTTTATTTTGGAGATACAGAGACAGTTGAATATATGTAAATTAATAAATGTTATAAATTATATAAATGGCTCAAGGACATTTCACACTGTGCTCTCAAAAGACACAGAAAGGGCCTTTGGCAGATTCTAATACCCTTTCAAGATAATGGTCATAAAGAAACTTAAGTAAAAGGTGTTTTAGTTAGAATTTTAGTTTTTGTTTTTTTTTTTGTGAAAAACACCATGACCAAACGCAACTTGGGGAGGAAAAGGTTTGTTTCACCTTGCAGTTCATGGTTTATGATAAGGGGAAGACATCAGGGCAGGAGCTGGAGGCAGGAATTGATGCAGAGGCCAAGGAAGAATGCTGCTCATGTGCTACACTCACAGCTTCTACAACCTAGGACCAGCTGCCCAGTGGGGCATTGCCACAGTGGGCTGGGCCTTCCCACACTGATCATCAATCCAGAAAATATCCCACGGATTTGCCCAATGACCTTAGCTTGTGTCAAGTTGACATGAACGAACCAGCACAGAAGGAATGTCTCTCAACATAATAGGGATTCATATCTTAAAACTCACATGGAAACACAAAAGATCCCAGATAAACCAAAGCAATCTTGTGCAAAAAGAATCTTCTGTTGCCACCATCATTTGATGTCCACATATCCTACAAAACTGTAGTAATAAAAACAGTGTGGCATTGGCATAAAAAGGCAGGTAGATCAGTGGACTAGAATAAGGCACCCAGATAAGAGCCCATGCAATCATAGCCACCTAATTCTTTAAAAAGATGTCCAAACTACATATATTGGAAGGGAAAAGAACCCAGAATCCTCAACAAATAGTACTGGGGAAAATTGGATATCTCTATGTAGAAGAATGATGAACCAAGATCTTTATCTCTCATCTCATACATAAAACAACTACAAATTGACAAATGACCTTAACATAAGGCCTGAGGGCCTGGATCTATAGTGTAGCACATAGGTCCAGAGCTGGGTAAGACGACTGATGACTTACCTACCCATCAGCCAGTGTATCACCTCCTGTCTTTATGGATGCTGGCCAGCATGAAAGGAGTGTCCGGCTTATTTCTTGCTTGATTTCTCTATGTGTGCAACCAGAGCATTTGGTATCTTCAACAAGAGTTTATCATCTAGATTTAGTGGATAATCACAAGCAGCCAATATTGTTTTGGGAGTCTCTGAGGTCTCCCTGACCAATAATTATGGGGAGATTTCCCACACCTGCCACTAGAATATTGATTAAATAACCTAAGGTTCTCGGAAATGCAAAGTAAGGCATTCACTTCAAGAGACAGGCATGGGTAAGGGCTTTCTGAATAGAACTCTGATTGAGCAGGAAATAAAGTCAGTGTTCAAGAAACAGGAAGTATTAACCAAAGCCAAAGCTGCATGGCAAAGTCATGTGGAAACCCACTTCAAAAAATAAGAACTAATTTAAAAAATATGATTTTAAAATAAGAGTTTAAATGGAAGACTCAGAAGGTGCTATGCAGGCTGCTGGGGTATGGCATCAAATGTCTTATCCAGTTCTAGACCTTGTGTATTACAATACTAACCTGCTTGAAAAGCCATGTCCATTGGCATAATAGTTTCATGACCATTTTGAAGGTAACTAAAGGCTTTCTGATTGACTATGACACCTGTGTCACAGTAGGGGGGACATTCATGCTTGCTACTGTAACTTTACCAAAAGCCAACAGCTAGGAAAGGGATAGGCCCCAGGGAAGATCCTACTAATGTTGTTTTGCTAAATAGATATGGTGTCGGTGTCAAACTGCTTTCTAAACACTTAGGGTTTACACACATCTATTCATGTTGTTTTGAGCATTGATGATTTATTTTTAAGTGGAAAGAGTGACAATTTAAGTTGAAATATTTCATGAGCGACATAGTGTGAAGGAGGAATGAAAACAAAATGGTCATTGGTGTAGAAGTGGCTTGTAACTAAAATGGGCACAAACACAATGTAAGAGTACCCAGATGTCAACACTGCATCATGCCAGCCACCTTTTGATCACCAATGCAAAGGGGCTGGGAGATGATTCTCAGAAGATCATATTGAGGCCACTGAGGGTCCTTGCAAAGTGGCAGTTGGCCACAGTATCCAACTAACCACTGAGAAGATTCACACAGATTTGACTCCTAAACAAGGCCCCATGTTGGCTTTTTATCTTCATCAAATTTCTTCTTAAATTTCCTTTCTTTAAGTCTTTAAGACTTAGAGACTCATAGCTGTCATCCATCAATGTCTTATCCCCTTGGTTGTTTTTGTCACATTTGGGGGACACCCACACAGTTCTCTAGTCTAAGAGCTGAAGAATCAAGAACCAACTCACTGATGGAGACTCACTATGCTTAGCGAACAGAAATTAGCAATGTTTACAGTTGGAAAATAACAACTGAAGTCAACTCAACCACTGTGGTAGTGATCACTTCTGTAAAGCGGTAGAGTTATCTGCCCTAGCATTTTGTCACACAGGAATTGGAATTTCTGGCAGTAATTTTGAAGCATCAAACTACATTCATAATGGTCATATTCACCAGATTACAGTGACTTATGCAAATGCTATGCTGAACACATGCTCCTGTTCTAATGAGTCATTTTTTTTGACATGTAATCCATTATTCTGTGATCTTTCTCTTTAGTTTAAGTTTATGCTTATGTTTGAGTGAGAGGTATTATCCCGTCCCCTCAGGGATGCAATGTTGGCTTGTCATTTTAAAGTGGATCAATGTAGTACACTATATTAACTAAATCAGGACTAAATTCCATGATTAGCTTAACAGATATAGACAAGGCATTACAGAAAATCCAATGCCCATTTATTATTTAAAAATGAAGACTAGGTAGAAATAGAAAGAACCTTCCTAACATGTATGGAAAAGTCCACTACTGATGCTCCACTTAGTGTAGGAAGATTGAATGTTTTCTCCCAAGATGAACAATAGTACTAGTTCTGTTCTTGGCTCAACATTTGAAGCCTTAGGGGAGACTAAACTGGCCAAGCTTCCATTCCATGCCTGCATAATTCAATCGTGGGCAGCCAGCAGGGTCTAACTATGGGTATTGGTGGGAGGCAGGGACCAGGCACAGTAGGGAAATTCAGAAGCTTTTGGGGGAGGACCCAGATTCTAAATGGCCAAAAGGCAGATTCCAAAGGGTCAAAAGGTCAGCTAAGGATAAACTCACAGTAAGACCTTCTTACCCTAAGTATCATTTTCCCACTGTTAATGCTTTTCAAAAAGTAACTATGATTATGTAGATAATTTTGTGTGTGTACACACGGTGTGGTGAGAATTTCCATGCACACGTGCGCATGTGGGTATGCATGGAGTCCAGAGATCAAATTCAGGTGTCCTCCTCAATCCCTTCTCTACCTTCCCTATGAGGCAGTGTCTGAGTATGGAGCTCAGTAAGTGTCCAGCCTGGCTCTCAGCAGCCCCAGCAATCCTCCTCTCTCCAGCCTGGCTCTCAGCAGCCCCAGCAATCCTCCTCTCTCCAGCCTGGCTGCAGCAGTCCCAGCAATCCTCCGGACCCCACCTCCCCATCACTGGGATTACAGGTGAGCAGCAGTACCCTCAGCATTTTCACCTGTGTGCAGGAAATCTGAACTTGGGTCCCCATGTTTGCGCTGCAGGCACATTCCCCTCCTATGCCATTTCCTCGGGCCTCAGATAAAGTTAAAGCTCTTAAGTGGGAACATTAATGTTATTAACGATCTGTGTTTAGTGTGGTTTGAAATAGAGGTGGTTGCGTAGAGTAACTCCCAGATACTTCCTTCCCTGGCAGATCACATGCAGGGTGACTCTGCCCTTCTGAGAACAGGAGGAGGAAAGCCAGCAGGGTGTGTCAGGTTTCCTACTTTTAGCTGGTAAACTACCGCCTCATCTAGTGAGAACTTACAGAATTACAGTGAGTTACCTTTCTTGTTGGCCTGGGTTTGTTTGGGCTCTGAGATTGAGGGAAGAGTCTATTCTGGTGCAGAAGGCATAGCATAGGAATGTGAGGTGGAGGTCCCATCACGCCTGTTCAGGAAGCAAAGAGAAATGTGTGCTGGTCCTCAACAGCTTTCTCCTTTCCCTCTCTTCGTCAGCCTGGACCCTCAGCCCGTAGGATATTGCTGCCCACATTCAGGCAGAATCTTCAGCATCTTCCCTTCAGCATCTCTGGAAAGACTCCCCTCCCCCGCACTCCCCCTCCCCAAGCGTGTCTCCTAGGTGATTTAAATCCAGCAACAATGAAGAAGACTATACTGTACTGCTGCTGTCCTCCCCAGCTGGTTCACTTCTTCCTGACGCGCATCATCGGTGTGAACCGTTGTGCACCTGCATGGCCTAGGGCAAGCTGCCTGGCCGTCCTCAGCTAAGCTGCAGCTGAAGGACTCTTTCTTTCCTCGTTGCTTCCCTGTGTTCAGTCAGCTTCTCTTTCCCGGGTCACAGCGGAGGGAGATGTGCAAGACACCATCTTTATGTTACTCCTTCAAAGTTTTCCGGACGCTTGAAAGTAGACATTTTGGCAAGGCTATGAATTCATTTTAGTGATATTTCCATATCATAATACTCTTTATTCTGACAGGTTTCTGCAGAGCAAATTATTTCAGATAAGAAATTTCATCCCTTTGTCATTGCACTTCGAATGTTGGCAGTGTTATTGAAAATGTGCGTTCAGACTGGGAGTCCGCAGTTTTAATTTCAGTTCTTGGGAGTCAGAAGTAGGCAGATCTTTGTGAGTTCAAGGCCAGCTTTGTCTACATAGAGAGTTCCATTCCTGTCAATGTTATCCTGTCTAAATTTTAAAAGAATGAAAGTGAAAAGAAAGAGAAAATGTCCATTCAATAAGGCCCCCCTCTTTGTTTTTTTTTGTTTTTGTTTTTTAATTCTTCAGGAATTATCTTAATTCTTCAGGTAGTTCTTGCCCTGGGCCCACCTGTCTATAGAGCTTCATATTTTGCTAATACCCTGTAAAAATCTTTCACTCAAGTGATTCTGCATAAACAGCCATTTTTAGATCCTTCATCTGTGCCTTCACATTTTCTATTCTTATCAACTGTAATGTTCTTTATATGGATAGCTTATCTATCCGATATTAACTCAGTGTAATGTACTCTCTGAAGCTTCCCCAGACTGTGCCTCTCCCACTCCAATCCTTGTCTCCTCATGATTGCATCTGAGACACACTGCAGGTGTGTTCCTGGACCACACTTATCACAGTGTTCTGCAAGCCTTGCTTTGCAGGTCTGGTCCCATTGTAGAAAGTCTTAGGAAATGGTATTAGTCAGAGTTCTCCAAACAGAATGATTTGACAGATATGTACATAGGAATATAGATAGGTAGACAGACAGACAGACAGACAGACAGACATAGACAGAGAGACAGTGTGTGTAATTGACCTATATGATGGTAGAGGCTGAGACACCTCACCATCTGCCATCTGCAGGCTGGAAGGCCAAAGACCTCTAGTTCAGATCTGAAACCCTGAAAACCAGACACATCAATGATAGAAGTTCTGGGTTAGAAACAAAGGCCCAGGAACCAGATGGCTGATGCAATGTGAGCCCCTTCATTGACAATGAGGCTCTGGGAACCAAGATCTGAGGGCAGGAAAAGATGTCTATTTGAGCAGCGGACTGCCTTGTCTCTGAGTCTGTCATGTTCAGGCTTTCTATAATTTGACGCAGCCATCTACATTGATGAGGTTATTTTCTTCTCTTGGTCCAGGCTTAAATACTAACCTCCCCTAGAAATGTTTGGACAGAAAAATCCCCAATTAACATCTGTGCACCCTGTTGCCCAGTCACGTTGACACACAATTAACCATCACAGGCAGTCATCTTAAACCCTTTTGGAGCTCCAATGCTTGGTGCTATGTAAAGTTACAAAAATTCCTCTGGCCCAGAGAGTTGAACCAATTACCTTAAAATATTTTAGTTTACACTGACTAGTTCTGAGCGTGCTTGCAATTTTATTAATTTTGATAATAACGATGCCTTTGATATTAGAGTATAATCAAAGGGACCACTTATATTTGATAACAGTTTTTCCTAGAGGTGATTAAAGGCCAACACACTAAAATTTAAAAATCAGAACTAAGGCAAAAAAAAAAAAAAAACCCAACTCTTGAAAGGTATAATTTTATTTTTATTTGTGTGTATGTATGTATCTGTGACCAAGAAGGCCAGGAGAAAGTGACTGATACCATGGAGCTAGAGTTCCAAGAGGTGGTGAGCCATCCGACATGGATGCTGGGATCTGAACCTGGGTCCTCTGGAAGAGCAGCAAATACCCTTAGCTGCTGAACCATCTCTGTAGAATGTTTAATAGCAGTTCAGTTTGATATTGCACATCTTTATGCAAGACACTAATAACTAAGATGTTGGTTCACTTTCCACCAAATATTGAATTTCGTGGAAGTAGAAACTTTTATTATGAAAATATTTTAATTTTCTGCATAAATAGATCTTAACTCTATAGCTATAATCACAAATGCCAAATCTTCGACTAGAATATGCACAAAAATTGGAAAACTATGAAATAAAAATTTTCCAGGAAGAATCTTAATCATACACAAATATTACCTAATTAGAATTCTACATGTCCAGGGTTTGAAATCTAGATTTTGTTTTACATGTAGTTCAAACTCGGTAGGAATCCATTCATTTCATGACACTATTTCAGGCAGCTACATGTGAAATTGTCAACGGTCAAACTACCCTGAACATACATGACATCACACAGTCTCAGAAGCGAAGCAGGGTTAGGCCTGGTTAGTTTTGAATGAGAGAAAATGAAACCTCTAGATATACCATGGCAAGCCACAGCAAATGTCAATAAAGCATTTGCTCAGCCAATGTACCTATTGTACCTATTGCAGCAGGAAACTGGCCCTAGTCAGCTATAGAACAGTGGGTGCACTCATATAACAATTTTGAATATATATATATATGAATATATATATATGAATATATATATATATATATATATATATATATATATATATATAAAATAAAATGTGCTAGTGTTGCAGAGATGGCTGTCAGTGAAGTGCTTTGCCACAAAAGCATGAAGACATGAGTTCAGATCTCCAGTTAAAAACAACTGCTGTGCTAAGGTACATGTATAGTCAAAGTGACAGAGAAGCAGAGACAGGAGGCTCTCTGGGGCTTGCCTGCTGGCCAGTCTAGCCAAGTGAGGAGCCCCAGCTTCAGTTGTAGACTGCATCAAAATGTAAGCTGGAGAGAGAGATATAGGAAGACACTTGACATCAATCTCTGGCCTCCACACACATGCACATTCCCCGCACAAGTGCACATACATGATCACACACATGAAGTATGTTAGATGTTGGGGTTCAAAAGTGGTTAGGGCAAGGTCATTGTCTTAAAGAATCAAAACTCTGGGAGTCAAGGAGGTGTTCAGTTGATCAGTGCCTGTTGTGCAAACATGAAGACCTTATCTCAGAATCCCAGTACCCACATAAAACCAGAAGTTCCATATGTTGGTCTAGGTCTGTAACCCCCACACTGGGGAAAGCTGATCCCTGAAGCTCATTGGCTAGCCAACCTAGCCAGATTGATGAGTGAGACCTTCTTCCATGAGGCTGAATAACATTCCATGTGTCTGTGTACTCCACATTCTCTTTGTCCCTTTACTCCCTGAAGGGGACTGAAGCTGTTATCTGTTCCCTTCTGGATACTGCAGCAGTAAACATGGCATTATCTCCTTGAGATGCTGATTTCAACTTCTTTGGATGTAGACACAGAAGTAGGATTGCTGGATGATGCAGTGAGTTCTATTTTTAGTTTCAGGGTTTTTGTTTTGTTTTGATTCATTTTGCTTTTCTTTCTTTCTTTCTTTCTTTCTTTCTTTCTTTCTTTCTTTCTTTCTTTCTTTCTTTTGAAGAACTTTGATACTGTTTCCCACAATGCTTGCATCAATTTATTGTCCCTGCTAACTGCGGACACTATGCTTATTCTATATTCTCATCAAGGTTAGATATGCAAGCACACCTACCTGCCCTTTACACGGCATAGAGCTTCACTTATAAAATGGCCAATAGACCTTTGTGACTCCTCAGAGACATGGGAAGACATAGTCCTTAAACATGTGTGATAATGACTGTCATTTTAAGGGGGAAAAAAACATAATTTTTTTTTTTGCCAGTGTTGAAGTTCAAAGTGTCAAAGGTAAAAATCAAAATTTCCAAAACCCGTGTCTGATATCACGAGCTTCATGCTTTGCCAACAGTTGCCATCTTTCCTGATGATACCACTAGAGACATTAGCAAATGCAGTTTTAATATTGTATTAGAAAAGCGTGAGCAGGGCTGGAGAGGTGGCTCAGAAGTTAAAAGCATTTGATGCTCCTGCAGGCAGCGGACCAGAATTTGATGTCCAGTACCTGTATCGCAGCTCACAATCTTCTGTAATTCCAGCTCCAGGGATCCAACGCTTTTATGCCCTTATTGGGTACTTTCATGACTTTGGCAAGTGGCAGTGGGGGTGGGGTTGCGCACGCGTGCACGTGCTGCATAAAAGAAAGATCTATGCAAAGTACAGGGTACGTGACAGCATGTTAGTAAGACAGTTATGAAATGATGACAGTCTGATTCCTCATGGCAACCAACTGTCAGGAACCATCACTCTTTAAACATGACTGTCAGTACTCATTTTCCCATGGAACAGAGGCATCTTGCCTCACAGGCAGGAGTCTGAAGCAGAGGTGTCAGTGAGACCAAGCTCCTTTGCATCGCCAGGGGAAGGATCCCTCCTGCTCCTTCCAGCTCCTCCTAGACGTGGATGGTCCTTGGTTTGTGGCATCACTTGCCCAATCCAGGCTTCATCTTTCCATTGCTTTCTCCTATGTCTCTTCCTATATCCCCATGCATTTGTATCCAAACCCCCCACTTTCACAATATGAATCCTATAGTTTTTAGTCCCAATGCAGTCACCCCATCTGAACTGGTTAAGTCTGGAATAATTATGCTGTCAAATAGTATATGTTTGGAAACACCAGGAGTTAGGACTTCAACATGTTCTTCTGTGTGGACATAAATTAACAAAGGAAGCACTTTTTTTTTTTTATGGTCAGTCACCTAGCTGCATCTGAACAGATTTTATTCATAGACTGAAATCAAAATACCACTTCCTAACAGACTGAGTTAAGAAGCCCATATGAGAATTCAGCTGTCCTCTGTGAAGGGCAGAAAAAAAGACTTTCGACAAATGTTTTCATTTGTCAAATGAGCTGTGTGGCTGTGCTCATTGGTTTATTTTAGAAAAAAAAAATGTTTTCGTAAAATGTTATTTACATTAATATGTGACAGGTCTATCATTTTATTAACTACAATTTTAATTTATGATATGGAAAACATTGCTAGATACAGGAAAAACTTCTTAAAGTTTCTTAAGGAGGAGGGATCTTTATAGCTTTCGAGCCTTTGCTTTAGGAATAGTAACCTGGGTATTGAATAAATTTGCTGAAACTTAAATGTGTCTAATCCCTGTTTTATTAGTGACTTTTCTCTTTGCTAGGACAGAGCAGCTAACACAACAACTTAACAGGGGAATGATTTACTGCAGCTCCTGTTTTCTGATGGGTAGCCCATGCTGGCGGGAAGGTCATGGTGGAGTGGGGCAACGTCATGCCACAACAGGCCAGGAAGCAGGAAGAAGGGAATGCCAACACTGTTGGATTTCTCCTTTCCCCCATTAATTTTGCCCAGGTCTCCCATACGTAGGATGATGCCACACACCCTCAGGGTGGGTCTTTCCCCATTTAGTTAATTTCTTCTAGGAATATCCTTGCAGACAGACCCAGTCCTCACAGACCCAGCCAGAAGTGTGCCTTAAACTCCCAGGGGACCCTGAATCCAGTGGACTTGGAGATGAAGAGTGACAATTGTCAACTCCAGTCACCGTCTGGTTTATGGCTTTGTAGTAATTACGTTTTGTCTGACTCTCACCCTATAAATGGGTAGTTTAGAATTTAGGGAAGGACTCCGGTGAACCCCTATGCAGATTTTGGCAACCTTATTTTTCTCTGGGTTAGCTTCCTGCTTTCTAGCTGTCTGCTCTTCATGATCTGGCTGCTCCAGGCTGTCTCTTCAGTTCTGTGTCCCCATCTGCTTCCAGCGTTGGTAACATGGCTCTGGATAGAAAGTCTAGTGACAGCAGGGCTCCTCTGCACTTCCTTCAGGAGGATTACTCTCTCCTCTCCTGTCACCTTTGCCAGATTCCTGGAAACATTTGTCGCCTAGAGTTCCCTCCATCTTTTAGTTCCATACATTGGAAAGGCACTCGGTACCAGTGCTGGACAAGGTTTTGTCACCTGGACACGAGCTCCTTTCCTTTGGACGAAAAACCTCCACTGAGAAAAACGCCCTCATCAGCCTGTCCTGTTGGTGTGTTCTTGATTGATGGTAGATGTAGACAGACTCAGATCACTGTGGGAAGTGTCCCCCCCTGGGCTGGTGGTTCTGAGTGGTTTAAAAAGGAAGGGTGAGCAAGCCACGAGCGGGAAGGAAGCCGATAAACTCTGCTTCTCCATGACCTCTGCTTCAGTTCTTGCCTCCGGGTTCCTGCATTGGTTTACTTCCATGAAGGACTGGGATAAAAACCAAGTAAGCCCTTTCCTCTCCAGGTTGTTTTTGGTCACGGTGTTAATCACAGCAGCCGAAATCTCAACTGAGCCACGTACTGGTCACTCCCTCGTGTCATATATGAAGACATGGCTTAAGTCATATTTCCAAACTTTGAAATTTAATTGTGCTCAGATTATACTTTTAATTACGAACCAGCACGCTCACCAACATCAAAATCAATTTACACAGAGTTTGCACTGTCCTGAATATATTAGTTCAATGCACTTTAGAGCAACCTTCCATGAACCACCTCTGTGTAGTGAATAAGCTTCTGCCTAAGAAAGTACCTCATGATGCAGTAAGAATGTATGAGACTGGATGGTTTCTTACTCTTAGTGTCCCTGAAGGAGACGCCAAGGTGAAGTGGCTAATTTTGGAGCATGATTGCTGGAAAGATGGGGTGGGAGCGAATGAGAAAATGTGACAGAGAAGAAAATGGAGCCCAAATGTCGCCTCGCAGCTACTGCGGCCAGCTGCAGGATCAGCAGAGAGCATGCGCACCACTTATTCTACCACACTCTGCAGGCATCCGGGGACTCAGCGAACAGGTTCTGCCAGGTACAGGCTGAAAGCTGTTCCTGGGGAGGGCAGATTCCAGGATCTCACCTGAAAAGGTTCAGAAGGATGTGGGGACCAGAAAATGCACTTAGAGAATAGGAATCGGCAGCCGGAAGTGTGTGCAGAAGTGGTAACGCGTGAGGAGACTGGACAGGGCAATGGAGGCTTCTGGTACAAAAGCCTGGCTCAGTTGTGGGGTGGTGTTACGCTTCTGCTAAGAATCAACCAACAGGGCTGACCAGAAAGTTAAATGGACTCAATCAGTTACACACACACACACACACACACACACACAGAGAGAGACTCACACACACACACACACATACACATACATGTGGACATAAATATGTGTATACATATAACAATAGTTAACATGGTAGGAACTGGAGGGAGGGGGAGGGGTGATAGAGATTGAGTGTTCATGTATGAAGTTTCCCCTGCAAAATTGTTTAAAAAAATTAAATTTTCATCTTCCTGAGAGCATATGAACTTGAACTTGAAGTTCATCAATAATATAAACATAAAGCATGCTACAGGCATTAAAGCAAAAATGGAGATAAGTACAAAGAAGACAAAGACAGCAGGAGGAGGAGGAGGAAGAAGAGGAGGAGGAGGGGGAAGAGGAGGAGGAGGAGGNGGGAGGAGGAGGAGGAGGAGGAAGAAGAAGAAGAAGAAGTCACACCAGAGGAGGAGGAGGAGGAGGAGGAGGAGGAGGAGGAGGAAAGGGAAAACAGTGTGTCATGCACTGTCATCTGAATTCTTGATTTGAAAAGGCCTGGGTCAGCCACATTGACATCACATAACTTTTAAAGTTTAAAGCAGTATTTACTTTTAGTGACAAAATATTCTTTCCCTCTACATCACCACTTATCTCAGAATTTAATGAGTGTTCTTTTTATTTCTAGGTTACACACTAAAGATGTAAATGTGCTGTTGCTCCCTCCATCCTTGCCTCCTATAGTCAACACTAAAGCCGAGGTGATTGTTCATCATCACGACACTCCTGTCATCTCCAAAACCTTCCAGTGAAGTTCATTAGAGCTTTCTGCGGGGATAGAAACATCCCCTCCATGCCTTCTCTGTGCAGCATGGAGCCACGAGGCAGCTGTGAGCTGCCCATCGCTGTGGACACTGAGCGCACGTAGTTAGGGCTCACGTGCCGGGTGGCCCATTCCCAGTACCCTCCCAGAGCTCTAAGGAAAAGCAATCTTTGCGATATCTGACACCACCTGTGCCAGTGGTTAGGATTTTCCCAATTTGAGGAGGAGGAGGAGTCAGGCTCATTTGGGAAGCAGGAACTGCAATTGAAAAAAAAAAAAAAATGCCCCTAATCCGATTGGCCTGTAGGCAACTCTGTGGGGTGTTTTCTTGATTAATTGCCGATGTGATAGGGCCTGGACCAATGCTACCCTCTAAGATGGTCCTGAGTAGTGTAAGAAAGCAGATGAACAAGACACGGAGCATGCTAGTAAGCAGCATCCTTCCCTGGCCTGTTTCAGTTCCTGCCTGCAGGTTCCTGCCTTGACTTCCCTGCATGATGGACGATAGCCTGTTAGCTGAAATAAACCCTTTCTTCCTGGAGCTGCTTTAGATCCGGGTCCTTATCACAGCAATAGACAGCTGATACACAACCCTTCTAGGACAAGCTCCCGTCTATACCTCTGGCCTCACTTCCTCCCCTTACCCTCCACTCTCTGTATCTGCATGGTCCTCTTGCTTGGCTTTGTTTCTCCCACTCGCTTCTTGCATTCTCTGCGTTCAGTGTTCTTTCCTTAAATATCTCCGTGGCTCGGTTCCTCCTTTGCTTTAATTGTAGAGTGTAGAACATTTACATTTTGTGTGCTTATTGATTGAAATCTATGCATCGCCACCTCCCATGTACTGTTTGTTTTCTATGCGGACCATCTGTCCCTGGCTTCTTTTGGGGCACCCGATTTTCTCCTGCTTTTTTGGATGCTGCTCACTAGCATGTTCTCCCCTTTGATGGCCTTCTGTCTCTGAGGGCTCGTTGACCTCTGCGTTCTGCCTTCTCCGTGGTTGTTTAGGGCTGATAATAGTCCTAAATTGATCTCATTCCAGCGTCAGCTCACATAGTCACCTCCTCGCTGTCACGCTGCATGTAGATGCTTCCTCCTGCCCTGTGAGTCACCGTTGTCACCTATTTCTCTCCTGTATATGTCATGGATGCCAAGCGTTGCAACCATCATTCTTGCTTTAAATAGTTAGCTACATTTCTGAGAAAATAAAAAAAAAAGTGAGATGTTTGACATTTCTGTTGTCTCTTTTCCTTATGTAGATTAAAGGGATTTTTTTAGTTGTTATATTTTTTTAATCTGTGTCATTTATCTTCCATTGGAACAAAATCCTTAATCATTTCTCTCTTTTTAAAAGATGACTTTATTTGCTTTTATTTTATGCATATGAATGGTTTGCCTGCATGTATGTATGTGCACCATGTATGCCTGGTGCTCAGGAGGCTAGGAGAAGCCATCAGAGCCCCCTCCAACCCCCAGAACTGGAGTTACAGACAAATATGAGCTGCCATGTGGGTCCTGGGAACAGAACCCAGGTTCTCCAGAAAAGCAGCTGAGCCATCTGCCCAAACCCATCCTTTGGTATTCTCTAATAATCCAGGTCTATAGTTGAAAACATCACTTAGCTTTCATTCATCTGATAAATTTATTTTACACTTCCCTTCACTCCATTTTTCCTGTTCAGTTTTGTGAGTGTGTGCGTGCGTATGTGTGTGTGTGTGTGTGCATGCGTGCATGCATGTGTGTGTGTCTGTCTGTGTGCATGTGTGTCTGTGTGTCTCTGTGTGTATGTGTCTCTGTGTGTATGTGTGTACCCATGTACATGTGAGCACATATACGTTTGTACATGTGGGTACCCAATAAAGTGCAGAGGGTGTCAATTCCTAGGAGATGGAGCTTCGGGTGATTGTGAACCAGTTGATGTTTGTGCTGAGAACCAAACTTAGGTCTCCTGCAAGAGCAGCGAGGGTGCTCAATTGCTGTGTCATCTTAGCTAGCCCCCTGCCATTGGCTTTTACTATTTGTTTATGGAGCATCTTCATAGAGACATGTTGTATATGCTCTGAATGAGTTGTTGAGTTTCCTGGATGTGTGCATTAAGCTATCTAACCCATAACAGACCCCTTAAAGCTTCTTCTACTTATAAGTCCTATTTGATTAAAGAAATTTTAAGATAGCCATGGATAAATAAGTATACAAAAAGGGTACACTATAGCAAATGTTTATAATCAATCATGATGAAATTTATCTTAAAATAACTCTTTGATATGCATATAATTTTAATATGTGTAAAGAAGAATGCAAATTCAGATATTGAAATAATTATACACGTTTATTTTTCTGTAAAAATTAGATCTTAGCTAAATATTTGACACCATCAGGTATGGAATGTTTTCAATCCTTTTTTGAATTGATTGATATTTTGAATAAGTCATCAATACTGATATCACCATGTCATAAATGTGTAGTATAATGGCTGAAGTATACTCAGGGCCATTCGAGAAGTTGTCAGAAATTCTGTCCTAGTCCCGAGCCAAATTTCATTGAACAAATTAGTAAAAAACCTCCAGTCAACTAAAACACCAAAATTTAAAACCAAACATTCTAGCATCATGCAATCAAAGCTATCATAATTTGATATTTACACCCTGAGTCACGATGGTAGGAAAATATGAAATGTTTTTGTTTTGATAATTAACCTATCAGAGTTCTATAGAATAGAAAACTTTACATGTACATTCAAAAATTATAGTTCATAATGTACAATTTGTTTCATCTCTAAGCTGGGGTATTTGGGGCAGTATTTGTCAGTGTGTATGTGCCTTGATGTCCTATGTGATTCAAAATGTATGTTGTATGTTCAGAAACAAGGATGAGGTGAAGCTGCAGAGTCTACAGTGGACAAACACTACCAGAAACATGTTGGGCACACCACATACCTGAGTTTAAATTAGGCTTTGATCATTGACTACTAAGAATCCTTTTACAGTTGCCAACGTTTTCCTGGCTCCCAGAGTTCTATGACTCCATTGGAGGTCGTGACCCACAACTTAGAAACTGAGACCTAGAGCACTGTCCTGCTGTCATTTCTTCAAGGAGTAGTTTGTGCCATTGTTATGACTATCACCGCTTGAGTGCCGCACAGTCTTATACTAGGCGACATGTCCCCAGGGACTCTTATTTGACTTTGATTTAGTTCTCCTTGTGGATCACTTTAGCTATGTTCTATTGTTACACTTTCACGTCGATCGATTTCCACTCCTACAGTTTCTCATTGGTTATGATTCGCATCTATAGCTTTTCCGTATCCCACATCCCACTTGATTCTTTACTCTTTGCTTTGGTATCTGCCTTTTATGTCCTGAGCATGCAGAATGTACTTACATTTTAGGATGCTTATCTTCCAGTTTTGTCATCTCTGCCATTCCTATTGAACACTTTTGCTTTTATTATGAATCTTCCTCCTGCTTCTTTTGCGGCCACTGATTGTATCAGATATTGGATACTCTGCAATTCACAAAGTTGGATCTCTCACTGCATTATATTCCTTAGGAGAAAACTTGACTT
This sequence comes from Mus pahari, assembly GCF_900095145.1. NCBI lineage: Eukaryota > Metazoa > Chordata > Mammalia > Rodentia > Muridae > Mus > Mus pahari. The sequence continues at coordinate 52,855,262 of NC_034608.1, forward strand.
TATGGTAGACCAAGTCATTTGGGACTTACTTTCATCCTGTTGAATTTGCTTTAAGCTCCTTCAGAGAAGGTCATATATTTTTCCAATGACATTTCCTCATGAGATTGAGACATAATGTTGTCACCTACAAAATTCATACTGGAGAACTAGACAATAGGGTGTTAATCCTTTAAGTAAGTTTACAATTTTGTGTTGGGCCACCTTCATAGTTATCCTTGTCCACAGGTTGGACCCAGGCAATAGAGTATCATTTATTCTGAAAAGATTTTTTTTTTCTTTTTTTGAGACAGCATCTTACTATGTAGCCTTGGCTGTTCAGAAACTCACTGTGTACACCAGGCTGGACTCCCTTAAACTTACAGAAATCCCCCTACATATGCTTTTCCAGAGCTGGGGTTAAAGTCACATGCGACAGTGCCCAGTTAGGTTGTTTATTGCCTTGCTTTTATATCCTGTGCCTCTGTAGTCTCTACCAATACTCTCATGCTTGTTGAAGCATTTCCACTCTTGCTGGAGAAGTCCCAACTCCTTGTAGAAAAATTTTGGAATTGCTTACAGTAAGATGTTCTTTCATTCAATCATTTTACCCACTTACGTGTCTGTGTGTGAGCCTGCATAAGTATAAGTGTACCATGTGCCTACAGGGGACCATGGTGTTTTCAAAAGAAGGCACTAGATCCCTGGGACAGAACTCAGGGCCTTACAAGAGCAGAAAGCGCTCTCTTAACCACCAAGCCATCTCTTCAGCCCCTGCAGGTAGCTTTCTTTCTCCTCTTGTTCCTGCCCTTGCCCACTTTCATGGGGTTTTACACTATGTATATGCAAATTGGTCCAGCATCCTCACAAAAGGTACTATGTGCAGATTTCTAAAACTTTCTTTGTATAGACTCCTTCTGAAGTGGAAACTTAAGGGTTCTTTGGAAAGTCAGTTAGAGGGTGTTTTGCTGGGGCAAACATGTGAAGGAAAGTTTCATTAAAGTGGACACAGGTGTGAAAGGCTAAGGCAGACTCATGAGGGAACGTTTCACTGAAGCACACACAGGAAAGAGGATGTTTTACTAAAGCAAGCACATGAAAGGATGTGTGATGAAGGACTCTTTTGCTGACAACACGCATGTATTGTTCTGCCTTACACTGCATGGTTGAGCTGCATTTGTCGGGACTCCATAGAGAGAAATGCACCAAAAAAAAAAAAAAAAAAAAAGACCTTCTGGTGGTGTGCTGCAGTTTGTTGCCACTTCCAAGGACTCAGGCTGATTGGATGCACGTGCTGAGAGGCAAGACATGTGGAGGGCACGTGATGTTTGGAGGTTATAAATAGGACTCCACGTAGTGACACAGAGAGAGCTTGGCTTGCTGGTACAGCTAGCTGTGCAACGCTTGTGGGTCTTGCACCTTCGCTGACCTTCACTTCCCTGAGAGAGGTACAGCAGAAGGTTTCTTCAGCATTCCTGTTGGTCCCTCCTGCTGACTGGAGCTGAGGCTGAGGTCTGGCTATCTCTGCTAGGTCCTGTTGCTGCTGTTGCTGCGGTTGCTAACCCAGTTCTACTGAACAGGACTGCTGGCATATCCGGGAAGTATTTGCAAATGGATTGAGCTGCCGCTGCTGACCTGTGAACTCAACTGCCAATTTCCAGACAACATAGATAGGAATGGCTCCAAAGAACCTTTCTATACAGGTCCACTTTCCCCATATCCTTTCTTTTCCACTACCTCTGGTGGGTGGTGGAAAGGGAGGTTAAAGGACCATCATTAAAAATAGGATTTGAAAAAAAAAAATTAAAGTTACACCCTTCCCTTTGAACTCTGCCCTGAAGTTCTAACCTTCTCAGCCTTCCTGAACTCTCACCATTATGGTCCCAACATAAGGAAGTCCCCAGAACTATGTGGTCTTTTTCTAGGATCCAATCCAGAAGTTCCCTCCAGGGCAATGGTAGGCCAGTTGTTGCCTCTCAGTGGTCACCACTGGGAACTTCCCACTGTTATCTACTATTCCATCCAGTTCTCTTGTGGTGTGTGATAGGTGGTTCCCAGCCCCATATTCTCCCAAGGAGAAGTTTCTCATTTTCTTCTTTAAGTCTTAGGCCACGTGACACCTTCTTCAGGAATGTCTCATTGCAACATTCTTGAATATTGAAACACTTTCCCCTCCTTCGCCAGTACTCTATAGCCCTCTTGTTCATTTTATTTTCTCCATATGTGCTAAATCACCTTGTAATAAACTATGATACAAGGCTAGTTGATTTCATTTATTGTCTGTCTTTTCCTCTACCAACTTGTGCCAGCCATATTTACTATAAACCAAATCTCTACAGGGAGATATTTTGTCTGTGCTGTTCATCAGTGCCTCCCCGGGGTCTAGAATGGCGCTCAGAATATTAATCAATACTCTGATCAATGATGGTCTGTGATGTTAGAGTTTTAAAGGAAGCATTCCCCCAATGCGTATGTTTCTAACTTGTGTTCCCAGTTAGCGAGGGTGCTTTGGGAGCCTGTGAAACATCTGGGGACAGTTGGAGTACAGATGACTCAGGATGGGCCTTTCAAGGTGGTATCCAGGCCTGGCTCTGGCTGTTCTCTCTGCTTTCTCATCAGAAGTCGTGGTGAAAGCAGAAGTAACTAATGCAGATCAATTTTAAGGCCTGCTCGCCATCCCTGAGATTGGCACCAGGAACTGGGAATTAAACATCAAGAAAAGAGATCATTTAAAAAACAAAAACAAAACAAAACAACCAAAAAAAAAAAGAAAGAAAGAAAAGAAAAGAAAAACCAAAATTGATAGCCAGGAAATAACAGTTCAGCATCATTTCTGAACTCAGAAAAGTCAGTTAAAGGCCAGTGAGTGGGCTCAGCAGATCTTCACATGGCCCATCCCTTTGCCAAGTAGACAAAATAAATGTAATAAATTTTTTAGATTCTGGTAAGAGACCAGGCTAGCTTAAAAGGTTCTGAGGACAATTGGAGTTAAGTGCTGAGGTGTGTGTGCCATTCACTACCTGCTGAGGTCTCCCTGGAGGAGGTGACCTTGGCAGAGGTGAGGCCAATTGTTGATGGTGGTCATCACGGGAACTTCCAGCTGTTTCCTATATCCTACCCAGTTTTCTTGTACTGAGTGATGGGTATTTCCCAGCATCCCTGTATCCTCCCAAGGAGAAGGTTCCCGTTGTCTTTAAGTCTTTCAAGTCTTTCCTGAAAGATCAGGAAAAGGCATTCCGAAACCCTTCCTTTCCATGGTTCCCTAAGCACCTACACATCCTGATCTCTAAGTCCAGGACCTATCACTCGGGTCCCATCTTTTGGTTGGAGAACATACAGAACATAGGCAGACATATAGAATAGCCAGTGATGGAAGCAGTGGAGGGATAGTCACATTAAAGACAAGAATGAGCTCTCTGGGGACAAACTGTAGTCTGTCACTGCTGTGACAGACTCCTAGGAATGTTAACAGTAAAGAACAATTCAGCCGGGTTACCTCATATATCTCATTAATCACATCAGTCTCTGGTCCAGAGCCTTGTCACTGCCACACTTCTGGAAGCCACTAGGGATAATCCATCATTTCCACGTTGAGCTCCTGGAAGCTCTCTGCATTCCTTGCCTCCTGACCCCCAGCCGGCTAGCTCATCATTCTAACGTGGGAATCTATCAGACTGCTCCCTCCCTGGTCCTTGCCATCTATCAGAATGGTCCCTCTTCATTATCATGAGGATTCTGGTGATAACATGGAACTAGTTCAGGGCAATCTCCTGTCTTAGGCTCCTTAACTTAAAAGCACATGTAGAAAGCGCTTCAGCCATGTAGGTCATCATAGGCTCTGGGTACTAAGATAGAGGCTATTTTAATTGGGTGGCAAACATTCTGGCTACCACAGACTCACCACAAGAGATGAAGTGTCACGCGTGGGGAGCAGGGAGAGAAAGGAGGACCACACATATGGCTAAAGAGAATGAGGTCCCAAGAATAAAATGATTTAAAAACAAAATGTAAATGGTATTTAAGTTATTTATTTATATCACCCATGTCTGTGGTTTCTCAGCTGCTAAGAACTTTTAAGAGTCAATGCTATTTATAATAAAAATAATACAGCTGTCAGTCAGGTGGTTATATGTTAGGGGCTGAAGGTAGGTGTCGCCTGTAGTTCACAGGATGAAAATTCTGAGCAGGAGACTTTGTGATGTAGCCAGGTAAGGAGGGTGGAGAGCCATGCTGGGATTCGTAACTAGGTCACAAGGGTGGAGCTCCCATCATGGGATTAGTGCCCTTTTTTAAGGGGCATGAGAAAGAACTAGCTTTGTTTCTCTCTGTGTGAGGATGCAACAGAATCCTGTCATCCGAAAAGCCCCTCAACAAACTGAATTCGCCAGCACCTTCATCTTGGACTTCCAACCTTTAGAAGCAGAAGAAAATAAATGTCTGTCGGTTAGGCCACTGTTTCTACGGTCACTTTCTGTCACAGGCCAAACTAGCTAAGACAACATATAATCCCACTTAACTGAGGTCTAGGTGTATGGGTTTCTGATATTTACCCTGTCGGCCTTGTGGGAGGATAAGTCTGCCACAACTCTGCTGGCTCTTTTTGGTCACTGGACTTCCTAAAGCATCTAGAATAATTGGATTTCAAAACATACGTATTTCAGAAGAAGCCAATATAATATCTTAGAAAATTTTTGTTTAAACCAGGCATTTGAAAAAAAAAAATTGGCTTATGCAATCGGAGCATACAACACATTCAAGGAAAACTTGAGAGCATATGGCATTGTGGTGTCTTCAGTTCTGTGTGATGGGCCCACCGTGAACATGAAGAGGAGAGACAAGTTGAGGCGAAGCTGTCGGGACCCACTCTGGTGGATGCTGCAAACGTGACCTCAGTCTCAGGAGGCACTTGGCGATCTTTTTCTCTGTTTCTGTTTGCTTTCTCTTTTTTTCTAGTGCGTTACTGCGGTCTCTCATTTCCAGAAATTAGGACTGCTCCTTGCCTGTTTAGCATAACACATTTCCAAGCAGCTGGCGTTCACCTTGGCTGGCTTGCTTGGGAGGAAGAGTGTTGACCCTCCTAAGGGAGGAGGTGGGAGGTGCAAGATGGGAGGAGGCTGGGAAAATCTGTCAGTCTTACCTTTCTCCTTTTGGAACAGCAGTGTCAGGGGAGCCAGGTGACCACCAGCTAAGTCCTTCCAACTCTCTTGGGTTTATGCTTCAGTCTGCTCAAATTCAACTTGCCCAGTTACCCATATGGACTGAACCAAGAGTGTCATTTCCGGACTTTAGCGGTGAAAAAAATGGTGTCTCTAGAACCTCCCTCGCCATCACTGAACCTGGGCCGCTGAAAGGACTAATTCTGCCCATGTACCCAGGGAGGAAAGGAACGGGGGTGGGGCAGGATTCACCACAAACGCTTGGAGATTGGGGTGGAGAAGAAGGCAGAGGGAGGGAGGGGGGAAGGAGGGAGGAAGACGAGTGACAGCAGAGTCAGTGAGACACAGAGAGAATTCTATGCTTTGCAAAGTAAGGTCAGAGCAGCAGGCACATTGCTTCACCTGCATGACGGGCATGTCCCAGTTCTGTAAAGGCAGAATGTCTGTAGAGTTTTCCAGGTGACCCCTGTGCAGTTTAAGTGTGACTGACTAACCCTTTCTGTGTCCCTAAGGGTCAACTCCTGGTGAGCCCAGCGCTCTGCTTCTAGTCCCATTAGGGATCAGTGGCACAAAGTCCCCAGCCACAAAGTGAGGAGACCTTCCTGGACAGAGGCGGGTCTTGCCCAGGAGAGCGGGCGCCCAAGATTTGCACCAGCTAACTCCAGGCTCCCATTCAGCAGCCTGCAAAGAGGCGTGGGAACTGGCGCCCGCCCGCCTGCGTCCCGCGCCCCTCGCTCCTCCCTTCTGGGTTGTCCTCACTCAGGCGCCCAGCGGGAGCAAGATCCCACAGTCCCGGTCCGTCCCTGCTAGGCATGCGGTGCCGGATGCTCTTGCTCCCTTTCTCCTTGATGCTGGTATCTTTGGGCGGCACCTTCGGACGCTCAGGGGCAGGTGAGTGGGGTCCGTGGTCAGGGGCGCCCTCGGAAGGGTCGCAGCTAAGGTTTGCAGGGAGCAGGATGTGGGGTGGGTGCGGGGTAGCAGTATTGTATGCGCTGCAGGGACAGAAGGCGAACAGTGAAACTTCGGTTGCCTTTGCTGAGTGTGCGGTCCTCAGCTGAGCAGTGTGGCAAGTAAGATGTAGAAGGGTGGGGCTGAGCATCCTGCAGAGACAGCCCTGGAGGATTCAGGACTGCCAGGCCCTTTGCAAACCTGTGGATAGGAGGAGAGGTAAGATCAAGGACAAAGAATTACTTGGAGTCACCCAGCAAGCGCCAAGGGAGCTCTCTCTATGAGTGCCTAGATCGCCTGACCTCTTAGATGGATGCTTCTGTCCTCCAAGTCCAGACCTGGTGGGACTCACTTTTTAGCCCTCGTTTTTCTACCAGTCACGGGTTGGGCTGTGTGGTTATAGGCACTTAGTATAGCTAAAAGATGCCACCCTTTAAAAACTGACCCCCCCCCCGAAAGAACGGTTGGGAGCACTTCCTGCTGCACCTGTTGATGCCACGCCCATAGACAGATCCAAAGATGTCATGATCTTTGACATGAAGAAGGGGGAGTACTACGTGTCCCAGGGTAGCTGAGACATATATAGTTGTTAGTGGGTCAAGTTGCTGATGTCAACAGAGGTTGTAGGTACCCAGCATTGAGAAACCCCTGCCTGGAGGTTAGCAATCACATCTCACACACGGGTCAGCCTGGTCCTTCCCCAACCAGGTACGGAAGGCAAGTGTGAAGCCCTGTTAATCTTTGCATCTTTGCTAGCGGTTAAGCCAAATTCAATCACTTCAGAGGAACCCCTCCAAAGCTCTGACTCTCGGGACTTGTACCCAGCCCGGCCAGCATCTAGCCTGTGGCTGGCCTTCCCACACTACCTCTGAAACAGGATTTAAAGTTACTTGTTTATTTGTTTGTTTTGTTTTGTTTCCTTGTTTTTAAACCAAGTAGTTATTTCACATCTTTTAGTATCTTTACATGTGTCTTAGGGCAGCATTTACCAGTGTACCTGACACCATGATTATAAGAAAGTTACTGAATTTAATGGCAATAACTGATAGTAAATGCCATAAATGCCTCTACAGTAAGCGCCAACTATATTTAAAAATTATTGGATCCCAGTCTTCAGGTAATGTCTACGATACATCTGCAGTTTGGGTTCCAAGATAATCTTTGAGAGAGAATATTTTTTTCAGTTGTGACTTACCTAATGGCCTGAGCTTTTGAGAGTTGACCGCAACCCCGAGAGATCCTTCTGGAAGGATCTGCTGCAAGAGGTAGCAAAGGACTGACTGGCTGATGAGCATCGATTTAGCAGCTTCTGTGTCAAGCAGCTCTGCGCCCACTTAAGCCTTCAATCTCCTTTTGTAGGATCACTTATTACCTAGACTCTCGGTATACAGAAGGAAACTGAGGTCACCTTATCAGTGTGTGAGAGGTCGAAGTGAAGGAACTGCTGATGTGACCACTCCACGAGCTGGTTAAGATTTCTATTGTAGATGAGGGGGGGGTGGGAGGGGGAGGGAGAGGGGAGAGGGGAGAG
>NC_034608.1:52863192-52871640 GCF_900095145.1 Mus pahari
GAGGGAGATAGAGAGCAGGGCATAGTGAAAAAGTGTAAGAGGGAGATAGAGAGCAGGGCATAGTGAAAAAGTGTAAGAGGGAGATAGAGAGCAGGGCATAGAGAAAAAGAGTAAGAGGGAGATAGAGAGCAGGGCATAGAGAAAAAGAGTAAGAGGGAGATAGAGGGAAGGAAATAGTGAAAAAGCGTAAGAGGATATAGTATAAGTGCTGGAGTCCTACGGAATGGCCGGTTATGAAGATGGTGAGTAACTGTGGGGAGACAAGGCTTGGGAGACTGGTGTGGGGGCTTTGGAATGTACACCAGGTACCTCAGGGACTGAAGGAGCCTAGTGACCACTATAAGCTTTAATATGCAGCCACAGGTACACGTCAATGGAGCTGTGTAAGTCCCTTCTGCCAGAGGTAAGAAAAAGTGACCCCCGCCCCGCCTTTGGCAGAATCTTTTTCACAGGTTCCCGAGGAAGGCTGGCTTCTATCTAGCCACCAGGAATCCTCCTATATATAGCCCAGGTTGAGCCCATTTCTGGGTAGGTGGACAGCTTGAGACCTACCAGTCAGTCAGTTAGTAGTCCAATGAAAACCGTTCCAACCCAGGTGATCTGCTGACTGAGCCTGTTCCCATAGCAGCAGTTTCCAGACACGGAATGGTCTCAACAGCTTTATTCACGGTGGTGTGTATTATAGCCTAGATGCAATGGGAGTAGATGCCAAAGGTGGCGGCTAATCCAGGAATAAGCAGTACTCCCCCTCCAGGGGGGTGGGGGGTGTATTTTTAGTGCTTTTCATGAGCCGAATCTGTTTTAAAGTCAATGAAACTGACAACACAGTCTCGGAAGGATGCAAGATTAGGATACGGTCCCTTGAGAGGAGCGGTCTCTCATCAGCTCGTATGTCTGCTTCGATCACTTAGCCACCCATAGCTGCTGTCGGGAGAAGACCTTGTTGAGTCTTCTACCAAGCGTAAGAGATGCCAGCAGGTACAGACCATATAGCCTATGTTTTCTAGGAACCAACAATTGGCTTTTCCTCTCTAAGAGTTAGCTCAATTTTGGTTAACCACTGAACACTGAGCTTAGTAAATAGATGTTCATGGCTGGAATGGAACAACACAAACTCAATGCTTTGCAAGTGGCTGAAAGCTTCCAAATATTTATAGCATAGCTGTTAAGAGAAACATTCTTAAAAGGATGTCATCTTTGACCCTAAATTCAACTCTCATTAAACACAGTCTGTATACATGTCTTAGATTAAGTGAAAGTACTTACAGCCTAGACCTCAGACCTAGAAGTGCTCACATTCCGTGGCTTTGTGACCAAGCTAGAGCCGGAAGTACCACATGCACGCCTATTGGTGCACAACCTTGAGTCTCCCTCAATTAACAGGAGGACAAGCATAGTCCAAGGAATTTCCTGGTGAGCCCAAGTGAGTCTTCCTAGAGGAAAGTCATGACACTCAATGGCCTCTTATCATGATGAAGAATTGTCTTGTGCTGTGGAAGCCAGACACCCTCCCGACCCTGCTTCTTGGTTGTTGCCTGCAGGTGAACTAGAGTGTAACAGGACACGACAAGTGGCTTGTGGTGAGAAGTGCATTCCTGTGGCCTGGCTCTGCAATGGGGAGCAAGAGTGCCCAGATGGGACCGATGAGCAGTGTGGTAAGCACTTAGCAAGATGCTCACGGGCACCAGCCCTGGTTCCCACGTTCAGGTTGAACATTCTTAATCTGAAAGTCTGAAATACTCCACAGTTCAAAAATGGTTTAGTACAAGCACGGTACCACAGTGGGGACGTACCTGACTTTATGTGATGGGTCTCAGTCAAAAGACAGGTTCTCCGAAAATATCACATAAAATTACCTTCAGGTTGTGTGTGTGTGGAGTATATTTGAAACACAAACTACTTGGGAGGCTGAGACAGGAAGATCATAAGTCCAAGGCCAGCATAGGCTATAGCCTGAGTTCAAAACCATCCTGGAAAGATTATCAGGACCCCATCTCAAAAATGAAAAAAAGGGGGAGGGATTAGCATATAGCATGTGCTGATCCATAATGTAGCAAAAATAAAAATAAAAAAATAGGATTACTTAGATTTGGGTCCTATCCTCATGGTACATTACAGCAGTGGTTCTCAACCTTCCTAATTCTGTTATCCTTTAATACAGTTCTTCATGTCACCCCCAAACCACAAGATTATTTTCATTGCTACTTCATAACTGTACTGTTGCTGCTGTTATGAATCATAATATAAATACACATGTTATCCAATAGTCTTAAACAACTACTGTGAAAGAGTAGTTGGATCTCCAAAGGGGTTGCAACCCACAGGTTAAGAACTGCTGCCTTGGTGTGTTTGAGTTTGTGTGTGTGGGGTGTGTGTGTGTGTGTGTGTGTGTGTGTGTGTGTATTCATATATGCAACACTAAAACAAAAAGCCCTTTAACTTGCAATAATGTGTATTTGGTTGACAGTATCCATTCTCACGATTTTTGTCCCCTGAGGAGAAATTCAAACAAGAGTGGCCACAGGCTCTTAAAGACCAATCCACGAATCTTTGAGGCACCACTGTAAAAGTAAAGTTTGCACCTTCGATTGAAGCTTAACCATTGGTATCCATATTCGTTTAACTAGACCAATCCAGAGGCTTGTATGGAATCCTTACAGGCCACAATACTCAAAAAGCTCTTTTGTATGCAAATTGAACTAAACACTGTTAGAAGCCAACTTAGGAAATATTTTGTTGCTATGAAGCCCTGGTTCTCAGTGCTTAGAATATTCAAAGCCACGGGTAGGTCATCCCAATGCCAGCACAGGCGGAAGCCTTCTTAAATGATGAGTCCTACCTTTGTGTCATGAGTATAAGACAGAATAAATTCCCCATGAACAGGGAAAGTCCTAATGTATTAGTGATTATACCCTTCTTTCTCCTGAATGCTTCTTCCTGGATGGTTGCTTGCTGCCTGAAACCTCACATGAAGTACCAAACACACTCAGGCAGGACTCGAGGTGTAGCTAGAGGGTAAAATGTTTGCTTAACATATGCAAGGCTCCGGGTTACATCCCCAGAATCAAATAATAAGCAAAAGGCAAAGAAGCAAATGAATAAACAGAAGCTCGTGAACATTCACAGGGTGGAACACACTTTCCAGCTTGTTTTCTTGTGTGGCCACCATACATGCCATGCTATATCTCCAAGTCTCCTTTCTTAAGTGGAATAATTTGAAGCAAAATCTACTAGTTTTCAGGTCTTAGATCTGCATATAGTCTCAAATATCAAAGGAATTCAAAGAGGGGGAAGGCCCTGGCTTCCAGACACCTATAGGGTCAAAATCTCTCTGAACGGTTAGACATTGTACTGGCTAGTTTTGTGTCAACTTGACACAGCTGGAGTTATCACAGAGAAAGGAGCTTTAGTTGGGGAAATGCCTCCATGAGATCCAGCTGTGGAGCATTTTCTCAATTAGTGATCAAGGAGGGAGAGGCCCCTTGTAGGTGGTGCCATCTCTGGGCTGATAGTCTTGGTTCTATAAGAGAGCAGGCTGAACAAGCCAGGGGAAGCAAGCCAGTAGGGAACATCCCTCCATGGCCTCTGCATCAGCTTCTGCTTCCTGACCTGCTTGAGTTCCAGTCCTGACTTCTTTCAGTGATGAACAGCAATGTGGAAATGTAAGCCGAATAAACCCTTTCTTCCCCAACCTGCTTCTTGGTCATGATGTTTTGTCCAGGAATAGAAACCCTGACTAACACAGACATAAATAAATGTCAAGTCTGTCATGTATTTCATGTGTTCATTAGTCATGTATGAACCAGCTATTATTTTTGATACAACATGCACAAAGTATTTTTTGCTGTCAGAACTTTTGCTAGATAACAGTGTTCTAAGAGATGGTGGGAAGAATAAGCTTTGAGGGCTGTTGGCTCCTTGTTCCTTGTTAAGGCAGATGTTGACTCTCAGCTAGACAGGATCTAGAGTCATCTCACAGGCATATTTCTGAGCATGTCTGCACTGGTATTTCCATAGTTTAACCGAGGAGGAAAGACTTGCCCCGAGTGTAGGTGGCACTTTCCCATGTGCTGACACCCCAGACTGAATAAATAAAGCCAAAAAAAGGAGAAAGTGAGTCCAGTGCGAACACACATCTCCCTCTGATTCCTTACTGAGAGTGCGGTGACAAGCCACTTCACACTCTGGCCACCATGCCTTCTCTGCCACGATAGACTAATACCCCTTATTAGACCGTGAACCCAAAGAACGTCTTCTTCTGCTAAGTTGCTTCTGCCAAACATTTTGTCACAGGGATGGGATAAGAAAGCAATGCCATTGGGTTATTGCCAGGAGTGTGGATGGGACCGGCAAGTCCAGGGTTGTGATCAGTGTCAAACTCAGAAGTAATTATTGCTTTGCTATTTAAAACGTATGCTATGAAATCCAGCCAACCAATGGTCTCTGACAAACTCATCTCCCTGCATGCCTGTTATTGAATCCCACCCTGGCCTGCAGAGCAAACATGTCTCGGGCACCTGCAAGCCTGGCAGTGTGACAATGGGAGGTGTATTCCTGCTAGCTGGCTTTGCGACGGTGTGAGTGACTGCTTAGATGGCTCCGACGAGGTTAACTGTGGTAGGTACAGCTTACTTTTTAAAATCACATCTATTTATGTATGTGTGAGTGCATGTGCATGTGTGTGCCCCATGAACCATGACATGTGTGGAGAGGTCAGAGGACAACTCAGGTTCCCAGGGATTGAACTCATGCCAGCAGGCTTAGGGACAGGAGCCATTACTGACTGGGCTGTTTCATCAGTCTTATAAAACTTATTTTCAACACTCTGTCATCTCTCTGCTCACCCACAGCTTGTATCAGCATCAGCAGTGCTAACTGGAAGGAAGGCATACAATGGCCTTAGGCCGTGTGCGTTAAGCCAGATGCTACATTGCCTTCGGTGTTATAGGAGACTCTTAAAACTATTTCTTTGTGTTGTCAAAATTCTTAACCTTATTGACTCTTTTAAAACTTCAGTGCAGAGAGCCACACCCATATGGCTAATGACATCTAACTAGCATCTCTTAGTGGTTCTGAAGTCTGCCGAGTCCACAACAGCCATAGCACTCACTTAGATACGCATGTCCATCATAATTCGGCAGTTCTCCTCCGCCCATGTAATTCCTGCCTTCCAGAGAGCTTGACGGCATGTCCGGACTACAAAATCCGCTGTCCAGGAAAGGCTCGGTGTCTGGATGCTGGGGAACCTTGCGATACCCATCAGAACTGTGAAGATGGGTCCATAAAAGCACACTGTCCCCACACCCATTGCTTGGCTGGGCAGTGGCAATGCCAAAACAGGGCATGTGTCATGGACAGCTGGAGGTGTGATGGCATTGATCACTGTGGTGATGCCTCGGATGAGCAGGACTGTGGTAAGTCTGGCTTCCCAACCGATGGTTCAAGGGCAGGGTATAGTACACGGGCTGCTTTACATAGTCTACATTTAGACACCAAGGCAGAAGCTACCATCCTTTCTCAAAGAAGAGGATGCCCCCTAGCAATTCATGGAATCCCAATGCTGCTTAGATAAAAACTCTTGTTATATGCTGAATGAGCATCGCTCAGAATGTTCCCAGTGATGAAGAGCAAACTATAGACAGCCCGAGCATCAGTCTATGAAGGAAGCATAACAACAGACAACTCCTGTTCTCACATAGTGATGGGGAAAACCTCCCACTAAAAAGGGCAAAACCAACCCCAAAGAGTGGTGAGCACTGTATTCCTCTTTAAGACAACCCTCAAACCCCAGGATAGGGGTGCCTCTGGTTTGTTGGTGAACCAGAATCCTGTTCAGTATTTCCTGGAGTGAAGGCTGCACATTGTAGCACACCCAGCGTCTAACATTTGTAAATTGAGTCTTCCTTAAAGGCATACTCATTTTGGGTCAAGCGGCTGGCTCTAGTACCATTTTAATTCCAACTATTTAAAGCCAGATCAGTCAAGTTTAGCACAGTTTCAATCGAGTGCCCAGATGTCTTGCTATTTTTGTGATTGAGTCTTAAACCCTGATTCCCTGAAGAAAAAAAAAAAAAGTTCAAAATGATAAGCTTTACTTTCCAAACTTGAATTGCTATAGGCTATGAAAATATTGCCACGTAACCTACTGAAAGAGTTGTCTTTCTACACTCCTCCCCCCTTATAAGTAGTAATGAAAAAGAATGATCAACTTCCTCCACAGCCTCCTGTCCAGAAGGCACTGTGAGCTGCGATAGTGGGAAATGCATCCCAGAGTCTCTGATGTGCAATGGGAGAGCTGACTGTACAGATGGTGCTGATGAACCCGGAACGTGTGGTAAGAAACTGCTTTCTCAGTTTAAGGCGGGAGCCTGAGGAAATGAGATGACATAGCCTAATGCTTTAGTCACGGTATTAATTACTTTTCGCTTGGCTGTGACAAAGTATCTGGCAGAAGTAATTAAGGGAGCAGGGATTTATTTTGGTAGCAGTCACAGGCCGTGGCCGAGGCGTGCTGTCCAAGGCAGAAGGGGCGTGTGGTTGCCGCTTTTCTCGTCTCTGCAGAGTGGGATGCAGAGGAGTCAGGCTAGAAATGGGGCTGAGGCTGAAACGCTAAAGGATCTGTCCCCAGTGACCCACTTTTGCTAGCTAGTTCCCATGTCCCAAAGGTCCCACGCTTCCTAATATAGAACCATTATCTGGGGAGCACATGTTCAAACACAAGAATCTGTAGGTGACATTTCAGATTTCAACCCTAACAGTTATCATTGGGACCAACTCCTTGAAAGAATGCTTGAAATGAAACACACATACATACACAGACACACACACATACAGACACATACAGGCACACACACAATCACAGACACACACACACAGACACACACACAGAGACACAAACACACACACACAGAGGCAGTTATCTTTGTCCTTTATGTTTAAGTATGTTGCACTTTTGCTTATTAAATTAAAGCTCTTGGCTTTGGTCTCATGACTGAGCAAACCCCCCTAACTTGCAAAGCGTCCAGGGTGATTCTGAGTTTGTAGCTTTAAGGAGATTAGTTAGCTCAAAACCTATACCCGACAGTGCTTCTGAATGCTAGAGTAAAGCCAGGAGCGCATCATCTAATGTTGGTAGCATCCTCGTTACAGGTCTCAACAAGGGCCAGACCCTTACCCAAGGCTCAACCATCTGTAGCAATGTACTGAGCCTTTACCAGTCTAGAGAGCCCTCTACAGAGAGCCTTGGCTCGGCCTGGTACACACAAGCTGCTTTGGTTCAGCTTTCAGCCTGGAGGGTTTCTATGACCCAACTTGACTTTGCAGATCTAGCACAAGAAAACTACAAAATTAATTAAAGCAATAGAAACCATTTGGCAAATGTCTGGGGGAGGAATGAATCAATTTGTTTAAGGAAAAAACAAAAAAGATTTCTCCACGGATTTAATTGAGAAAGAGCTCAGAAAGCATGTTTTCTGGTGAGGAGGAGGGGTTGCTGAAAAGTAACTCTGACTTTTTTTTTAAAAAAGACAGGGTTTCTTTGCACAGCTTTGGCTGTCCTGGAACTTGCTCTGTAGACCAGGCTGGTCTCGAACTCAGAAATGTGCCTGCCTCTGCCTCCCGAGTGTTGGGAGTAAAGGCGTGCGCCACCACCACCCCTGGCTGTAACTGTCTTTTTAACCTCTGATTTTCACTAGAAGAGTCACTGTTGGGTCTGTTGGAAAAGGGACAGTGGGCGTCATCGCCTCAAATGACCTCAAGTGGTTCGGTCATCTGTCTCCTGTCCTCCTTGCCTAAGACTCCCCGAAAGGCTTCTAAAGACAGTTTGTACTACAGGAGCTCAAGTGAAGGTGGTTCAACGCACTAATGACAAGGCCAAGTGTAGGCTTTGTGCCTGAAAGATAACTCTTATTCATAAATACAAAACACAGGACTAGCTGTCCTCATAATCCATACACCCCCACAGGAAACACAGAAGAGGATCTTGGCCTCTTTGTAGAAGGAAAATAAATACACCAGCATTTGACATTGCTCACATATTAGCTTGGAAAGAAAAGCCTCCGCCCAGCTCCCCAGCTTTATATCTTTCCAGCGCCACAGTCTTTCCCTAGCCTTATACTCTCAGGCAAGAGGCCAGGGTCAAAGGGTATCTCTCAGGGGTCATCTGTTCCTAGTCCAGTATAGGAGGTCCATGATACAACACGGCTTATAGTGCATTAATCTCCACTGAGTTCAGTGACTTTGACAGCTGCCTTGTCCCTACAGGTAAAAACTGCTCCCTGCTGAATGGGGGCTGTGAGGGCCCATGCAGCGATACCCATTGGGGTGTCCGATGTTCCTGCACACCAGGGTGGCGGTTACAGCCTGATGGATGGAGCTGTGGAGGTCAGAACTCACCGGGCTTGTCTTTTAGAAACATTCTTTTTTTTTTTTTTTTTTTGGTTTTTTCGA
>NC_034608.1:52871776-52884612 GCF_900095145.1 Mus pahari
GAACTCACTTTGTAGACCAGGCTGGCCTCGAACTCAGAAATCTGCCTGCCTCTGCCTCCCAAGTGCTGGGATTAAAGGTGTGCACCACCACGCCCGGCTCTAGAAACATTCTTATTGTGGTGTAACGTACACAACGTGAATCTTTAGCATCTTAGCCATTTTAAGTTTCCTGTTAGTTGGTGCTTAGATTTATAATGTACAACCGTCACGAGCATGCGTTTGTAGCTCTTTTCATCATTGCAAATGAGAGTTCTCTAGCTACGTAACAATAACCCAGTAAGGCCCCACACCCTTAGCCTCTAGTAACCTCTCCTGGCGTTCTGCCTTTGTGAATTTGTATATTCTATGTAGCACTGCCACATGAGTGGAGTCACGTGACGTTTGTCCTCTTAGGGTTCAAGTGTCAGCCTTCCTTTCCTACTGAAGACTGAACAGAATTCTATTTTGCATTTGTACCTCGTCTTACCTATCTAACTGTTAATGGTACACTTGGGTTGCATCTGCTGTTCTTGTGATTGTGAACACCTCCCGCAGGGTTGCTGTTTGATACACTGTTTTCAGTCCGTGGCTCTGTTTCAGAAGTGGAATGCCTGGAGCACAAGCATTTCCACCAGGATCACACCTCATTGACACTAGTTATTATTCCAGTTAGAGGAAGTATTCCGTAGCACAAATAATGAACTCACACTGCCCTTTTGTGTGCCACGCTGTCTCTAGGGTTCATGTATTAGCATTCCTTTCTACTAAAGGCTGAATAGAATTCTACTATATGTTTGTACCACATTTTACCTATTTAGCTATTAATGGTGTATTTGGGTGGTTTCTGTTTCTTCTACGATTACAAACAACACTAGCATGGCTGTAGTTTGAATCACTGTTTTCTGGGCCCTAACGCTTGTCATTCTGAAACAGACTTTGGTGTGACTAGCAAATGGTATATATAGCCCAAGAATATTGCTAGATTAACACAGATTGTAATTTATGCCACCCAAACAGCAGGGCTCCCCTATACTGAAGTTCCTTCCCATTCACAAGAATGGGAACTCCATGGTGACTCAGTAACTTTTTTTTGCACTAAAATACTGGAGCTATAATTCCTGAGTCATCTCTGACTTATGCCTCTCTGTCATCAGATGTAGATGAGTGCTCTCTGCCATATGGTCCTTGTGGTCAGCTATGTCATAACACACCAGGCTCTTATTCCTGTGGCTGTATTCAAGGTCACCAGCTCTACAATGGCACAGACTGTCGAGTTACAGGTGAGTTTTGTAGGCAAAGCAAGCCCAGCTGCTGCACTATTCTTAACAGTAATTACAGAGAAAAGTGACACAGGCTATTTACTGAAAGGCCTAGTACTAGACACAACGATTCTTTTCTTTCCAAAGAAGATGCTATTGTGACAGGCGCTGCCTAACCAGAGTGCCAGTCACATTGAGTGTCTTTAAAATAACATAGTTACTCTGTAGGCTGTAAAAAATAGGTGCTCAAGAAACTCAACCAATAGAGTTTTAACTTGGCCTATGCTTCTTTGCCTCAGGGTCGCTCACATGTGGGTGCTCTGTGACAAGTACAGATTAGAGTTCTGTCTAGATGAGAGCTGCTGAGTCTGAAATCAAATAAGGCAATGATGTCTCAAAGATGAGCTTTAAGGTGCCAGAACCTGGGGGGTAGGAGGGACTAAGATGGCCCAGTAGATCTCTTCAGAGTAGGCTTTGCCTATGCCTTAGGGATAAACAGACTTGAATCTAGAAGAAAGAATAGCATCTTCAGTTAAGAAGGCACACAAGGAAGTGTCAGAGTAATATGTTACTATTTTCCTTCCACTACAGATGATGATGTTAAGATTCTTATAGCAACAGATAAAGAGCTCAGAATCCTGGATCGAAGAACAGGCATTCATGAGATGCTGATCCCTGTAAAGTCAAGACCCAGTTCTGTTGCTTATGACCTGAACAGAAACATGTACTTCTGGGTGGATAAAGTCTTGAATGTGTTTGTCTTTGGGAAACCAAACTCAGTTCACCTCTACCCAGGTTTGTTTTTGAGTATTAAGATTTAACTTCTTAAGGCTTCTTAGGTTACCGATGCAAAATTTCTGAGATTAATTTCTCTTGTTTAAACAAGCGAAAAGTGTTTGGGGAGTTCAAAATTTTAGGGGGGGTCAATAAGTAGCATATCATGGTGGAAGTGGAGGGGGAGCTGCTTGCTCCATGACAAAGGTAGGGAAGGCAAGACTGCCATCCTTCAGTTCCCTTCAAGGACCTTAAAACATTCTACTAGACCCTCACTTAAAGGTTTTCACTACCCACCAATAATAATGTCATAAGGGGAGACCAAGCTTTTAACCTGTTGGCCTTTTGTGATATACCCCACATTCAAACTATAAGATTACTTAAGCATACTGTAAGAAGTGTCCATATCTATATCTAATCTATATATTTATATCTGTATCTATGTGTATTTCTGTCTATATGGGCAAGCTTTTATGACTTCTTGTTATGAAGCATCAGAGTATATAAAATCCCTGTATGACGAATGCATATGGTAGGCTTGTTCAGTTAGAGCATCACGGAACATTGCTTGTTATATGAAAGTACTTTTTAAGAAGAATACAAATTTAAGGGTGTAGCCATAAGCCACAGGGAGCATTCTCCATCAGTAGGTGTTTGAACTTGTGTCCTCAGTCCTTTGACTTACCTCTCTAAGATGAAGGCACTAGCCAAAATTTGTCTCACTAGGTGAGGGCAGGGATTAACCAGACAGCATAGTAAAAAGGGACATGACCCAGTAGGCATAGTGACAAGACAGAGCTCATCACAACTCCCAGAGACATCTGTGGTGACCAGTGTATGAGATGATGCCACATACCCTCATTTTTGATGGTTATGCTTCTCCTTAGGTTGTGAGTCTCCTCATTTCCATATATCCCTACATGTTGGAGACTCTATGGACTAACTCTGGCCATTATTCCTTGAGTCCTATATGCCTCATGGTATAGGTCCAAATCAGGTGTTGAACAGTCTTGTCAAGTATTGTTTCCAACATAAACATAGACATGAAAGACTACCTACAGTGTAACTCTGTCTCCTATGTCAGCAGAACTTCCACCCGTGAGCAGTATTTCTCTGGACTGGGTCACAGGACAGTTATACTGGGCCAGCAGCTCTGGGAGAGTCATCTGTGCTGGCTTAAGTGACGGCAGAGGTTATGTCAAAATCTTGGAAAAGGATCTTGTGCCCGAGGAGCTAGTGGTGTTTCCTGCAAAAAGGTAAGTAGTGTCGTTTATCTCTTGGGATGTATGCAAAAAAAATCCCTTGGCATTTTGGATACTAAGAGGAGAGTATACTGACCTTTAGATTTCCTTTGCGCCACAAAAAATTCCATATTCAGACATCCTAGACTGAATTTCATGTGGCCAGACCTTTCCATGCTTGATAAATATGGGAGCTGAGCTACAAAGTACAGAGACAAAGCTCATAGGAGAACACGAAGGGAGTTGTTGAGAATAATGTGTATGCACAAGTGAGGCCATTTTTTAAAAAACAAAATAAACAAAAAAAAACTGTGTATACTCTTGCTGCCTACAGGTATCTGTATTGGGTAGATCAGAGTGAGAGTGGGGTAAAGACTATTGAAACTGCAGGAATGGATGGCTCGGACAGGAAGATGCTAGCAGTCGTGACCACAGAGGAGCCCCTAGGACTGACACTTGATCACGTGACTGGCAGACTCTACTGGATCAGTGGCTATAAAGAGGTACTGTAGATACATCCGGAAGGAATGGGAACTCTTTTGCCGGGAGCTTGGGATGGATCTATGGGGAGGTACATTCTTCTCTTATGTCTAGCATTAACTCCAGGAAGTAACTCGTGGAGCAAAACGAGAAGAGCCAGGTTTAACTTGCACAGCATCTTTGAGTAGAGCAGACTGTACCAACAGCTTGGGAGACTTGGTGTGCTGTTGCTGTTGTTACTTTAACAGACTCTATAGTCCAACAGCGCTAAATTTTTGCAAAAATAATAAAGGTCATGATTTATATTGTACCCAGGATACAAGCTGTTTTTTAAGATTTCTGGAAACTTCCATGACACTTTAGAGTTCTACTCTAAAGAGTACTCAAGATTCCCAAGGCCTAACGATGCAGTTTATAATATCCCAATATGGGAAATGACAAACTAAAAAGGTCGTTATGACATAGTGACTAAAAGCAGAAGCTCGTAGCCGGATGAGTCACATTCTCAAGTCTCCTGTTTCCTAAGCTGTGATCTAGCCTGATTAGGATGCTCCTGTGAGAGAATTATCCTCAGAGATTAGAGCTCACTGCTCTCTCTGAGAATACATGAAATGCCTATCTTCTAAGGCAATCATAGAATAGAGTGAATCGCATTGGTACCATGTCTGGAGGTAGAACGGATGCTATGGTAACCAAAATCTGAACAAGGACCACTCAGTGTGCTGACTGTAACAGAGGCTTCCCATCTTAGATGAATTCCTCCCTATGGACTTGATGTCCCAGTGATGTTTAACCAGCATCCAGAAATCTCTGGTGACATCAGTCACACTTGCTGTGATGTCTCACGAGACTCTAATCCTTCAGTCTATAGAGACAGTGAACGTGGACGGCAGTGGGAGGTACACCTTCCCTCGGGTATTTTTTGAAGACGAAGACCCCGTTGGCTTGGCTGTATTTGAAAATGCTTTCCTCTGGGCAAATCAAACTCAACTGATTCGTACCTCACCCAGCAGCCCGAAGGAGAGAGAGGTGCTACTCCACGCCTCCATCTCTGCTTTCTCAGTCCTCCACAAGACCCAGCAACCCAAAAGTAAGCGAGCCACTTGCTTCTCCATGGCTGAGACGGGAACCGCCCAAGATGTGACCTCAGCCTGTGACTGAAGCTTGCTGTTTTCAGGCAGGGACTAGTCTTCTAGTCCCTGCTCCTTCCAGTCTTGCATAGAATTTCTGAGTAAGCTGAGCAGATCAAAAGCATCCCAGAGAAACTCATTCTAAGTCCTGTGTCCTGTGCCTGGCCAAAATATCAGCTGGAGTGCTAGGGTCTGGAGTATTGAAAATATAATAAGCTCCAGGCTGGAGCGTTGGCTCAGCAGTTAAGAGTGTTAGCGGCTCTTCCAGAGAAGCCAGGTTCAATCCTCATCACCTGATTTGTGGCTCACAACTGTCTGTAACTCCAATCCCAGGGGATCCAATGCCCTCTCCTGGCTTTTGGGGGCACCAGACAGGTACCCATGCAGGCAAAACACTTATACACAAAAAGTAATAAAATATGCAAGCCTTAAATTTTTAATTAATTTTTAATTAATTAATTAATTAAAAGAAAACAAGCTGTCCTTAGCGGGTTTAGATCATGTTCGCTGATGTATGGGCTATGATGTGAAAATGGAACAAAGTTTGGTACCCACTTCTAGACAGAAATCAGAAGGGAGGAATTAAAAGTATTTGTTAACACCGACTGTATGTCAGATTCAACTCGGATGCTTCTGTTTAATGTGTCTTTTTTGTTTGCTTGTTTGTTTATTTAGATTTTTGAGATAGGGTCTGTCTATGTAGTCCTGGAACTTGCTGGCTACAAACTCACACATGTCCTCCCATCTCTGTGTCCTGAGTGCAGGAATTAAAGTCATGAATCACCACTAGTGTACCTTAGAAATTAATCATGGTGGACAATACGGACTTCTTTTTTTTATTTATATATTCATTCATTTATTTTATTGGTTATTTTATTTATTTACATTTCAAATATTGTCCCCCTTCCTGGTTTCCCCTCCACAGACTTGCTATCCCATCCCCTCCCCCTGCTTCAATGAGGGTGTTCCCCCACCCTCCCACCTACCCACTCCTGACTCACCACCCTAGCATTCCCCTACACTGGGGCATCAAGCCTTCACAGGACCAAGGGCCTCTCCTCCCATTGATGCCAGATAAGGCTATTCTCTGGTCCATATGCAGCTGGAGCCAAGGGTCGCTCCGTGTGTACTCTTTGCTTGGTGGTTTAGTCCCTGGGAACTCTTGGGGATCTGGTTGGTCGATATTGTTGTTCTTCTTAAAGGGCATCTCCTAGTAAACCAATGGAATCCTCATTTTGCATTAACTTCAAGGGAGAAGGTGCAGTTGGTTCAAGTTTGTTGGCCCTAGCATAAGACAGACAGATACTTGTCTGACAGCCCATCAGCATAGTTCAAAGGTCAGCACACCCACTAGAAGGTGACAAGTATACAAGTATATTTGCATTCCTCTGATGTCAGACCATCTTATTCTTCTTCAGTTCTGAGTTTTGGATGGATTTATACAGGGAACCTAAAACTCTGTCTACTGTTTCTGTTTAAACAGGCAGACACTCGGCATGTGTTCCAGGTTCTTGCAGTTACCTATGCCTCCTGTCCCCCATCCATCCCAAGGGGTACAAGTGTGTCTGTCCAGAGGGACTGTTTCTTCTACCTTCTGGTACATGCAGTGGTAAGTTTTCTGGTAAAATGGGTACAGTCCTAGAAGGCTTACTCCAGGTTAGTCTAGAAATAAGACAGATTCTTCTGTATCAGTCACTTCAAGCTCCTCTGATGACCAGTTTGTTGTCAACATGCCTTGATTCTATTTTCATTTGATGGTTTTGAGATTGGTTCTTACTGAATGGCTCTGGATGGCAAGGAACTCATTATATAAACTAGGCTGGCCTTGAAATCACAGAGTTCTTCCCATCTCTGCCTCCTGAGGGCTGGAGTCAGCTCCCTGTGCCCTTGATTGAGTTTTATAATAAATAGTGCTAAAATGACCTAACAAAAACATAACATTGAGTCACTTTTAATTATATGGTGACATGAGAAGCATTCATATTTTTGTGCAACTATCCCCAAGAGCATCTTCCCAAATGCTCTTTACATCTTAGGCATCCATACTGCTCTCTTTGCCTGTAGTTTCTGTCAACCATCCTCCTAGTGTCTGTCTGTGACTTGCCTATTCTAGCTACCATATTTGGTGAAACTGTGGGTTCTGTGACTCGGTTGTATTTCTCTTAGAATAATATTTTTAATGTTTTATCTCTATTTTCTACCATATTATAGAATCACACACACACACACACACACACACACACACACACACACTTTTGACACTTTGAAACAGGTCTTGATACACAAGTCTGGGCTGGCTATGAATTTACTATGTGACCCATGCCTGCCCCAAACTCACAATCTTTGTGCCTTGGCTTCCCATGTGCTGTGATCACCAGTGTGCACCACATCTCCTGACCTCATTCTCTTTTATTTTTCAATTTCATGTATTACAGTTGTGACAAGGAACACACGCGTGCCACTGTGCGCAAATGTTCATCAGAGGACAGCATTTTTGGAGTTGCTTCTGTCCAGCCACCTTTCCTTCCTCCAGAGATAGAACCCAGGGTCTCAGGCTTCTGTCCCAGGCTTAGCTTGCCTGCTAAGTCATCTTACTAATTCTGTGCCTTTTGACACCTAAGTGATATTCTACAGGTTTACATGCAAAATCGTACACAGAAAATAATAGAAGAAACGTCTTCTATGGTCCTTAGCACATATCCTGACTTCATTTTATTTATTTATTTTTAAAGATTTATTTATTTATTTATTTATTTGTATGAGTGCGCTGTGGCTGTCTTCAGACACACCAAAAGAGGGCATCAGATCCCATTACAGATGGTTGTGAGCCACCATGTGTTTGCTGGGAACTGAACTCAGGACCTCTGGAAGAGCAGTCAATGCTCTTAACCGCTGAGCCATCTCTCCAGCCCGACTTTATTTTTCAGCAGTCTCTCTTGAACACTGTTTTCGTCCAATACTGCTAACACAAATTTGCCGTGTTGCTGTTTTACCTCCAAAATATTAAAGTCTACTCAATCTCTTGAATATTTCTACCCAACCTATGTGGCTTTAAAAACTAGAACATGAAAGTTTTAAGAGGAATAAACTATGTAAATATATTTGTGCTCCAACTTATTTTTAAAAACACAATTCATGGAGACAGCTTTGAAAGGAACCAAGACAGAATAAGCAGTTGTTGCCAAGTAATCAGCTCAGACTTAATTTTGAGCATTATATATAGCAAGCAATTAAACCAGCATACTCAATTTTTCTTTAAATAAGAGAAATTAGTAAAATTTCTCTAGTAGCTGGTCAGTGGTGGCACATACCTTTAATCCCATCACAGAGAAAGTAGAGGCAGGAAGATCTCTAAATTCAAGGCCAGCCTGGTCTACAGAGCAAGTTCCAGAATAACCAGGGATATGCAGAGAGAAACCCTGTCTTGAAAAACAAACAAAAATGAAAACCAACCAACCAAATAAGCAAGACATTATTAAATCAAGGAGAGCAGCATCCCATAGGTTCAGCCTTACACTTCCATCAAAAACCCAGAAAGACCCAGTGCCTTGGGGAAGCTAAGCAACACTGACAGTTGCCCAAATAGCCTGTGTCTTTAGAGGCTATGGTGTTCATGTATGTGTGCTGCAGAGGGATGTAAGACATTTGTATGGGTGCCTGAGCTTGAGATACAGCTACTCTCAAGAGGGAACGTGGGAATCATCTGATAGACCTCGAAATAGCAAATGTCTCCTTTCTCTTTGGAGAGTTAAAAGTCGTATTTTCTTCTGGCAAACGCCTATACTTGCTGAAAGTCAGCTCTATGGGACGTGCTATAGAGAGAACTCTAATTGAAGAGCATGCCGGGAACCTGTATTTACTGGACATCGATTGGAAGAGGAACTTCATCTATTGGGCAAATGCCCAGGGACATCTTGTTTATTCAGCTGGATATTCAGGAGACAAGCAAGAGATTTGGACCCAGCACACAGGTGAGCTGTGGTAGGCATCTTCTTTTCTTCTTTTTTCTTCTGATTCGAAAAATGTGTAGGGCCAAAAGAGCGAATCTATCCCTCATCTGAATGTCCCTTCATGCCGAAGACTAGATGTGACTAATTGAATGTGTTATCTTTTACTGATCCGTTGTTCTTGGGATGGGATGACCACTGCCGTGAGGATAAATAGAGATACAAGAGTTTCTAAGTTTTGCTTTCCTGGCCTTAAGTCAGGGAAGGTTGGGAAAAAAAAAGGACCTTTTATCCTTCCATTTTGCATTGCAGATTTTTCATATTCTAATTTAAAATCCATTTGCAATGCATATTTGGGAGAGAAAAAGCAAGATATTTTCTTAATATGGCAATGTATACTTTCCCTTCCCACATTCCTAAATGCTGCACCTCGCCCTCAAGTTCCCCCGTACTTTGTCTAAACGCAGCAAACATCTCCACTACAAAGGACAGAGACTTGAGCCACAGGGTGGGTAACTAGATTTCTAAACCCCTGTACCTGTGCGCTCTGCCAAACACTAAGGCCATGCATTGCTGTGATAAGTGGCTTTGATGCTTTTCTCAGGGATGGGCAGGATACCCAGAAGACTGCAAGATAAGTACAAAGATGGTTGAACAGCAGCTTCTAATGCCGCAGTCAGAAAACACTCACGACAAACTAACTGTGACAGCATCTAACAGCTGTCTGGGGATTGCCTGATCACAGCCAAATTCTCACTTAACGGAAACACTACCTTCTTCCCGAAGGCTTGGCATAGTTACTGGCTTCTGTGTTGCTGTTATTACATCAAGGACTGTTGGTTTCATCTGAGCTGCCTCTACTGTGGAGTGGCGATAACTTTCCATAACTATAATAAATGTCCGAAGTGACCAACTTGTGAAAAGCAAATCCTCACTGAGCAAACAGTATATAAGTACAGAAGGGGGAAAAGTTAACTTCCGCTCTTAGTCCATTTGGGTTGACCCGCTGCTTTTATGATGACTTGTGATGGTAGTACTGGATGCCAATGGTGGGAAGGGAATTGGGGGACACAAAGTGTTCACCTCATGGTCAAAGAGAGAGGTTGGTGGGGGGAGGGACTAGATGTCCACAGACCCTCTGAGGACACAGATTCCCAATTACCAGGTTATCGTCCACTGATCCTCATCTGTTAAAAGTTCCACAGACCCTCAGTAGCACCAAAGACTTGCCATCAAGGTCTTAACACATAAACTTTATGGGGATATTCCAGAACCAAGTTGTAGCAGTGGTTAAACATGACAAAAACAACAGCGTCACTCCTGCTAGCTAGACCTGCTTGATATGGCTTCCTTCTTACAACCCCTCAGTGTCCCGATGTCACCGTTTTGTTTTGGTCGCCATATTCTTATGTTAAAGTTAAAAACTGAGGCTGAAAAATCCAGTTAATTTTTTTTTTTTAGTTAAAAAATGATTGGGTATCATAGTCACATCTCTTTAAGAATCAGTGTGACATTGTATTGTTCAAAGAACATTCTATGAACCCGGCAAGTTGCCTTTCAACCTTGAACCTACAAAGGGCCAAAGTTAAATCCATAGTTCATTATAAGAAGGAGAGTTCTCTGAAAACTGCAGAACTTGGCAAAGGAGAGAGAGCATTGAACTTGGGCAAGAATGACTTCATGGATATGGGGAGGATTCAGAAGTATTATCTTACAGAAGTTCCTCCCATAAGAGGCTTTGACCTAGTTAAAAAAAAAAAATGCTCGCACCATAAAGGAAGAAGGCTAAGCATCCTATTAAGCCCTGTGTGCACCAGCTTCCCCATGACACCCGCCCCCTCCCCCTGAGTAACAACTATTCATGTGATCTTCTGATCATCTTCTCCCTCAGTAGTTAACATCAATTTCTCACCATCTTGCCCAGTGGTTGTGCTTCAAAGTGCTTGGCAATTGCCTCTCTGCATGTTACAGTTTGGATAGGAAATGAACCCCACCATTGGACCAGTCATAGGAGACTTGGTTTCCGGGTAGCATTCCTGAGAACTAATCATTAGAATGCTAACTTCATCAGTAGATTAATCCAGTGAGGAATTTAGAAGCGAATGGGCTATGAGAAGACAGAGCCTGGCATGGGGAAGCAGGCTGCTGGGGTCATGCCTGTGAAAGGACAGCTTGTCTTTTCCCCACCAACTTCTCGAACAATTGACCACTTTGTTACACTATATGCATACTGCCACAGTGTCCTGCCTAACCACCTACAGGCTCAGAAGTCTTAGAGACAAATGCCTGTAGACTAAAGTCAGGGACCAGAGTAAATCCTTTATCCCACCTCAGATATCAAAGGTTAGAAAACAAAAGCAAAAACCAAGAGTGACTAATAGAATAGGAAAAACAGGTTGCGTGTATATTACCTGACCTAAGTTTCCAATAAAGCTGACTGATAGAAAGATGAACAGTACAGTCTATGATTATGTTTTAAAAGCTAAGGTTGACTGTATCTGGTAAAGTTGTTACGGAAGTACCGTTTTGACTTTCATACTTTTGTTTCAATAGAAAAGGGATACAAAGGTGAAGTGGAGAAGCCACAAGGGGATTAGGTCATCAGGTGTCATAAAACATGACTTTACTGACCTCAGTAATGCATTAAAAGTACTAGACAATGATTCTTAGACTTTTTAGGTATTTAGAGTTTAATTTCACATGTAAGTGGAATCAGTACTCTGAACAACTCTACTTTCTTTGCATTTATTTTATTTTATTTTGTGGTGTGTGTGTGTGTGTGTGTGTGTGTGTGTGTGTGTGTATACACATGCATTCACATGTGTGTCCATGCTCATGTACCCATGGGCCACACGCGTGTGAGTAGGTCAGAGGACAACCTTTGGCAATCAATTCTCTGCTTCCACCATGTGGGTTCCAGGGATTGAGCTCAGGTCCTAGGACTTGGTGGCAAGCAGCTGTACCTACTAAGCCATCGCTTTTCTTAAGTAGTGACTAAGGGGTCACAAACTTTGTATGAAAGGCCAAAGAGAAACCACTATGCTCCATGGCTATTTGTGATTGTAGCATGGAAATAGCTTTACAGAATGTACGACTTATTAGCTATATTTCCTGAAAGGCTATCCATATAAAAAGGCAATGGACCATATTTGGTGGGGGTGGCATTTTCATTCAAACCATCAAAATACCCATGATTTTTATAAACTCAGTCCTTCTCATCCTATGTTTTCTCTCTTGGTGACTTTCCATGCTATCTGAAGTGATGTCATTTGTCCTAGTTTCTATAAAGCAGTTTCAGCTCTAGTCCCTTGAAGTACAATTGATAGATTTGCATATTGACCTGTGAGAAGGATGAATAAAACTCTGAAGTTACAGGCCTGCTTGCAAAAAGGCAGGCCACTTAGCCGTCTCCTTCTAGATGTAGTAGATCTTTCCAGGTGGCTGTGAGGACAGGTGGAGCACAAGTGACAAGCTGCTGGATCCAGATGAGGCATTATGAAGCTCATGATATCATCTGGAATAATAAAAAACCTAGGATAGCAAAAACCATTCTCAACAGTAAAAGAACCTCTGATGGAATCGCCATGCCTGACCTTAAACTGTACTACAGAGCAATTGTGATGAAAACTGCATGGTACTGGTACAGCCACAGGCAGGTAGATCAATGGAATAGAATTGAAGACCTAGAAATGAACCCACACACCTATGGTCACTTGATCTTTGAAAAGGGAGCTAAAACCATCCAGTGGAAAAATGACAGCACTTTCAACAAATGGTGCTGGCACAACTGGCGGTTATCATGTACAAGAATGAGAATTGACCCATTCTAATCTCCTTGTACAAAGCTCAAGTCTAAGTGGATCAAAGACCTCCACATAAAACCAGAGACACTGAAATTGATAGAGAAGAAAGTGGGGGAAAGCCTCAAAGATATGGGCACAGGGCAAAAATTCCTTAGCAGGACAGCAATGGCTTGTGCTGTAAAATCAAGAATTGACAAATGGGACCTCATAAAATTGCAAAGCT
>NC_034608.1:52885922-52970663 GCF_900095145.1 Mus pahari
CCCAGAACTCGTGTCTTTAGCTGCATATGTAGTAGAAGATGGCGTATTCAGCCATCATTGGGAAGAGAGTCCCCTTGGTCTTGCAAACTTTATATGCCCCAGTACAGGAGAATGCCAGGACCAAGAAGTGGGAGTGAGTGGGCAAGGGAGCAGGGCGGGGGGAGGGTATAGGGGACATTCAGGATAGCATTTGAAATGTAAATGAAGAAAATATCTAATAAAATAATTTTTTAAAAAATGAAGCTCATGATACAAAGAAGTGTCTGCTTGAGGAGGCCAGTCTCCTTCTCCCCATGACGCATTAGAGCCAGTACGTGAATATACCTAGAAGCCTTTTCCAATGTGGCCTCTGTTCCTTCCACAGTCTGTTCAGCAAATGTGGACATACCCACAGGGAACCTATTCTGGGTACCGTGTAACCGAGGTACTATTCAGAAGACGAGAATGCCTGGCGCTGAGTCATTCACTCTCTACAGTACTCGAAACATTATTCTGCAGCTGCTCCTTGATTGGCCCAGAAGGGTGCTGTACTGGGTGGAGAGTGGAAAGTCCCTACAGAGCATGACCCTCGATGGCAAAAACAGACAGGAAGTTTGGAGAGGCACTTGGGCAGCAGACACTCGGATGGCTTTGGACCTCGGGTCTGCTAGCATCCTCTGGACCACGAAAGGCCTTGGTAAGTACTGTACAACATACAGTGCAGTGCAGGGGAGGGGGGTGACCAGAAATCAC
This sequence comes from Mus pahari, assembly GCF_900095145.1. Classification (NCBI taxonomy): domain Eukaryota; kingdom Metazoa; phylum Chordata; class Mammalia; order Rodentia; family Muridae; genus Mus; species Mus pahari. The sequence continues at coordinate 52,886,655 of NC_034608.1, forward strand.
ATGCCAACTCTTCATTTTAGCACCAGGCTTCTTTCTAAGCATTTCTTTTAACTTTAAATTTATTTTTGTGTTTCGGGCCATGGTGGAAATTTTTGTTTTAAATTTTTGACAGACACAAAATAGTTGCACACACGCGGGGGTTGAATTATGATATTTTGACACCCGTATATAATGTCTAACGAGCAAATTATAGTACTTAATGTATTCGTCACCTCAAGCATGCACTGTTACTTTGTATAGAGAATGTTCAAACCTTTCTTCTGGCTGTCCTACTTTAAGCACTGCTTAAACAAAGACTTTGACTTGAAATTTGACAGTTAATGCAAGGTACTTCAAACCCATCTCTTACCTAACCCTCTGGTTTAGGAATTTAAAAACTTGGAACACTTTCGGAAATAATAGACTTAAGAGCTTCAAAAAGAGACACATGGTTGCTTTTCCAAAAGTTTGCTTTAAATTTGTTTTCTCTTTCACAGCTCGAAACAACAGGAGCAAAGTTTCTTTGCAAAGGAGGTGCCAGGGTTGTGGTTAGACGTTGGTATCAGGTGTGGGCCATAACTGCGGAGTGATTCTGATCTTCTTATCTTACAGCTACCTTGAGGCCTGGTGGTAACATGCTGATAGCCATGGAGTTTAGACACGATGCTTTTCTAGTGCTGTGATAAAACACCATGACCAAAAGCAATTTGGGGAAGAACAGGTTTTCCTAGCCCTCCAACTTACGGTCGATCATGAAGGAAGAGAAGCCAGGGCAGAAGCCCAGAGGGCAGGGGACTACATCAGAAGCCATGAAAGAGAGCTGTTTACTGGCTTGCTCCTCCTGGCTTTCTAAGTTTGTTTTCCTAAGTGACCAAGTCCGCTCAGTCTGTCAACAGGTTCTCCAGTGCAGGAGCGAGGATTAAAAAGAAAAAAGACAATTAGACAACATTGTAGCATGACCCCAATCAATTCTGAAACTGAAGGCAGGTTTAATTATTCCCAATTCGCTTTTATACCACTTTAATTACATGCAAGTATTAAGGGCAAGCAGTACAATAAGGAAATAGCAAGACAGTAAGCGAAGTCCCCTGATTACTCTTGTGACAGTTGTTTCCAAGGGCTTGTTAGAATGACCCTAAATACCTGAGACCACTTCCTCTCCCAAGGCCAAAACCTTGCTTGAAGCCTACTTCTTCTGTTTCACCCTCAGATTAATATTCCTGCCTGCACTTACTTCCTTGTATAGTCTAAAGTTAGATTCTTACCTGAGCTTACTTCCTGGTCATGCCCCGCTGTCAGTTTCCTGCCAGAACTTACTTCCTTGTCCTTGACCAATATTAGATTCCTGCCAAGCAGACCCCAAAAGCTCTCCACACCTAAATAACCTAGGACCGCCTGCCCAGGGACGGTACCACCCACAATGATCTGGGACCTCCCCCATCAGTCATTAATGAAGAAAATACCCCCACAGGCTTGCCTATGGGCCAATCTCATGGAGGGATTTTTTTTTTCAATTAAAGTTCCCTTTTCCCAGATGAATCTGGCTCATGTCAGGTTGACAAAACAAAACAAAACTAAACTAAACTAACCAAACACAAGACACATTGAGACAGTGAACCCATAGCTGCTGCCCCTGCATTTCAGAACTAAGATCGCCATTGTCCAGGAGCTTAAGACATTCATTAGTTAATTTTAACCTATAGAACTATGCTGTGATGCTTGCAAGAGGGAAATGTACTTCCTTGGAGTTTTGGGTCTTTGGACCTCCATCACATGGGGCCCATGCATCCCACCTTGCTCTAGGTCACAGACCAACCTTGGTTCTCCCCCTAGGGTTGCACAGTCTTAGTCTATTAAAAAACCGAACATGCTCACTGAACACATCCTGGACCGATGTGGTTATGGTCGCCCATGCGCCTTACCTGGTGACCGCAGACAAGGCAGCTCTGGTGCTGTGGAACAGGAAGACACTGGAGCCCTTCTCCACCCTGAAGGAGCCACACATAAAGAAAATGATCATCTTGGTGGAGAACCAGGAAGTGCTAGGTGAGCCTTTCCTTGTGGGACCATCCTCCACGTTCTTTAGGGTAAAAATCCTGGGTACCCCGTTGTTTACATTGCCACTATCTTCTCCTCAGCCCAGCCATTCCCTTCCCTAACTTGTTCATATTATGGTAGTTTAAGAACTGAACACGTATTTCAAAGTTGCTAAGAGAATTAGCCAGTTATAATGACTGTAAGTCTTCACAGTTCTCAGAGAGGTCCTACCTACTGTAGCCCTTTGGGGAAAGCTCTTTCATGTTAATGTATTCAAGGCTCGGTCTGGGTATGAACGTAATTAGTTCTAATCTGTTCCTAAACTGATTTCCTAAACCATTCTTTCATGAGACACATAGCAGTGACATTGTGTAGGGGACTTTTTCTGTGACGAACCTCCAAGGCTCCTTTACCCAAAATATTTAGGACCAAGAGTGTTTCAAGTTTTGGACCTCTATTTTAGGCTTTGGAGTCTTTTTGAGATGCATAGTGAAATCTCCGACGGATGAAACTCAAGTGTGAAATTCGTTATAATCCGTACATACTTTACGCATACAAGCTGAAGTTTATTTCCTGCAACAGTCTTAGTGTGCCTGCCTTTGAGGTGAGACGTGACAAGGGAAGTCGGGTATCGAGTTTTCCTTTGTGACTTCATGTTGGACTCAGAAAGTTTAATATTTTGAAGGTTTTTTTGGATTTTAAGTTTTCGGACTGAAGTGTTCACCATGTTCCAGGGAAAGTAGCATTCTTTCATTTGTTGGAGTTGGGTCAGGGTGAACAGGTTTATATATCATCTTTTCACATAATCCTTTGACAAGACCAAACACATCCAGTCTTAGGTTGTGAAGAAGAAAAAAATGGGTTTCTACACCAGGTTTCAGAACCTTCCTCTGTAGAAACAGCTGTGTATCTCAGGGAACCGTGGACACAGGAGGGATGGATCCATTTCTTCTCTGTATCCAATCCATCTCCTTTTCTCAATGACACATAGGACTTTTGGCTCACTGGTTGCTTTATATTGATCTGAGGAGTTAAAAAACATCAGGTTTGAGGATTTATTCTTGAGGTTATACAGATAGAGTTAATCTTCCTGCCTTAAGTCCTATTCTGATTGCTAACACAGTCTCTGGTCAATATAACTTGTGGCGGTGTAATTTATGCATCTCAACAAGTGAGTGCCTAGCTTAAGCTGGCTCTCATCCTATGCCAGGGGACCAGAAGGACTATAGTACATTATATAATGGTAGGGACACATCCTGAGAAACATTATACGATGTGGTATCATTGCTGTGTTTCTGTTATAGAATGTACTCACATGACCCCAGATGTACACTGATAGGATAACTCCTCCAAGTAAGAGCAGTTGCTTTGTTCATACTGGCTGATTGTAACAACTGTGCGACCAGACATTTCCAACTCTGTGGTGTTCTTATGCAGCACCGATGTGCAGTCTGTGATTGACAGAACATGATTCGGCACGCAGTTACACTTGGTTTTCATTTCTCGGATGCAAAAAGAGCATCAGATAGCGCAGGAAGGAGAAAGAACTTGCCCAAATTCAAAGCCAGTGGATGAGAGTCCATGCAGCTCCCTTATCTAAGCATTCTTAAGACCTGGTGCTTTAACTGGTTCTTGTAAGGTAGAGCCATGTGGATACTCTGCGTTGACATGGTTTTCTGAGGGAGCGGACAGTAGGAATGTGTCCTACTGCTGGGTCCTCCTGGATTGATTTGCTGAAGTGATATTGTTTGCTCTAGATCCTGGGATTAAGGAACCAGTGCCCACTGCCCCTTCCCTTCCTCCTGTTCTCTGTGCCCGGTCCTCTGTCCCCTGCCAGGATGGGAAGGGATGCATCCCCAGGGAATCCCTCTGCAACGGTGAGGCTGACTGTCAGGATGGCTCGGATGAGAAAAACTGCTTCCAGGTCTGCCATCAACCAGGTTGGTAATCCTGATGTCGGCCTTTTGCCAGGGTCATCTTCAGGCCCATGATAGGAATTCCCAGAGTATGTTTTTAAATCTGACCCCCCCCCCCCAACTTCCTCTGGACAAGTCTGCATGTCACTATCTGTTGTAATGTCCATTCCCTAAGGACACCCTTCATCCATTTGTCTGTGTTTGTTGCCTGCTGGCTTCCTTAAATTTGCTATGTGTTTCAATATTTGCCAAGTGTTTCAATATTTGCCTTCTTATCGGCTGGTCCATAGGGTGACCTACATTACCACTTATGAGTTGGTAATCACTTAGCAAGTTGTCAAAGCAATTATTTAAATGACTTAGTTCAGGTTAAGAACATAATTGACCCGAGCAGATTATTAAGCTGCCTTGTGTATCTTCTAGACATTAGAACTCAGATACGTGGGATGCACTCTGTTGAACCCCCAGACTCCGGAACACGGAGAGTTCTTCTCATTTAAAATCTTCTTCCTGACCAATGTAGTCTTGGGCCTTTTCCATTTTAGGGGTCTTCCAGTGTCTGGATGGAAGTAGGTGCATAGAGGAGAGACATCACTGTGACGGGGCTCAGCATTGCTCTGACGGATCTGATGAGCTGGACTGCTGGAGACCCGCTGATGACTGCTCCATGCGCTGTGACAACAAGACCCACTGTATCCCTAAGAGTTGGAGATGTGATGGGAAGCCTGACTGTTTGGACAGAAGAGATGAACAAGGATGCCGTAAGTTCCATGAGCCTCCCAAGATGCGTGTATATACATGCAAGCGTGTTAGTGTGAGTGTGTGCATGTGTGTGTGTGTGTGTGTGTGTGTGTGTGTGTGTGTGTGTGAGATTCTGAGTTTCACTGTGTAGTCCTGGCTGACCTGGAATTCACAGAGGTCCACATGCCTCTGCCTCTTGGACTAAAGAGATGTGCCAACCCTGCATACTAACCCAGGACGTCCGGCCTTCGGGAATCCTTCCAACTGTCTTATAGTTGATTCATCTTCTTTTTGAAAATTATGTTCTACAACAGTTCTCTATTTAGACATTTCCTAAACATTTCCATTGAGCTGGTACTGAACCATTGTTCCTGAGGACAAAATAATTAAATAAATTAGTTACTTCAAAGCTCTGATCATGGCACCCTTATCACCCCACCAATAAATACCTCACAGCACTGTTTTGTAACATTAATAAAGATGCCTTTATACTGTTGACTTATTAACAATCCTAAATAATAGGATAATTTGCTTACTAAGACCCACTACAGCCTTTGTGTGTGTGTGTGTGTGTGTGTGTGTGTGTGTGTGTGTGTGTGGTGTCTGTTTTTGTGTTTGAGACAGATTTTCACTATGCAGCACTGGGTACACATCTAATATAACCATTTGCGTCCTAAGCCTCACCACAGCCTTTGTAGGGTGATGGTGGAAGTGAATACTTTTTGTCGTGTGACAGAGTTCACGATGGAGCCCTGGCTGGTCTGGAGTATGTTCCAAAACCCAGATGGCCTTGCACTCACATGGATCCCCAGAGCTCTGCCTTCAAACTGCCTGAATCAAAGGTGTATGCCACCAGCCTGCCACAGCACTGTCTTGTTTTGGGGACACACGACAGTACTTTCACTGCTTTGAAGTTGCTGGAATAGTAAAATCACCAAGAGCATGAAAATGTGAAAATTATAGTTCTAAGTAGACCATAACAAGGATGGCAGATAAGAGAGTGAGAGTTAACACAAAACCTTGTGTCACCTGTTTATCCCAGCTGGGAAAACACATACACATGCACACACACACACACACACACACACACACACACACACACACACACACACACACACACACACACACACACACATGCACACATGCACACACACACACACATGCACACACACATGCACACACACACGCACACACACATGCACGTGCACACACACACATGCATGCACACACACGCACACACACATGCACACACACTACACATACACACACACTATATATACACACCACACAAACACCACACAAACACATACTACATACACGTATAACACACATAGTACATAAACATACACTACACATACTATACACACCACTACACTCATAATACTCTACACACTACACACATATACATACATACTACACACACCCATAAGCACACTACACAAACACACACATAACACATACTACACAAACACATACTACACACATACATACTCTATATACTACATACATATACACACACACTACACACACATACCCGTATACACAAACACTATACACATACACTCTACACACATATAACACATACTGCATACACATTCACAATACATATGCACACTATACACACTACACACATTATACACACATTATACACATAGCACATACTACACACACACCCATACTACACACACTACATACATTATACACATACACACTATACATATACACACCCATACACACACATACTACATACACAAACACACTATACACACTGCATACACTATACACACACTACACACACACACAAACATACACACACAAACACACACACACACACTCACAAACACACACACAGTGCTGTACTTACCATGGGAGTTTGATGGTAAAGCGTTGGAGCTAGAGGCATCTTGAGTGTCCTACCATACTCTCCTCTTTCCATCACAAGAATATTTCCATTAGGGGAAATGTAGACTATTTTGAAAAATTACTTTTTCGTCAAGCTAACGATCTACTTTCCTGAATGTTTAATATTTGGTCTCAGGTCTTTTCACCTGTTGGGCCATCTCACTTGGGGATCTTGTTACTTTTCCTTTTAATGTTATGGGCCACAGAGTCTTGATTTCTCTTTCTAATGACATGATTCAAAGACCTATGTCACCACGAGAGACTGCTGTCAAGAAGAAAAGTGTGGGGATTAAAGTGGGAAGGGGCTCAGACATGTTTGGTTGTGTAATGAACCATGTAGCCAGGGCTGTGATGGCAGTTGGACCATGCAACCATTGGGAGGGATGAGAAACTCAAAGGAGTTTGAACTCTGGATGGAACGCACCTTTGAGACCTATTTACATTCCCCTCTGAGGCTCAATCACACACCTGTCTGTAGGCATTGAGCTCAAAGACATGACATAAGTTATAAAAATCTTGGACAATGGGAGAGGATTTCTTTTATTGTTGATGCATGAAGCTTGGTGAGGAGGGCCTTCACTCTGCCTACGCCAGGTCTGTGTGTAGGTTCTTCCATCCTTGTCCCTCAGCCCATATTTTCTAGGACCAAGATGGAACTTCGGCAGTACATTAATAACAAGTCCTATTTAGAGTAACTTTAACTCCAGTTTTCTTTCACTGCCTGATGAGCCTAGTTCCCACAGTGATATCAGAACTCAGGAGAGTCCCTGAAGTGATTCTCTTATCACTGGGTTGCCTCAGAGTTGCCTGAGCCCTTACCCAAAGTGTTACCTTTCTCAGTCCATGAAAAATGCAGCTCCTCTGAATTTCAATGTGAGAATGGCCAATGCATATCTTCTTCTCTGCGTTGTGATGGGAACCGAGACTGCCTGGACCATTCAGATGAGGAAGGCTGCCCTGTCGCCTGGTCCCTACAGTGCCCAGAAGGAGAGATGAAGTGCCCGAAGAGTGGAGAATGTGTGTTGGCAGAGTGGATATGTGACCATGATGTGGACTGCAAAGATGGAACCGATGAGAAGGTAGCATACTTCTCCTTCAGAAATATACAGAGGTACCATTGCCTTTGAGTAGCCAAGGGGAGTCGGTCCTTGGATCTTCCCAGGATGCCAGAACCTGTGGATGCTCAAGTCTTCCCTAGGGCATGGCATAGTAGTTGCTTGCAATGGACCCATAATCTCTCATACATTAAATGTTCTCTAAGTTACTTCTATCAACTAATGCAGTGTTTATGTTGAGGAAATAGTTGTCATGTGGTAATTGTTGGGGGTAACAAGAAGCAGTAACAATCTGTGCGTGCGTGGGGAAGATTCGATCTTCAAAAAATAGTTTTGAATCCACTGATAAACAAGTTTGCTAACTGTGGTTCTTGGTCACGACAGGGACCCGTGCTTTCTGTTGGGAAATTCAGGAAAATGTAGAAGCAGAGACGTCACCCATAGCTGCGTAAGGGTGCTCCCAGGAGACTGTAGAACTTTCAAGAGGCATTTGTGTTGCAGGAGGGCTCCAAGAATTAGAACGTGACCACCGTGGCTTGAGTAGCCAATCGAAAGCTGAGCTCTGGAAATGGGCAGATTTGTCCCCAGCTCCTTTTGATTGTTCCTGGAGCTCAGAACTGTGCACGGTGCCTCCCAGATGCTTCGAGGCTTGCATGTGGCCTTTGTAGTCAACAGCTAGGAATGTGTCTAAACCAGCAGTTGTCAGCCTTTCTAACGCTGTGACAACTTCAATACATTCCCTCATGTTGTGGTAATCCCCAACCATAAAATTATTTCCGTTGCTACTTCATAACTAATTTTGCTACTATTATTAATCTTAACATAAATATCTATGTTTTCCGATGAGTTTTAGGTGACTCCTGCGAAAGGGTTATTTAAGCCCTCAAAGGGGTCATGACCCATAGGTTGAAAAACCACTAGTTTGAGGGCTTTGGGGATAAGCAGGTGCATAAATACTCCCCTCCAAATACTCAAGTCAGAGTAGATGCAAAACATACTGTCAGTTTTAATTCACTGGAGCATGTATCCATTATGGAAGAAAGAGTTCTAAGTTTATTTCTAGATTAGATTCCTTTGCTTCTGTTACCAAGATGAAATGAACACTTCCCAATTGGTCATTCCTTTACACTTTATTTATTTTCTGACTGGTCACAAAACAGTGTATTTGTGTATCTCACTTGGCAGGCCATTCCTTGTGAGCAGAGGTACCCTTAGTTATACACAGCATGGATGCAGTTTTCATCCACAGGAGGGAATACTGACCAAGGCAGCCCTACTAAGCTCAAAAACCTGAGCAGGAGTTCAGACTCAGATCCATTTGAGGTTGGCACTCCTCAGTCATGGCAGGTCTCTAAGTGACAAGGTCAGTGCTCACGGTCTCTTTGCCATCCTTGAAGGTACAATGCTGACTTCCTCTAAAATCACGATCTACCAGAAGGTGAGGCTGAGCCTCACTCAGGTCCTCTCCAGGCATGGCAAGTTCCTTCCCTGGAGGCAAGATGACATCAAAGGCCATGTCCCAAGACAGAGAGAAGATGGGAGGTGTGAAACAGGACACAAAGAGCTTGTGGAAGCCACTGTTCTCCTTGATGTGGACACAAACCTGAGCCTCAGCCTTCTGGTGTGGCTGATTGGCTCCTAGGTTGACCATGGCCATGCCTCAGGTCCTCCTGACTCAAGTCTCAGACCAGAGCTCCCAGGATATCTCCCTATCTCAGCCTGCTCCAGGCTCTTGTAGAGTGTCCCAATGTTCACCACCTCAAAGCAAATGTTCTTATATCCCATCAACGCACGTGCGTCTCTCTTCTTCAACGTGCCACACTCTGTGGTACCTGTCACCACCATCCCATGACTAGAGCAACATCATTCTATGGGTACCAGAAATAGGTTTTCCAGGTGTGGAGTAGGCACTGGGATGTAAGTGTTCACAGGGTAGCCTCTACACAGACTTCACACCTACTTCAGGATCATGATGCTCAGGGCGTAGAGAACAGAGTCCATAATGACTGGAATCTTCAATTCTTAATAGTCAAACTCAGCAAGCATCCCCTGGATCCTAAATCTACTGGTTTAACTATCTCCCGGTCCTGGACAGTGTCTGTCTTGTTCACATATACCCCAATCTGATTAGCCCATAGTAATAAGTGCTCTCCAGTCAGGGGCATAAAGCTGTCATTAGCTGACACCGCCATGATGTCGCCATGTGTGTGTGGGGGGAGGGTCTGTGACCTTATTCTTTTTTTTTTTTTTTAAACCAGACAAGGTTCTGGCTTTTTTTTTTAGATTTATTTATTATTATAATATCTAAGTACACTGTAGCTGTCTTCAGATACACCAGAAGAGGACTTCAGATCTCATTACTGATGGTTGTGAGCCACCATGTGGTTGCTGGGATTTGAACTCAGGACCTTCGGAAGAACAGTCGGTGCTCTTAACCACTGAGCCATCTCTCCAGCCCGACCTTATTCTTAACATAACTGCATCACCCGGATGGTCAGTCTGTGTGGGCACAGTGGTTGACAATAGGGGCTATATAACTCCTTATAAGATGTATTTATGGTAATGCACTGAGCTAGTTCCTCTGGGGCATTATCTATCTTCTTATACTTCTTGAACTTAGCTCACCTCCCTCTGCTAGAATGTTCATGGTGTCGCGATAACCTCACTGTGGTCCACAGCGAGTGGTACCCACATTCACATGGAATTTTCCATGCACATGGGTTTGCTTGACCTCTAGTCACAGGAAGTCGCAGAAGAAAGGCTATGTAGGGACCTTCAGCCGGTCAAGAGAATCAAGCTGGTGCCAAGAGTGCTGAGCCAAATGTCACTCGCAGTAGGGTGGCAGTTGTGGTCGTGGTAGTACTCAGGGACCCAGATAGAATACTAGGCATTGGAAGCCAGCGTGCCTCCCTCACACTTTTGTACATGGCAATGAAGAAAGGTCTTCTAGGCACAACAGGGCACGGGGGAACCTCACAGAGACTGAGGTAGAGAATAGTCTCCTAACCGGGGGCCTTGTCTAACTCCGAAAACTCCTTCCTTAGATGGATTGGAGGCCACTGACTGTCACTGTCTCCTCAGGACTGTGGCCTCAAGGTGATCTCATGTGGCCCAAGGCAGTGGGCTTGTGGCAGTGGAGACCAGTGTGTACCTGACTTCTGGCACTGTGATGGACAGAGCGACTGCAGAGATGGCAGTGACGAGGCTGGATGTAAGTGTGGGAGGCACCCTCACCGAGGCAGAAGGCCAGGGCTTCCGTGCAAATGCCGCAGAACCTGGAGCCCGCCCTCTTCTCTCATTGGATAGGTCTTGGTTGTATATGAAGGAGCCTTGTGGAGGGAGGATGCTGGGTGGGGTATGATCGTAACACTGTGGTAGAAAGCCATCCCCCTCCCCCACAGGTGCTCCGCAGAAGTGCCAGGACTCCGAGTTCCAGTGTGCTACTGGTGCCTGCCTCAGCTTCAGCATGGTGTGTGACGGGCGAGAGGACTGTGCCGATGGTGCAGATGAGGGTGGGGAGTGTTCCTCATCAGTGTGCAGCCCTGGGCTATGTTACCACTCTTGCTACCAGTCCCCAACTGGGCCGGTGAGTGGCTAAAGCTTACTGTGTGTTCTTTATCAGCCACATATGTGCTCTGAGAAAAATCAGTAGTGCACTCATTCAGGTTGTCCCCGATGGCACCTTGATCTCAAAGATAGATACATAGTAGAACTGTCTTGAATGCCTATCCAGGTACCTGAGCCTTCTGAGCTCCTTCTGAGGCCTGTTTAACCTCTCCCCTATATTTGTGTCTCCTATTCTGTCATGAAAATTACGCCTGTGCCTCATCCCATCTCTGCTGTGAGCTGTGGGAGAAATGTCACATGGCATTAAGATCCAAATAGGTGGGCAGGTCAAGAAAATGACAGTGTGAAGTTTTCTTCCATGTCTATATTTGGAAACTGCCCTGCTCTTAAGTTGAGGACTGGCTATGTTAGACAGTATTACTCAGCAGCATGCAGGAAACTTGATTCTCATAGTCGAGTGAAAGAACGTGTTCTGATATTTGGTCACACCAGCTCTCCGCTGGCTGATGACCAGTTCAGTTAGCTTTGTGTGCTTTTCCTCTTATGGATGCAGCAAAGGTTCTGGTGTCCTGAGCTGAACCTAGCCATTGTTACTCTTGGATAGAAGGATGTAAGGGTTACAGCAAGGTTGTTGAGACAGAGAAGGGACTATTCAAAGCAAAGCTGTTTTAGTTGTCAACATGGAATATATCATCATGCGAATCTCATATGAAGATCAAAGCCCTTTTATCAATGCTGTTCTGTCTTCAGAATATGCTGATGGCTTCTCTTTTAGGTATGTGTTTGTGCCCCAGGCTTTGAGTTGGAGAGCAATGGCCAAATCTGTCGGGATGTAAATGAGTGCCAGCAGCCATCTCGTCAGCCTTGCAGTCAGACCTGTATCAATACCGAGGGCTCATACATCTGTGCCTGTCACCCTGGCTACTTGCTGGGCCCTGATGGCCACACTTGTAAGGCAACAGGTAACCTGGAGCTGGGACTATCTTCTAAGTCATGGATAGTGACCTTCGAATCTCTGACTGTGACTGTGGGTCAACATGACTTATCAAACATTTCTTTCCTGCCCCAATATTTCACTCCCAACCAGCCTAATGTCTATCAACAGATGTGTGGATAAAGAAAATGTGGTGTGTATACGTAAATGAGATTTACCTAGCCATAAAGAAAAGTGAAATTATATCACTTGCCGGAAAATGAGTGAAACTGGAGACTGTGTTAAGTGAAATAAGCCAAACTCAAGAAGACAAATATTGCAGTTTTGTCTTCTATAGATGCATGGCATGGAAGTTAAAGGGGGGACTATGGGTGGGGATAAAGGATGAAAGGGAGGGGAGAATAAAAGAGATTATAGGAGATAGATAAAATGTCACATATTTTCTCTTATCTGTGGAATGTGTGCATGTGCTGGTGTGACATGAAAATGGAACTGGAACTACTTGAAGAAAGCAAGTGAACCAACATTGTGGGGAACGGTATTGGAGGGAGAGAGTGGATGTGAGGAAGGTATACTGATGTGTCTTATACAGTGTCACAATGAAACTCACAATTTACTACTAAATAAGAAGATAAAAAAAGATATTACTGTTTATTTAAGCTAATAATTGTTGTATTCTATATACTTTTAAAATATGGTTATTACTGTAACCATTCTTCAAAAACATTTCTTCCATGAGAACTGCTTGGCCACCCAGCCTTGGCAACAATAAGCCAAAAGCCCCACTCTGTGTCATATGCTTCCGTTTAGCCTGGACTGATCTTCACTGTATAAACTCCTTTATGGTCATGTTGAAAGCCATTTCTTTTGGGCAGGTGCTGAGCCCATCCTGCTTGTGTCAATTGAGTTTAACCTATTCCTTTCTGGACTGAGAAGCTTCAAAGAAGATATCCTGACAACTGCAGACAAGAACCTGGTTATTTACTCTGTGGACTATGACTTAGTGGATCAGAAAATCTTCTGGGCAGATCCCAATGCAGAAAGTATAAGGTGGACAAGTATGACCACGAAGAAGGACGGGATAGTGGTGCAAGGTATGCACCTCTGGAAAGCTCTTATTAAATCCACACAACGTAACACAGAGCACAAACAATATGATGAGGGGCAACTAATGTAGACGTGGACTGGGTTCTATCTCTTTGATTGAAAGAGACCAAGGCTTGCTGGTTAGTATGAAATAGAAAGATATACCCATTGTCATCTTGGTGGACGTGGGTTCTACCAAGCTGTGAGCCAGCGACCATTGCTTTAATGATGAACTTCCTCTACAATAGTATTTTGGGACATATTAATAGTTTTCTGTGTCGCATATGCACATAGTTGGAAAATGAATGAATATGACATATGAGCCTAGAGACTTTTGACTTAAGCCTACTGAAGTTATGGTTTAGCATAAGCATACCTATTGAATGGTCTCTTTAGGGATAAAGCCAGACTGTATAGGGGTTGACTGGATTGGAAGAAATCTCTACTGGACTGATGGGAGAGCTGGCCAGATTTTGGCAATTCAGTTAACTGCTATGGGGAGAGGACACTCTGAATATACAGTTGTGTTGGATGATGACCTGATTCAGCCCCAGTCTTTGGCTTTGGATCCCTTAAATGGGTGAGTTGGGTGTCAAAACACCAGGTTAAGAATCTCAAGCTCGTTATTCCTCCTGAGTTCTACTTTGATGCTTGTGTTAGCTCAATCCGGAATGAGTGAATTGAAAACATGTCTGGTTTTAGATCTAATGCTGATTGGCATCAATCCAAACTTTGGGAAAAGTTCGAAGTGCAATTTACATTGTGGTCAACTATTGGCATCTAAAGCAAACAATGAACTCCTGGAATACGCTTATGATTTTTAAATGGCAGATAAGGAGAGAAGTAAGGATATTTAATTTATGATCATCCAGACTTGAGTTAAGCTTGAATGATTCCACATGTTCCAGTGCCATGGTGCATGTGTGGAAGTCACAGAATAGCAGCTGGTTCTTCCTTCCCAGCATTTTTGTTTCCAAGAATTGAACCCACATTGTCAAACTTCAAGGCAAGAAAATTTCCCATTGACCCAACCTCCAGTCCAAAGGCACACAAGTTAAGTTAGCATTCCCATTCGGACACTAGGACTATGTAAATAACAAATATAGGAAAAAGGTACAGGAAATCTAAGGTCCAGTGGTAACCCACATTTGATATCCTTTCTTACCTTTTCATGCATCTCAGAAATTGTCAGAATGGCTTGCTCCAGGAAACTAACAGTAGTTTCTAGTGCATTTATCTTCCATAGGCAATAAGGAGGTTTCATCTACACATCCACCCATGACAATTTTAAAAGCTATTTTTAATTTTTCCTTTTTTCTATTTTTTCTTACTATTTCTATATTTTTCTCTTTCTCTTTCTTTTTCTTGCTTGCTTGCTTGCTTTTTAACCTAACCTCTAGTTAAGGAAAGACTGGTGAGTTCGATGAATACCTTCCAGGCTATGGACTATTGTACTCTCAAGATTCTAGTGGTAATTAATGACAATTAAGCAATCATCATAAACTTTCAAGAAATTTTCCTTTTAATATTTCACAACTATACATAAGAAACTGAACTAATTTGAAAAGTTGAGGAAACATTGATTGATCCATAGCTCAGTAATTTTTCCTATGATGACATTGAACTCTAAGCTACTATTTTTTTTTTGACACATTTGGAATCTTTTTAATCTCTGAAAGTCAATGTTTTAAGAAGTTCATTGATAGATATGTTCTCCAAGGTGGTGTCCTACCTTAAAGCTGGCTTTTATCCACACAGATTGATGTACTGGTCTGAAATTGGAGAGGAACCTCGAATCGAGCAAGCTGCCATGGACGGTGGCAGCAGAAAGATCCTTGTCAGTCAAGGCCTTGGCCGCCCAACTAGCATAGCCCTTGACCAGTTAAGTTGGAAGATATTCTGGTCTGATGAGAAATTTCACTGCATTGGCTCTGTCAACCTAGATGGCAGTGGCATTAGTGTAAGTGTCCTTTTGACATTCGGATTGGTTGAAATATCATGGGTCTTGTGTAAAGCTCACCCCAGAAAGCTCACCTTCACCATTGTAGATGATGCAGCTAACACAAATCAAGAGCCCCTTTTCAGTAGCTGTGTTCGAAGATAAAGTCTTCTGGTCTGACCTTCAGACAAGAACAATACAGCATGTGGGGAAGATGACAGGCAAGGACAGGGCTGTCGTCATCAAGCGTTCTGGACAGCCCTTTGGACTCAAGGTATGTGGCGTACCCTTTAAAACATCTCCCTAGTCCTCTTGGAAAAGGCTATGTGTACGAGCTACCCCAAATCACCAGGTTTACAGACACCGTCTACAGCAATGAAGAGCATTCGGGGGGGCTGAGGCTGTAGCTCCAAGGAATAGTTGTACATGTTAAGCAGGCATGAGGCCCTGTGTTCAACGGGGCACACAGAAAAAGAGAGAAAGGAAGGAAGATGGAAGGTGGGGGCAGGGAGGAGGGAAAGAGGGAAGGAAGGAGACAAGAGAAGAATTGATTGACTTTTTGTTTGAAAGGATTTAGCACTTAGCAGCATCCAGCTCTTGTCTTTCAGATAATGCATGAGGTCCTCCAGCCCAGGTCTTCTAGTCCTTGTCTGGACATAGGATGTTCCCACTTGTGCCTTCTGAGCCCACGAGCCAAGGGAAGTTGTCGTTGTCCGGTCGGCCTCCTGCTGGCAGATGATGGACTCACCTGTGTCTCCCTCCAGGAGTCTGGGTTTGTGTTCCTGGTATTGCCTACTGTTCTTACCCAGGTACTGTTCTAGAGCTTTCCATGCCTAAGCTTGGTTTGTGTCCTCTTTCTGAGTGTTAGACTTCTCCACATCCAGTTGTAAATAGTGAAGGCCCTTCCCTTGGGAAATTCTTAAAACACAACTTATGGTTTAGTATTCACTATACATTGGGTGTTCTTGTGACACAAAATATTTCGATATGAGAAGGGCTATGCTGACCAAAATCAGGTTTTTTTGTTTTTGTTTTTGCAATGCTTAAATGAAAATGATATGCTCTTAAATTCCTTTAAACATACTTAGCACACCAGATATGGTGAGGTTAGGAAGTAGAGAATGTGTTTGCCTCTTGTTTAGTTACCCGAGGATTTATGAGGATTCAGGTTAGTTTCAATTCAAGTGGCAACCTGCATTCTATCCTGGGGCGAAAGCTCATTTTGTGAGGGATCGTGTCTTCAATTAACAGATGCTAAAAGTACAGTCACGCAAGTCCCCACCCAGAGGACTTACCAATTCTTGGCATTGTAAAACAATGCCAGTGAGATATTAATTAATGAGTATTGTTTAAAGAGAGACCTTTAACAGGGATCATGTCATCAAAATGCATGATAACGATAGCTAGCTTTAAGTCAGCTTGACACAAGCTAGAGTTATCTGAGGAGATGCTTGTAAGTTCCAGCTGTAGGGCATTTTCTTAGTGATTGATGGGGCGGGCCCAGCCCTCTGGGGGGGGGTAGTATCATCCCTGGGCTGGTGGTCTTGGGTTTTATAAGAAAACAGACTGAGCAAGCCAGTAGGTAGCACGCATCCATGGTCTCTGCATCGGGTCCTGCCTCCAGTCTCCTGCCCTGTTTGAGTTTCTGTATTGACTGCATTTGATATAAGAGCATAAGCCAAATAAACCCTTTGCTCCCCAACTTCCTTTTGGTCCCGGTATTTCATCACAGCAATAGTAACCCTAACTAAGACACACAGATCTCAGGAATTCCCAGTGCTAGAGGCTACGGGGAAGGAACAAGTCAACTGTTTTCTGCTTTCAGAATATAGAATGTCTGAAAATATTTATTTAAGAATCCTAGCATCAATATCATATTGACATTAGAAGATTCAAGTAGACTTGATCACTGTCATCCACCTAATTTCTCCCCACAGATCTATCTGAAAAATCTTAAGACTTCACCACAACAAACAACTGTTCCAGAACACAGAACACTTCCTTTCACCAGTGTCAAACAGCTGGCATCAGTGGATTACCTCGTCCAGGAAAAGGCCCTCTACCTGTCAGAGCTCAACACAAGTGACATCAGGCTACTGAGGATGAAAGAACCAGGGATACTCTCGTGGAGGAGAGTCATCTCTGTGAGGGGGGCGGTGATTGACTTTGCCTTGGACTGGATGAGTGGAAACATATACTGGATCGACACTGAGAATCCCTACCTCAACGTTGCTTTCTCAAACGGCCAGTATCCCATTGTTTTGCTCAGTGAAAATCTTTACCACCCAACGTCTATTGTCCTCCACCCACCTACTGCAGTCATGTGCTTGGCAGACTTGGGTTCGCAGGATGACAAGAGACATGGCTCCAGCATTGAATGCGCCTCTATGGATGGCAGTCGGAGAAAAGTGTTGTGGCTGAAATCCCAGGTGCCTGTGGGCCTGGCCTTTTCGGATTCAGGGACCCGAGTATACTGGGCTGATACTGGTAAGCAATTAATATCTGCACCCTAGATATGAACCTCACAGACCCTGTGCTAAATAATGAAGTTCTGGTCAATGATCTTCAGCTATAACCTCAAAGAACTTTCAGATCTCTTGAATCTGTACACACACATATGCATCACATCATATATTATATTATATATATATATATATATATATATATATATATATATATATATATATGTGTGTGTGTGTGTGTGTGTGTGTGTGTGTGTGTGTGTATTATAAACAAATTGTTGTGAATCACCGTTATGGAGAGGTGAATGATGGAGAATCGATTTCAGGTCCCAAATGACAAACAGGTCATCCTGAAGCTGGAACAAGACATAACAATCTTCAGGATATAGTATAGCTATTAACACTAAGTGAGATTAACTGACCATCTCTTCCCAGGGCAGGGACTTATACAAAGTATTCAACTAGATGGCTCAAGATACAGAGTGGACCACCAAGGACTTAAGGGTCTTCACCTCTTTGCATGTGGTCAAGACATGATGCTGTGGACAACTGTTGATGATGGTAGGTGATCTTACTCCTGCAATCCAAAGGGTGTCTGCTTCTACTTAGCACCTATGCCTAGCAAGGTCTTTCTTTTAAAAGAATGCCTGACTTCCCTAGACTACAGAGGATGTGGAACAGTGCATGTGTGACTTGGAGGACCTTTCACTTATTTGGTTATTCTCTGCATCAGTGGTCCTCAACCTTCCCAACGCTGTGACCCTTTAATACAGTCCTTCATGTTATGGTGACCCTGAGCCATAAAATTACTTTTTGTTGCTACTTCATCGCTGTATTTTTGCCACTGTGATGAGTTGTGTAGTATGATAATATGATAATGTAATATTTGATATTCAGAATATCTAATATGTGACCCCCAAAAGGTCACTATCCACAGGTTGAGAACCACTGCTCTATATGATAAAGTTTAGGTCCTGAAATTTCTGTGTTTCATACTATGCTCCTTAGTGTCATGTTATCAATCTGTCACTGTGGCAAAACACCTATGGCAACCAATGTACCAGCTCATGAGGAGGAAAGTGTGATCCATGGGTTTCAGCTCACTTGTTCCAGTTGCATTTGAATCTTTGGTGAGGAAGTGTATCTTGGTGGATTACATAGTAGAGAATCCAGTTCCCTCCAAAAAAGCAAAAGGAGAGAAAGAGGAAGGCCAAGGACCTAAAATTCTAACTCCCTTTGCCTTATCCTCAAGCTGGACACCAAGTCTTCAACACATGGACCTTTGGGCAACCCTATGGAAGAGAGAACAGGGCCAGGAGTTGGGACTAGGTGGCATGTCCACCCTCAGTTACTGGCCGTTCTAGCTCATCAAGAAATGACAATACTTGTCTTTAGTTGACAAAGGGAACATGAGGGACCAGGCCGGTTATACAACATTCTTCCTGTTCATTTTTAAATGACCTTTTCTAGTTTGTATGTTCTTTCGTATGTTCTTCCTCTACTTTGCATGCTCACAGACAAAGAAATGGGTTTCACTGGGATGTTTTTGTATGTGTTTATTGTGATGATTTATTCTTTGTCAAACCCTTGTAGCCTGTCCCAAAGCCCAGTTCCTTATCAGTTGATCCCTCCCTTCCCCAGTGAACTCCTGCTTCTGCTTCTCTTACACACAAAGAGCTTTATTCCTGACTCTAATGTAGCATTTCTAGGCTATTCATTGTCCAAAGCCACAGTGTTCTCCTACATTACTGTATCTGTGCTAGATTCCTGTGAATAAATTCCTTAAGAGTATCTAGATTTAAGGAAACTGGGAAAAAAGTAAACCAGTCTCCTTAAATTTCCAAATATCTATCAGCCACAGCAAAGCAAGTTGTCAGTATGACTCCCAGAGGATCTGTGGTATATGATTTATGACAACTCTCCTTCCACCCACTTTAGGATTCCTCACGACTCCCACAAATGAGCTGTTTCCAGAGATATGTTCTAATAGATTTCAAGATAATCTTCATTAACCACATGGTTGGCATTTAAGTGCCACATGTTCTAATTATCAAGTCCAACATCTATTACTGCTCTAGCTATAATTTATTGACAGGTAAATTTGACATTGTTTAGCTTTTGTGTTTGTCTACTTGTTTCTCACTCTGTAGCCCAGGCTAGCCCCAATGACACAGTCTTCCTATATTGGCCTCCCTAGTACTGGGATTCTAACTGTGTGTCACCCCCATACTCGGCTATCATGTGACTTCATTATGATTGGAAGTTTGTCATTTTTACAAAGTTCTCTCAGAACTTCTTTTTCACAATAAAACTCAGAAAAATATGTACCTCTTCTGAAAAAAAAATCTTTGCTGCCTTAGATCACATGAGTTAAAGTGTTCTTGCTGAATGCAATCCTTTGCCTAGGAAATGGTTCTGCCATGGATTTTATTTCTGTTAACAGTTACTCGCTGGCTTTTGTTTCAGCCCAGATCACCAGAGTTTGGTACAATAAAGCACAAGTCTCAGAAAACCAGTGGTTCCAAGTGGACCAGAAGATTGTAGACTTAAAAGTGTATAGTGTCCTTCGTCAACAGGGTAAGTACATGTCCAATGACTGTGACTACGCTGCAGTCTACTGAGTTCCCATGGAGGGGACATTCCACCCTACCATCTCCTTGCAATGTCTTTGTGTTTCCCACTATGTTAAAATATCCCTGTCTAAAAGTCTTGCTGTTCTGCACAATGCTCTTGTCTATGGGCAGTTCCTTACTGTCTGGGTCAGGCACACCGTTGACACCATTGCCTTATGAATAGCGTACCAAACGTGGCTGTGGTCAATCCACTGGGCTGGAAGTTGGTAGATATGATGTTATTTTTCCATGGCTATTGGTATACACATACCAGAGACAGCAGGCTTCTGCAAAGGGGAGGTGTCTTCCGGCTCGTTGTTTTTGCAGGTGTCGGTCTGTGGATGTGCCTCCTTGCTTTGAGGGTCCATGGTAAGGCAACACATGATTGCAGGGCCATATGGCAAAGAAAATCTGTTCTCCCCCTGTCTGAAGAGCAAAAGAGGAAGAGATTCGAGTCTATGGTCCTCTTCAGAGATGAGCCTCCGTTCATAAATACCTCCCACTAAGCCGTATTTCTTCTATTTCCAGTGCCTTTCAATAGTGTTGTATTGGGGTTAGAATGGACCACAGGGACCTTTGAGGGGCACTAAAGATCTCCACTATAGAATCCGAGTTCTACTTTCAGTTTTGTTCTTTTGAATTTAATTTCAATTATTGTTGTCTTTATGCACCTTCTAGACTGGTCTGGCTTCCAGAAGTTGGCGCTGTGTTTCCTTTCCTTTTGAATGTGTTTTTGTTTGGGGTGTGATTGTGTTTGTGATCTAACCTAGCTCCTATGAACCCAGGGTCTGAACATTAACACTGAGCAAGCCTCCCCCTCTCATTTGCTTCTTTCTTTTTTCCTTATTGATCATAGATTTTTTTTTCCACATAGTATATTCTGATTACTGCTTTTCTGCCCTCAACTCCTCCTAGATCCTCCACCCCCCCCCCATTAGAGTACAGGCAGGCATCTAAAAAAATAGTAATAAAAATAAAATAGAAACAACAACAACAACAATAACAGGGCAAAATAAACCAACAGGAAAAAAGAGTCAAAGAAAAAGTACAAAAAGCACATACAGACACTAAGACGCACACATACACATAAAACAAAAACCTGTAACCAGAATAGATCACTCTATTCCATATATCATGTAGACTAAACAGTACTAGTATTGGCATGAGCAAAATGCCAACTTGAGACTTGAGAGACACCTGGTGGTTGGTGCAGGCCTGCTACTTATTGAGATCCAGTTTATAAAGCAAAGGGGACAGGGAGGGACAAAGCTTTCAGGTATAGCTTTTGCCTAGTACACAAGGGACGTCAGGCAGAATCTTTAGCAACACACATGCACGCTTGAACTCTGAAGTGGAGCCAGCCTGTTCCACTCCTCCATTGTAGCTACTTTTGATGTTGATTGAGCCTCAGGCCATCAACTTGGGGACAGTCAGATGTGACGGGCACATTAGTCCTAAGAGAATGCTGCCCTTCGGTTTTTGTGACAGACAAATCTCTACGAAAGTGTGCTAGTCATGTGGAGACCGCCAGAGTCTTGACTCGGTGGGGACATAATTTTTAAATGTCTGCCAATGATAGTTGCACAGGTTTTTGCTAAGAACTTGCTAAGTTCTTAGAACTACAGGAGGCAGCTTTTCACCTTTGTGTAAGTTTGCATCACATACATCTCTGTGGTACAGTGCCTGGGACGTCATCACAAGTTTAAGATTAAGCCTTGAAGAATGACCCCAAATGAAAAATGGCTCTCTTACATTATAAAAGGGATAACAAACCCCAGTTTCCATGGTTTCACTAACAATAGTTTTCTTTCCAAGGACTTTCTTGTTCTGTCATTTGAGTGAAGTGTACCCACAATGTAGTCTTGAATGATTAGGAGATTTCCTCAATTTTTCTTAAGGTGGGCCTTTGTTATATGTTTAAAGCCATACTGATCTATGAAGAATTATCCGTCACTGAGAGCCCAATTAACTAAAAGGAGTCAAATTGAATTGCTATCTAATTTGCTTGAAACATCTGTGTCATATGTCTTTAATGTATTTGTAAAAAGCTTGCAGAAAACTCCCCCAGGGCCTAATCTCACGTAATATACTTTTGGCTTGGGAACGGGGCTGATGTACAGGTAACAACAGCTGCTCAAGAGACAATGGAGGATGCAGTCATATCTGTCTACCGAATCCCGAGGGCAAGACTTGCTGGTGTCCCAGTGGGTACTGCTTGGTTGATGGCCACACATGTGTGGAAGCTGCCCAGTGCTCTCCCATGTCACAATGCTGTAAGGACGGTCAGAGGTGCATTTCCAAGGAGCAAATTTGCGATGGTCACGCTGACTGTGTGGATGGTTCTGATGAAGTGGACTGTGAGTACCTCCCACCCAGCACCCATTGTGCCTCAGTATTCCTGGCTTTTGGGAGTACCCAATAAAATGCCACTCCTTAACTTATCCTATACATCACTGCCATGTTAGCACTGGGTCTTGTTACTGGACAACATCAAATTCCTACTTCTGGGTATATAAATTGTTATGCATTCCTCTGGAAATCTAATATGCCTTTGGTTTTAGGACAGGGAGCATGAGAGTGAACTATAAGAAGCTGGACAGTTGTTTGAACAGGTCTTGATACCACCAGCTTAAATAGAATGACTGAGTAACCACAGCATAGGGAAAGAAGGTTGGGCCAATGATTTTATCTGTCTTGGTCTTTGTAGGTTTAAATCCAGGTAACGTCCATTCAACATCAATGCTTAAGAAGCCAGAAGCTCGGAAAAGGTTGATACCAGAAGCTTTCGGACTTTTCCAGGCTACTGAGTCTACCACAGATATATATCTAGGACAAGAAGAAATGAGACATCCTGTCAGAAAAACACTAACCAGTCAAATGCCTGCGTCAGGGAGCAAGGTCCCAGACACCAAGGGAAGGGCAGAAACTCTTCGGTCCAAGGATCTACAGACAGCAACACATATGTCCTGTAGCCAAGACTTTTGCAACGGGAGAGGGACCTGCATAATGGAAGGAAAACTGAAAAAATGCCGCTGCCTGGCGGAATATGTCGGAGAGTTCTGCCAAGAAGCAGTGCGTGGCCCTGTCGGTGGCTACGTAGCCCTGGGTGGAGCTTTATCAGCTGCTCTGGCCATTTGGGGGCTGTTTCTACATTCCAGAAGAAAACGTAAATTCAAGAGGTGAGTGACTACGAGTGTCTTCGTGTGAGAATTACATTTCACTGGCAGTTTATAATGTATGATGAGCAGGGTTGAAGGCTTAAGTCCATTCTAGGAATTCATTTTCTGAGGAGCGATTTGGTCGAGGCCCTTGTTAAAAGACCAGGAAAGGCAGTAATCAGGTCAATCTCCTTGAGACCTGAGGTGTGTGATACAGTGTTGGGGGGTGAGAAATTTGCAAGGGTAAAACCTGCTGTGTTAAGGCCAGTCCATGGTGAGGCTGCAGGGAGGAAAGGGAGGGGATTCCCCATCTATGACAAGATAGGTCAGCACCTGGAACTGCAGGAATATTTGTTAGGAGGTTAGTCATTTGCCAGGATGCCAGCCTGGTTGTCACAGACAGCATGAATGCGTGCTCTCAATAAGTCTGAGCAGACTATTCTGTTTTGATGTTCCCCTTCTTGGTTGGTGGATGGTGGACATCTTCTTTTCTCCTTCACAATGTCCTCCTCCTCTTTTTGTGTCTGCACCCCTTCTCCTTAAGGAGCCGGTCCTGTTGTCATGGGGTTCTTGTTTTGGACTCATGTAACTTAATTGCCTCCTTGGAGACCCTACCATCACCATCTATGTTTCATTAATTCGGGAACATCGGTGGGGCACAGCTTAGCCCACACCCAGAGGTGAAATTTGGGAATAATGTAAAGAAGCTATACTAAGTTTTATCCAAGGGCAAGAAGGTCATTAAAGGAAACAGACAACAGCCAGATGGTACTCCTGCCGTTGTGAGATAGAGAGAGGGAAGGCCTGTTTGAGGGAGGTGATGGAGATGCTGAGAAGGAGCGTTAGGTGGCCGATGCATGAGTTATAAAGCAGCCTGATGCTCCTGGAGTTGTCTTGCTGTTCTGTCTTCCGTTCACAGACCGAGGAAAAGGCAGGAGTATGAACGTGTCCAAGCGAAGGCTGGTTAATGTGTACCTGGTTTACCTTCTGTCCTTCTTCCATGTTTTCCTGCTTTCTTACTTCACTTGTGTCCTGCTGTCCCTCACCTGTCCCTAAAGTTATTTCTCATTGACTGGTCACTGGGCTTCCTTCAGGGGAGAAACAATACTATATTTTCCTAGTAACAAATAATAATGGACTCAACTATCATCTATTTTAGATCATTTGCTTTATTTAAGAAGCGATTAAAATGAGACACAGTTTCTATGTAGTTAACCATGACAGTGGATATAGATATAGATAAAGATAGAGATATAGATATATAATTTATTTAGTTTTACATTAAGTGCATGAGTGTTTGCCTAGATGTATGCATTACGCATGTCTGCTTTGTATGTACAGTACCTTCAAAGGCCAGAAGAGACCCCCTGGAACTGGAGTTCCAGATAGTTCTGAGCCTCCACGTGGGTACTGGAAACTGAATTTGGATCCTCTGCAAGAGCAGGAAATGAATGTTAAGAACTGAGGCATCTCCCCCCCCCACACACACACACACTGTAATAATATTTTAATCTTGGTTCCTATGCAAGCTATTCCTTTGACATCATTTTCTTTGATTGTAGAACATCATCAAGAAATTTGGACTATGATAAAGAAAATAACCAAGAGGAAGAAAATCTAATGAAGAGTGAGACTTTTGTCAACGAAGTCTATGATGACCAGGTATGCGGAGGGAGCCGGGGTTTTTTCTGAGGAAAAGGGGTGGTGAGGCATGCTTAAAGAATGAGATTGTGGCGGCTGGCGAGAAGGCTCAGTGGTTAAGAGCACTGATTGCTCTTCTAGTAGGTCCTGAGTTCAATTCCCAGCAACCACATGGAGAGGCTCACAACCATCTGCAGTGGAATCAGATGCCATCTGCTAATGTGTCTGAAGACAGCTACAGAACTCATTTACATAAAATAAATAAATAAATCTTTAAAAAAAAATGAGATTGTGAATAGTCCTAAGTGGGCAAGTGTGGCTGTAATTTATAGTAAACTTCTGCTTACACAGTCTTTGGTCTTCAGCTCCAATTTGGAGAATTAAAATAAAACATGCATGAAATGATATTGGGAGTGGGGTGGGCTGCTATAAGGATTTGAATTACCCCAAAAACGTAGGTACCCTAACCCCATGACCTCTACTAACATATTTAGTTCCATTAACTTATTTTCTCGTTTGTTCTCTAACTCCAACTCTCTTCCCACAGGAATCCTTAACCTCATTACAAACTGAATGACCTCATTAAAAAAAAAAAAAAAAAGCCAGGAAGGGGGGGGGCACAACTTTAATCCCAGCACTTGGGAGGCAGAGGCAGGCGGATTTCTGAGTTTGAGGCCAGCCTGGTCTACAGAGTGAGTTCCAGGACAGCCAGGGCTACACAAGAAACCCTGTCTCGAAAACAAAACAAAACAAAACAAAACAAACAAAACAAAAAACAAAAACTGAAACATTTAAATAAATGCTGCTTGAACAGTTCGTTGTACGATGTCTTAACTTTCCTAACGATTTGTGGTGAATACTGATCACTTCTTCAAATGATTCCTTCTTAAATTAAAGACGGTCATCTGGTTACTTTAGATCACATCATGGAGTTTAGAAAACTGTAGACCCTTAGATATGGTAAGAATCCAGTTTGACTTCTATGTAGCTTAGGCTCTGACTCAGCTCCAAACGCTCATCAGCTCAAGTCACGGGGCCCGGTGCCAGTTGGAAGTTCTAGATTTAAATCTTAGCTCTGAGGCTAGCTTTGAGATAGTCCTCTGAACCAGTTTTCTAGTTTACCAAAGAGAGGGATCTTCTTGCCATTCCAGTTAAAAGCCAGGTTTCTGTATAATGACAAATGGTCAAGGATTTGCTCTCTAGTATCAATCACTAGCCTGGATAAATTTCACCTCTGGGTTGGCAATTGTTTATAAAAACCATTTCCTTTATGATAACGCCGATCGATTTTGAAACTAATGGAGCAAGAAAAAGTACTTTGTAGATACAGAGTCTCAGACATATGATATGTCTCATGCTATTTAAAATAACATTAGTGGATACTGTGGTCATCAACATGGGATATAGGCTACACCAGGATTATTCCTAACTACCTCTTGCCCAATGAGGACCACACAAGCGGTTGGCCCGCTAATATGTCTGCTCATCTTGCTAGGTATACTGCTTAATGGGGAATCAAAGGCATTGAATTTGTGATATGTATAGGGTCACAGTGGTAGTATAGTCCAAAACTTGGTAGGAGCAACCTTGGGCAAGTCATTTTGTCCTATACAAGGCCTATGCATGGCTTAGCATGGTACCAGCCACATGAGTCTAAATTGTAGTAAGCCCAGTATCATTTGGAAGAGTTTCCTTGCTTGGGATCTTTTCTAGACTTTTGCATATTGTCTTAGAGAATGAACTTGTGCAAGCCACCAAGCCTGATGAGAAGTCCTAGCTTATTACTGGGGGAAAAGCATAAAATGTTCCATGTTCTTCAATGAGGTATAAAAATCTTCTAAGTAAAGATCAACTTGACCTGAAGAACACATGCTAGGGGAGCTACCCTTCCTGATTAGGCTGTGTTAGGTCTTTCTGGCTAGAAGGTAGGACAAGCATCATTAAGTGTGCAGAAGCTCAGCTGTACCAGAGAAAACTCATCTCTCCTTTCTAGTACCCTGTGTCCTTTCAGTCACAAAAGGAATTTGTTGTTTCTACCTCCTAGAAGCTAACATCACTGATCATTCTGCCCTTGACAAGTCCCTGGCTTCACTCTTCACAGGTGTATGAAAATGCCATAAAAAAAAAAAAAAAAATCAGGCTTCAAAGCAGGTGATGTACATCACTGTTACCCATTTTCATAGGATGGAGTTGCTTTCTTGGTCCCCTCAGGACCTTTATCCTTCCTCCAGACCCTCGGGCCTTATGTTCTGGCTTGCTCTGTCTGCTGTCTTATAGAACTCAGGGTCAGAAGTCCAGGGGTGGCCCTACACACAATGGACTGGGCCCTCCCACATCAATCACTAATTTTAAAAAATGTTCTACAGGCTTGCATATGGCCCATTCATAAGGAGTCGCGTTCTCAATTGAGGTTCCCTGCTGTAAGAGGACTCTAGTTTGTGTCAAGCTGACCTAAAACTAGGCAGTACAATAACATAATTGCCTATGAATAAATAGAGCAGGAAACTCACGATAGAAGTGAAACCTCTGGGTGTTGTTCTGGAAAAATAAGGGTCTTTAGAAAGAAATGTTGATTGGCCCGTGCATTGGGCTCAAAGAATACCACACACACACACACACACACACACACACACACACACACACGGCTTTCTATGTTGGCTAGCAATTTTTTTTCTTTTTTTCTTTTTTTGCCAGCAAGTTAAATTAGGCACCCTACACTTCTTACAGAAATCAGCCAGGCAAAGGGGAATTCTGGGAGAATCCCTACTATTTTAACTCCTGGAAGGCTTAAGGAATTCAAAGAAAGTGAAACTCTCTGAATACAGGAGTTTGTGGCTCCCAGATCATCTTCTAGCATTTATGGCAATCAGCTTCCTCCTGAGTGTGCCCTGTCCAGATGTTATGCCCTATCCAGATGTTCTGTGTGCTCTCAGCCGTACTTTGAGCTGTTACCTTCAGTGGACTAAGGTGAAGGAGGCCCTCTGGTAATATCCAACAGTCTTTCCAGGATTGAAGATGAGGCAAGGGCAAGTCTCACACCACCAGCATAAACCACACATAAGCTAGGAAAGTCGACTACACTGTTGAGCTCCTGGTAACCCAGTGATAAGAGGAATATATTTTTGGAGCACCATGGCCATAAATGGCTGTGGTGTGGGGAGGGGGTTGGCAAGGGCATTCACCATTCAAGTGCCAAAGGTGCTTGGAATCTGTGAGGCAATATTCCTGCTCGTTCAGGCCTCTCTCCACCTAACAGACACATCGCTTTCCAAGTGGGACAGCTGACTCACCCCCTTGTCAGTCTCGATAATGTGTAAATCAAGTCTTCTGTTTCATTCTTTTGTTCTGTTGTCTGACACAGGGTCTTGCTACGCTGGCCAGACTGGCTGTGGACTCCCAGTCCTCCTACCTTGGCCCCCTCCCCTGCCCTGCAAGTGCTGGGATTATAGTTATAAGCACCACCCTGAAGGCAGCCCTCCACATCCCCCCACTCGCCAGTATTGTCCCTGCCACTGAGCTTTATCTGTGTCTTCCTTGTTTTGAACAAGTTAATCTTTGTGTCCGTGACCTTCTTTCTCATTACAGGAGGACTAGGGGAAAAGTCATTTCACTGCTCGCTGAATAGTGAGAACACATAGGAACACG
Organism: Mus pahari; assembly: GCF_900095145.1. Taxonomy (NCBI): domain Eukaryota; kingdom Metazoa; phylum Chordata; class Mammalia; order Rodentia; family Muridae; genus Mus; species Mus pahari. Next base: position 52,915,329 of record NC_034608.1, read on the forward strand.
GGTAGGGGTGGGTGGCAAGAAAGGCTGGGGATTTTAAACACTTTTTTTATTTGAAGTAGTAGATAACTGAGACCCTATTTTTATTCTTCTCACACTGGGAGAAGGAGCTCATCTGTCACTACAGTTGACATCCCCCTGGGAATTGGGAACAGTGGTCATGGATATATATATATATATATATATATATATATATATATATATATATGTGTGTGTGTGTGTGTGTGTGTGTGTGTATATATATATATATATATGAAATGTTATATATATATATATATATATATATATATATATATATATATATATCTTTCTATATGCATGACAAGTTATGTATGAGAAGAAAGACTTTGTGTGTGTGTGTGTGTGTGTGTGTGTGTGTGGTGTGTTTGCAAGGAGCAAACATCACAATGTCCCTAGGCTGGCTACAAACTTACAATACAGCCTTGTGTGACCTTGAACTTCTAATCCTCCTGTGTCTCCTTTCCAAATTTTGGGATTATAGGCACACACCATCACACCCTGAGAATCCCAGGCTGTGAGCTTCCAGTTACTTGTCTGATGGTTTATGGGGCGACTCGTGCCTTGGCAGAATAGAAGGTTCCTTGGCAGCTAGCTAGTCATATGTCAAATTGCTTTTTATTCTAGAAGCATTCTATAACACTAATTGTATTTGTTCCAGAATGTGTCTCATACAAAAGATACTATTATTTGCCCAACAGAGGGCAAATGTCAAGATGTACCTAGCCTCCATTGCTAGCTTCTAGTCCTTACCATGCTATTGTTAGATGGAGGAAAGTGAAGGACAGAAGAAAGGAACCAGGTCCAGGGAAGTGGACTCTGCCATCCACAGTACCTGGGGTGCTCCCACTCTCTTCTTTCACTGTTCTGATCCAACATTTCCTTTTCCCTTCTCACTGTTCCTACAATATCATCCCCCTTCCTCCACCTCCTGACCCTGACTTACTGTTCTCCATCCAATTCTATGACATCCTTCAGGAGAGTATCCCAGAGTCAACTTGTTTCTTTTTCCAGTGTCCGTGAGTGTGCTTGCAAGATGTCAGGTGTTTAAAATACTTACTGGGTGGATGACCTATGCAATAAAGGAGAGGCGGGTTTTGGAAGCAGCCTGCCAGCCCCTCCCATAGCCTCCACGTGGATCAACAGCTTCTGCTCTGAAAACCACACCTCACTCAGTGAGGCTTGCATCCCAGCGAAAGCCCTACCAGAGAACAGGCCTAGCCTATACTGTGTAAAGTGACCTCTTCTCTTCTTCTGCTGGTGCTACAGTCTCCTAGGCAAACTTGGGGAGCATGGATAGCCTGTAAAGCATTCAATGGTATCATGTGCTCTCTGTGCTGATGGAGAGGGTAAAAAAAGCCTAATGGCAGAGCCATCCTATGTCAGTGAACCATCATCAGTCAGCGCAGCATCTTGATTGGTCAGTATCAACCTCCCTCGGGATGGTACTCACAGCAAGACTCCAGAGTTTGCCTCCTCCGGCATCTTGCTTGAAGCCCATTGTGTGTGTTTCTATGGCAGAGGATGACCCCTGGGTCAAGACAGGATCCCAGCCCTATGCAGGAGTCTCCTTCCATGCTGTCCTCAACATTTTTTAATGACAAAATGCATGTATTTTTAAAGGGAGTTTGGACGTATTTCTGCTGATGGGGGGAGAGGGATAGTTTTAGCTTCCAGTGATCAAATTTCCATCATCAGAGAACAAGGAGCTTTGCCTATGAACCAGAGAAAGTAAGCGAGGGAGGAAAAGTAAAAGGCCCCAGAGAACAACTGTGTTCAATAGTAGCGCATACTAGCCGTATCTGGAGTCAAGATGCAGGTAAAATTCAGTACTCTCAAGAAACCAGGTCCTCTCAGTTGTTAGCTACCTCTGGACTTCAGAACCTCCTGCTGCCGTCTTTGACGTGGGAGCTGAGTACATTCGTGGGAGCTGAGTACATTCGGGCTACCTTTCTATATTCCTAGCTCCACGCCTACAGTGTGCTGGCTGGTTTCAGGTCAACTTCCACAGAAGCTACAGTTACCTGAAAGGAGAGAACCTCAACTGAGAAAATGTCTCCATAAGAGTAGGTCATTTTCTCAATCAGTGAACAAGGCAGGTGGGGGTCCAGCCCACTGTGGGTGGTGGCACCCCTGGGCTGGTGGTCCTGGGTTTGATAAGAAAGCAGGCTGAGCAAGCCATGGGGAGCAAGCCAGTAAGCAGCACTCCTTCATGGTCTTGCCTCTATGCTCCTGCCCTATTTGAGTTCCCGTCCTGAGTTCCTACTTTTTTCAGTGATGGGCTATGACGCGGAAGTGTACGCCAAATAAGCCCTCTCCTCCCCAACTTTCTTTTGGTCATGGTGTTTCATCACAGCAATAGAAATCCTGACTGATACACTCAGTAAGCTTCCTCCTTCTAAAGCATCTATGTGGTAGGTACCCCGACATCCGGTGATGCATACCCTCCTGCCCACAACTGCAATTAAGTGAGCCAGAGTCCCAGCTTTGCCACTTGGTGTACCTCCAGGACCACGTACATTGGGGTGTTGATTCTCATTCTTCCTAATGTTGTGACCCTTTAATATAGTTCCTCATTTGTGGTGACACCCCCCCACCACCCGAAAATTACTTCATTGCTACTTCATAGCTGTAATTTTGCTGTTATGAATCATAATGTAAATATCTGATATATGGGATATGCAGGAACCCACAGGTTGATAACCTCTGCACTGTGGTCTTCTGGGGTCTTCTAAATGAAGTTTCAGGGGTCTCCGGCGTTGGAATCTGCATTTGAAAGATTAACTAAAGTGATAGATGTTAAAGTTGGGAGTCCTTAAGAAAACAAGATGATTGCACTCCAAAGTGGCAGGGACTGTGAACTCCTACCTTCTTGGTCCCCCACAAGCTTTAGTTCCTCCAACTGTAGCCCTCCAGCATGAGCACTGCCTCCACCTTTGCTTCCCACTTCTGAACTTTCAATAACAGGTTCAGCTCAGTTAAAGGCGCGTTTAGCTCTAGTGTTTAGGCAGACAGAGCTGTAGGGGATTTCAGCTGCCGAGCTGGGACAAGAAGGACCTGGGCCAGAAGAGGACCAGAGTTATACCATCCCATCCCCGAAACTGGTGCTGCTAGTTTGGTTTTTTTTTTTTCTTTCTTTCTTTCTTTCTTTCTTTCTTTCTTTCTTTCTTTCTTTCTTTCTTTCTTTCTTTCTTTCAACAATAGACTTGGCTTGCACTGAAACAGCAGAGCCTGAAAACAAAGCGAACTGGGATTTAAGTGGGGCCCCTTGGCTCCTTTTAGTAATCTTAGGCAGAGAAGGGCGAAGATGTGAGTGCTCGATTGCAGACAGGAGGCTCAGATGCCAGGAAACTGCTTAGTGACAAATGCCTAGATTCCCAACAGACACCAGAGACAGGCTTTCTTTGTAGAGATACCGAAACTGACATTTACAATTTTTTATTTATAAATAAGATATGTACATATGGACTTTAGCCAAGTGCAACTTAACAGTTCATTTTGTACAAAATATATCTCTTTTCAGGGTGAGGTATCTCAGGAACAGGACAGTGTAGCATCGCCTTGGCTTCTGGAAGACAAGCTCAACCTCCTACACAGAAACAAGTGATCAGAAAAGATAAATACTATGTGTGCACGGAGAAACATAAATAGGAGTTAAACAAGTTACTTCACTTCATAAAAGCCATTAAAGCTGCTGGCTTTATGGGACAATCTTCAAATATAACCAGACTTGACATTTTTGGTCATTTATGTTCTCTGGAGACTGAAGCAGGGAGGAAAAACAAAAACGCCTCAATAGTGATATTTGTGAAGGCTCACGGTAACTTAGAATACTGTACTTTCAAGGTCGGTTTAAAGCCTGTTGGCTGACTGCAATTTTGTCGCTGCTGTGATGAACAGTATGCAAAAACAACGCCACCCATTCTTGTCAGTGCATAAGAAGACCTGGTCCCTCTGGAGAGAAAAGTAAAACTCCTTAAAAGATAAATGAACCCAACCTAGTATTGGCCCCAGGAGTTTGGCCCCAGGAAAGGAAGGCTTGCCCTCCAGTTAGAGGAAGGCATCCAGGGTTCTAGTTGCAGATGTACTGGCCAGGCAGAAGTTCAAGTCACCCTCAGACCCCAGGCGGAGCTCAGGTGAGAGTCTACAGGTCAGAGTCACAGGGCAGCGAATTTTGGCAGGGCCGAGTGCTGCGAGAGGAGGAACCACCTTGGGAGGTGGCTGTCTTCTTTTCTTCCCCCTGAAGCACATCCATCGGGTTGGTGTAGGCCTTGGGTGGCGGTCGTGGCATCGGGAATCCCACCTTGAGCTTGCCAGTGTCCCTGCGCTCCGCGGGAGGAGGCCGATGCTGCCCGTCGCTGTAGTACTTGATGGCAGGTGTAAGCGCGGGTTCCGGCCAGTCCACGTAGACGGTGCTGATGCTGCTGCGGCGCGGGCCTGCTGGGGGCGCCTTGCGACAGTGGCGACAACGCTCTTCACACCAGGGCGCAAAGCTGAGCGCCAGCGAGAAGCCGCCCAGAAGCAACAGGCAGCTGCCGAGGTAACCTAGCACCAGGCTGTAGCTGACCTGCACGGTGACCGGCGAGCTCGGGGCGGCCAGGACGGTGGGATCTGACAAGAAGTGGTTATACCAGGAGACCGGGATGAGGCTGAAGAGGCCAGCGGCGAAAAGCACCACGCCGGAGAGCCCGGCTAGCCCGTAGTGGGGCTCATCTTGCCAACAACGCACGCCGAGCGAAGCCAACAGCAGCCCTAGGGCGGTAGTGGCCAGTGACGTGATCATGAGTCCCCGGGCCACTTGCACAGGCTGGGTCTGGAAGTAGTTCTCCTCGTCCGGCTGGCCGCACTCGCGCTCGCGACTGCTCTGCTCGCGACATATGTCCCACAGCCCCTGGTACAGCACCACGTCCACTGGCTGATCCCGAAAGCCCTTCACCAGCCGCCAGCCCGGGGCCAGTGTACTGACGAGATTGAGCAGTAACCCGCAGGGTGTGAGCACCATGCCCAGCGTCATCACCACCGGCGTCCGCATCCCGTCTAGCCTCGTGGGTCCCCTGGCTGCTCCGCCGCGCACCCCGTCCTCGAGTCTGCGAGGTTGCCGAGCTGGGTAGCAGCGATGTCCGCTGCGCTTTCTGGGCGCTCTTTGTCTCCCGCGCTGGACTGTTCCCACTGAGCCTCTCACACCGAGTCCCCTCCTCTCTAGCGTCCGGACCGCTCCGCCCTCTCGCCCAGCCGCTGTCCCTAATCGAAACTAGCTCCGAGTCCGGACAGACCGAAACCGCGCGCCCAGGTGCGGCCCCCACGGCCAAACCCTACCCGGTGGGAGGGGCGGGAGCGCCGGGGCCACTTGGCAAGGAGGCGACCTCGGACTCTGAGGACCCGGACACCCCACCCCAGCCCGGCCGCTCCTCCCCGCCCGCCCGGATGGTTTAGGACTCGAGCAAAGGTCGCCCCGCCCTAGCTCCCTGGCACCGCCTGCGCGCTTGTAGGCGGGACAAAGGGGGCGGGCCGCTAGTGTCGTCTCACCTGTCGCCTAGCTACACCTTCCCCTCTTCCCATTCCTTCTCAGGTCAGGTCAGAAAGCAAAGCGTCCCTACACTGCCCCCACTTCTCCCCAACTCTGCCCGTGGGCCCTGCCAACACAAGTCTCCTTCCACTCCCAGCTGGTGATCAGCATCCCTTGAAAGTTTTGCACTGCCATCGGCACAGCGGTGCGCTCAGGATGCACGGGACCTGTGTGCACCGCGGTTTCCAGGCTCAGGGTGTATCCAAACAGTTGCACTATGGAAACTTTGCTAGACTTGCTTAATAAAGTCTCCACGCTCTGCCTGAATACGAAAGGGAGAGTATTTCTGGGTTGAAGAGTTGCTAAAGAGTTTTCTCTTCAGTCTGGTAAAGTCCTGCAGTGACTTGATGTGTGTGTGTGTGGGGGGGGGTGGAATGGGGGGGGGGGGTGTCTCCCTTCTCAGAGGAGAATGAGGGAAGGGTCTGAGTGAGGGAGTGCTGGGAGGAGAAGGAGAGCTGATTGGGATGTAAAGTGAATAAATTTAAAAATTAATAGCAAACCTTTTTTTTTTCAAGTGAATAAGAGGCTGACTCGATTTTCCCCGTTTAGAACTTGGCGGGCCTATGATGTATTGCAGAAACCCAGAGGTTCTGCAAGGATGGAATACGATTGGTTATTATCCAAAGAATGTCAACTAGCTTTTTATTTTTTTCATTGAAAAAGGCAAATTTGTAATCAATGAAATATAATTAGAAGAAGCACAATATTCGCCTTGATTGGTTAAAAATGAAAGCTTGAAAACCTGCATCAGCAAAGATGGGAGGCAGTGATTCCCGATGTCACTGGTTTAGTGTGCAGCCTTTAATTAGCCAATTTGACAGAATACAATGTTTACAATCCACGTGCTTAGGTTTCTTTTTTTTTAAAGGTTTATATAATGAGCGTATAATTGCCCACAATAACGTAATATGTTTTGCTCATTGAATACCACCTACTTTGGCACTACCTGTCAAACTCATCTTAACATTCCTGTTGGTCTAGGTTTGAGCTGTTCACATTCTCCTTAAATACCTTTAAGTATTTGGAACATATTCACTTTATACTGGGCGAGAGTCATGCTTTTCCTTTAAAAATGTTCTCTTGCCGTATTTCTCTATATATATTTCTTACAATGGAAATGTACTTTTTTTATGATTTGCTGTAATTAAAACTATTTACTGAAATCAGCCTATTCAATGCTGTAGATCACACTGTATCCCTGGAGATCTACAAACTCCGGATCTTTCCAAACTCAAACTGACCACTTAGCAGTGACAAGTGTGTTCCTTCATCCCTGAACCCCTCACTAAACACCACTCTACCTTCACAGGGTTAACTGGATACTCCACATAAACAGAAACCAGTTGTGCCTGTGTCTAGCTTATTTCACTAAGCAAAATGTCCTCAAGGTGTATGCATCTTGTGACTCTATAAACTGACCTCATGACCAGTCCATGGTGTGGTTAAAAGGAAGTTGGGTTTCTTTTTTATTGTAGCTATGAGAGAGAGAGAGAGAGAGACCGAGAGACCGAGAGACAGAGAGACAGAGAGACAGAGAGACAGAGAGACAGAGAGACAGAGAGAGAGACAGAGGCATCAGGAAGAATCCAGAGCCAGAGCAGGTAGTAGAATGAGCGTGGCCAGGGGACTGAACCTGACCATGAGAGAAGCAGAATGTGGTCAAGGGGGGAGGGAAAAGGGGAGGGGAAGGAGGAGAGGGAAGGGGAGAGGAGGGAGAGCTCACAAAAGGAAAGAGAGCACAGCTGAAGTAGCAGGGTTATAAGGAGAAGAAGTAGCTGGAGGGGGAGGGATCCCATGAGCTGGAGAAGCTTAGGGTAGGAGAGTAGCTGAGAAGAACTAGGATGCTGTAAGGGACTCTGAAATTTGTAACAGGTCCCTGTCATGCTAAGGGAGCCTGGAGACCAGCGTGCTCCCTGTATAGTCTAGTCGTTTTCGTTACCCCATCACTTTGATTTACCCTTTACCCTCCTGGCCTCTTGGTCCAGCTCTCCCCTCCCCCAACCCCCTTTCCACACATGACACAGGATCGCTATGCTCACTCTGGACTCTCCCCACGTGCCTTCCTCTGCTTATGCTCTCCCTCATATCTACAGTCACCCTCCTCCTCCACCATACAGGGAGCCATGAGGCCCTTCGTTTTTATTTCTTTTCTTTTCTCCTTGAATCACCAGTTAAGAAACATATGTATCCGTGCAAAATACCAAAGTAACCAAGATATAAACACATCCGATGGCCCTCAAAGCTGTCCCTGTGTTGGCCTCTCCCTGCCAGGCAATCCTTGGGAACCCCTACCTGCTCTCTGCCAATAGGGAATAGTCTGTAACTTACAGCATTTTGTATTATGGAGGCACACGATACACATTGCCTGTGCTTCATCACGGGGACCACCTGGGGTGCCTGAGCCACTAAATGGGGGCTCTCCAAGGAAGGAAACACAGTGAACCCCCTAAGTTTACAAGGCCCCCGAAAGTTCCCAGGTTAGGAAGGACAATTTCTGCTTTTGAATGCACTTCACGATAGAATTAGGGGTATTGTGCATGAAAACAGCTTGCTATGCGTCATGAACATTGTAGGCCTTGACTCATCTTCCAGCATCTTATCTGTGCAGCATGAGCCAAGCCCCAGACATCATTTACCAAGGGGAGGAAAGATCCCTGCCTACTCTACTTCTTAAGTCACCCTTTAGTCCTCGACGCTTCTATTTCTTTCGTACTTCCCCTCTCTAGACTCTTTAAACTGATTGGCAGTTGTAAGTCCACTCTCCGTTGCTAGGATACCAGTGGTTCAGTCCAATCACAAACATCAAACACAAATCAGTAGCAGCAGCTCAATCCAGCAGAAACTGCAAGGCTCCACCGAATCAACACGAGTCAGCAGCGGAATCAGCTGGAACACCACGAGAAGTTCCTTGGTGCATTTCTCTCTACAAAGTGAAGATCGTCGAAAACCAATGAAGCCCAGCAAAGTGTTGCAAGGCGTCGCAATGCAAGAGCATCCTTTCACTGTCTATGGGGTTCTACGTGTGTTCTTTCCAAACATCATGAGTCCTCTCAAGTGTCTGTGCCAGTCAAACATCTCATGCCCTCTCACAAGTCTGTTTTAGCAAATCATCCTCTCTCAAGACAGGTTCCAGAGAAAACATCACATGACACACCTGAGTTTCCAAAGAAATCAGAAATGTCTGATTCAGAGGCCTTGTGCCATCCATCTCTAGCTCTGACTTCCACCCTGGCCTCTTCCTCCGGTCCTCACCATCACCACCTCCTCATGCTATATAACCCAAGTGTACCTAAGCTAAAGCCATCAGAAAGAAAGGAGCCTCAGTCGAGGAAATGTCTCCACGAGATCCAGAGCTAAGGCATTTTCTCAATTAGTGATCAGTGGAGGAGGACCCAGCCCATGGTGGGTGGGGCCATCCCTAGGCTGGTGGCCCTGGGTTCCATAAGAAAGCAGGCTAAGCAAGCCATGGGAAGCAGGCCAGTAATCAGTACCCTTCCACAGCTTCTGCATCAGCTCCTGCCTCCAGGTTCCTGGCCTGTTTGAGTTCTTGTCCTGACTTCTTCCAATGATGGCCTATGAGCTGGAAGTGTAAGCCAAATAAACCCTTTCCTCCCCAACTTGCATTTTGGTCATGGTGTTTCATCACAGCAATAGAAACCCTAAGTAAGACACCAGGAAAAGGCCTTTTCCTAAAGCTTGTGTTCGCCTTTCCTTTGGAAGCTCTGCATATACCTTCTTCCTCTCCAGTTCTGTCTGCTTCTTCTGATCCAAGAGGCACAAATCAGATCTTTGCAGGATGCTCATTTTCTCTGGTAGCTTCCTTTTTGCCTGGGTTAAGTTACCTTGTCCTATGTCATACAACTGTCACTCCATTTCTGTCAGCCCACTTGCCACACCCTTTGATACTTCAGTTCTCCCCAGTGTGTGATTCCTGTGACCTGGGGATTGCTCATCCTCTCATCTGTCCTTGAGACCCCTCTTGACCCTGGTCCCTTTATGCTATCTGTTCTTCCATATTGTATCCATAAAATTTTCTTCGGACTGGGTGCCTGGTCAAAATGATGGTTATACACATTTCCTCAGACAAGTCTGTTTAAGAAGTTTAAGGACTCCGTCAGAAAGAAAGGGGTCTCAGTTGAGGCAATGCCTCCATTAGATCCAACTGTAAAGCAATTTTCTCAATTAGTGACCAGTGGAGAAGGGCCCAGCCCATTGTAGGTGGTGCCATCCCTGGGCTGGTGGTCCTGGGTTGTATAAGAAAGGCCTTTATTATAGTCTTCTGATGAGACTATGCTAGTCTCCAGCATAGTAAATAAGGAACAATAGACTGGGTCCAGAGATTCATGACCAAGATACGGAAGCCTTGGAAGTTTCCTCCCGCTGCAGAAAGGGAAAGGAGGAATTGGTATTAAGTATAGATGAGGCTACAGAGCCAGCCTCTTTGTCCCACATGCTCCTAAGTCGAATCTGAGAACCAAAGCGTGACTCAGAGCTGCAGGGGTACGTTACTATTAAGAGAACCCCTGTGCCTGCTGGCCCTAGATTCTCTTTTCTGAAGTGCACCCCACCCCCATCACCCCATCCCACCTCATCCCCCAACCCCCAAGCCCCCAACCCTCCCCACCCCACTCCCCCGTACCCCATCCCTCCACCCTGTCGCAGTTCTGTAGAGATCTGTTGAAGCCCCTGGCCTCAGGATGGATTGTGAGCATCCAGTGATATTTCTAAGCACTCTCACTGGACTTCTTCCCATTAGCCTTCTGCACCCTGGAGCCCACCTAGCACAGAGTGGTGGCCGTCTGCATTGACTTCACTGTGGAAAGCCACACCTCAAACTGAAGTCAAGAGAAGTATCCAACCACATCAGTTGGCTGCCATTAGATGTCACCGGGTTCTCTATCTCTGGCCTCCATATTTTGTACTCCTTGATTAAGGCTTTGAATACTACTGCTTATTTCCTTATGGTAGACCCAGTTCAGCAAGGTTAAGAATACAAGTTAAACTGACAAAAAAAAAAAAAAAAAAAAAAAAAGTTAGACTGTAGCTTTTTCTCTCCTTTAAATGATGGTACTGCCACAGACTGTTGCCATTTCATATTGATACAGAGTCAGATGGTTGTGTTTCTTAGCCACACATACTTAATATTAAAGACTATAAATCAAACCTTGACTTAAAACTGACCCCAAGAAGCTCAGTAACACATTACTCCACTTGTTTGACAAACCTTTGATTTTCTTAATTCCTGGCCATGAGATGAATTTTCCTCTACTTCACGATCACACCAAGGTGTGCTGTTCCTTCCATAGGTCAAAGCCAAGAGAATGATCAAGCATAGACCAGAACCCCCCAAAATGTGGCCATAATACTTCGTCATTTTCTGTGTCACTTCCTCATTTTCTGTGTCACTACATGTGTATAAGAGAGTATGTGTGTGTGTGTGTGTGTGTGTGTGTGTGTGTGTGTGAGAGAGAGAGAGAGAGAGAAAGAAAGAGAGAGAGAAGAAAGACTGTGTGTAACTGTTGTGTGTGTGTGCACAATTGTCCATGACTGTGTGACTCTGTGTGTGTGTGTATGTGTATGTATCTGAGAGAAAGAGAGAGACTCTGTATGTGACTATGTGTGTGACTCTTTGTGTATGTGCGTGTGCGTGTGTGTGTGTGTGTGTGTGTGTGTGTGTGTGTGTGTGTGTACCTACTGAGGTCAGAAGAAGATAAAACACATAAAACCAATGCATTCAAAGAATCCAAGGAAGGTAAAGAGGAAGATATGGAAAGATAAAAATAATGAAGAAGAATGGAGAAGAAGGCTCTGTGTATGAACGTTCAAATTACTTTGATGTCAAACAAAATTAGAAGAAAAATTGGCTTATGCATCATAAAAGAAGTTAGTATTTTGTATTTAGCTAGGAAACAGTGACAAAGCTCAGTCCGATAGTGAACGCGGATGGAGAACGGATGCAGCCCCGGAGGAGAGGAACCATCTAAGAGCAAGCTCAAGGGTGACAAGGAACTGTGCGTCTTCCCATAAACACACAACTGATGAGAAGACTGAACAGTGAATGGAGAAAATAGTATTCAGTTTGGGTTAGAATTAGAATAAAGATTCGTCATACTGAAAAGTTCCAGGCCAGCCATGGCAATGAGCAAGAGCTCTGTCTCAAAACAACAGCAACAACAACAACAACAACAACAACTGAAAATAAAACAAACAAAAATGCACAAACAAAAATCCCTCGAACTGCTGGAAGTAGAGAAAATAATATATTTAATTCCGAGATGATGTGAGATCTGTCTCTCAGAGCTTTACTGTGTGACTTATCTTTTGTTTCTGTGTTAGCATTTGTTCCAAAGAAATATACAGCAAATATTGGAATATTTCCTAGGAGGAGATTCACCAGAGTGTGCAATAGAGAAATGTTAAATAGACCACAAAGTCAGCTTGGGCTAGCCTGTAGCAATGGGTTTCTTTTGAGCTCTGACACAATTCCTTTCTCAAAACAAAAGATACAAATTTAAAATTAAGTTGCTCTATTTCTTTTCTATTGAAATAAAAAAATGCCTTTTTTTTTTTTTTTTTTAAATCTTAACAGAGTTTCACTATGTGGTCACCTGCGTGGCCTGGAGCTCCTGTATAAACCAGACTGACCTTGCCCCAGAGATCCTCTTAGGTGTGAGCTAGCTGTCACACCCTGCCAATCTTGCATCCTTGTGACAGACACTTTGCTTTCCTGATTGTGTGCATACAGTCAGTCGTGTATGGACACAATTAGGCCTAATCTGACATGGAAAGCAGGGAGCTAAGTTCTGTGTTAGTGTGACATCAGGCAAGTCCCAGAAATGCACACACAATAAAGGACAGGCCCACATTCCATTTCCTTTATTTCTATGCATTCTTTTTCTGTATGCATGGCATGGAAACACTATAGAAAACACACAGCAGTAGAAAAATTCGACTCATAAATCAATTATAATATTCAAAATCTATAATCGGTATCATTTTAAACCTTAATGTTAGCTTTATCTTTTCCTGTAAGTTATCTTTAATGTCATATCAAATTGTCAGAGAAGTATTGGGAAACATTTTTTTCTCTTTCTTCCTGGAGTTCCGCATACCCTTTCCTGGTTGCTAGGCAGAAAAAACAATTCTCTGAATGACCTAACGTTATGTTTACAGTGTCGTGCTGTGTGAATACTGGGTATGTGTGAACTTACTCTGAGCCTACAAAGCACTGACAACAATTATGTGCGGCTTACTATAAATTTTCCTAGGAGAATTAAGCTGGATTTATGAGAAAAAAATTAGTCTAAAAATAAAGAGCACTAGATACTTTACAGCAACTAAATAATAAAGCAGTTTTACTATTTGGGGTAATGTAAAAATTAATCATCAGTTTTGACTAGTAAGTAGGTCTTGAAAAAAAGCAGTATATAAGGATAGGACCACTCTCCCTGGGCAGTAGTTCCCTGTCGTACCTCAAGGGGCAGGGCACATTTCTCAGCTGAAGGCAGTCTACCTCTGTCCTGGAACGGTCTACTCCTGTTTTCTGTTGTTTGCTCTGAATTTTACAGAAACAACCATGATCTGAGAAACAAGGGAGCCACAGACATCAGCAGCCAGTGTGCTGACTCCCCCGGGGCGTTGTGTCCACAGAGGCTGAGCAGCAAGCTGCTCACTCACATTAGGCTAGGTGTGCGAGCTGATGTATATAAGAGGTGTTATAGACACCTCTATAAGCATGAGCCTTTGAAAAGGGGCCACTCTCAGGCAGTTCAGTTCGGAACCCGCTGCCTACTCCGCCCTGCAGAAGCCATTCCGAAAGGAACCTGTTAAACTCGCAGAACTCGTCAGATGTTTGGGAAGCTTGATGCCATCGGAAAGGCTTTTATCAGGTTTTTTTTTTTTCAGTTCACTTGAGTCAACAGCAACACACAATATCACTTACCAGCCGAGAATACTTGGGCTCCTGACACAGAGAGGCTCAGAAAGGCTGGGACAACCTGAAGTGCCCTGGTAGCATTACAAGAATGCCCCTTGTCTTCATGCCTGCCCTTTCCTCCCTCTCTCCCACCCCTTCCCTCTCCACTGCCCCCTTCCCCTTTCCCCTCCTTCTCCCCTTTCCCTCCCCTTCCCCCTCCCCTTTCCTCTCCTCCTCCCTTCCTCCCTCTTTCTCTCTCTCCCTCCCTCTCGCTCCCTCTTTCCTTCTTTCTTTCTTCCTTTCTCTTTCTTTATTTCTTTCTTTTGTCCTTCCTTCCTTCCTTCCTTCCTTCCTTCCTTCCTTCCTTCCTTCCTTCCTTCCTTCCTTCCTTCCTTCCTTTCTCTTTCTTTATTTCTTTCTTTTGTCTTTCTTTCTTTCTTTCTTTCTTTCTCTCTCTCTCTTTCTTTCTTTCTTTCTCTTTTCTTCCTTTCCATTTTTTTCCATCTCTCTTCTCTCTCCTCCCCCCGCCACCATGCCTCCTCCTAGTGCTCAGGGATCAAACCCAGAGCCTTATTGTGCATTTTAGGAATATTCCCTAGCCTGAAAACATTCAGATAAGCCAATGATGAACCTCAAACACGCTTAGAAAACATGGCTGTTAAGCTTCTAGTTTTTTGTTTTTTCTTCTGGATGAGAAGTCTGAGGTACAGAGGGGAAAGGCAGCTTGCGGAGGGACGGAGTGACAGGGACGGAGTGACTCAAACAGCCTCAGACCTGCTCTAAGGCAGAGCTGAGCACAGCCTACAGGCTCTGCCATCAATGCTTTGCCTTTGGGCAAGTGGTGTCCACATAAACCATTGTCCAGTGGAGTAGCTCAGGTGCAGTGCGATAGCTATAAGGCATGTGAGACGGTCCTTAGGAAACACACAGGACAGGCAGGTACCAACAGAGAGTATGATTTTAAATAATGTTAACAAAAGCTAGAAAAGCCCATTTTTGAACAATTCTGCATTTCAACCTTACACACTTGTTTAAGGTTTCTCAAATTTACAATGAATAAATTGTAGGTTTTAAGTGGGCCCTGTGTTTCTGAAGAGGACGCTGTGTTATTGACCGCAGGACTAGTGTCTTGGAGTGGCAGACAGACTCAGTCTCTAGCTCATATTCCGTAGCTCTGGGAAAGAAAGTCGGAGTCAATATAGAATCCAGTTGCAAAGCCAGTATGTGCAGCCACAAATCAATACAAGCGAGGGGCATTATTGATAATTGGCCTTTTACCCTCTCTCTAGTTGTGTTTAGACTCAAGTTTTTTCATACTATTGGTCAAAACTGAATGTTGAAAATATAACTCCTTTTAAAATCAAGAAGGTAGAATAAACAAATTAATTAATTAACTAATTAATTAAAACAAACTGAGCTAGTTTTGCAGAAGGGCTTACATAAACCTTAGCATTTAGTTCTGGCCAACTTTTACATAGAATACTAACATTAACTAAAAACATTTTTTTATTATTCAAAATATAACCAAACATTTCTAAGTCCTAATACTTTTATCTAATTGGAAAATGTGGACATAAAATCCCAGTTGGGACAATCAAATGACACTGTGAAGGGGACACAATGCTCAGCTGACGGAATGAAGATGGAAATCCACAGAAAACGAGGGCTGGGGCGTAGCCAGGTTGGTAGCTTACTTGCTTAGGGCACACCAAACTGTGGGTTCCAGCTCAGAAGCTGCTAATGTGTGGATCATGGCTATAAGCTCAGTATTTGTGAAACAGAGTCAGGAAGATTAGGAAATCAAGCCTATTGTTGGCTTTGAGGTCAGCCCCATCTTAAAACAAAACAAACATAAAGGAAACACATTAAAGCATTACCAACTAGAAAGCTCTCTTTAGGAAACCTAGAATGAAGGCCGTATTGAGGCCTATCCCGTCATCGGATCTGAGGCACTAGTGATTTGGACTTGAATATAAATCTCTCGAGTACATGGTTTTCTCAGAATACAATTCATGGACGATTCTATTCACACGGTTGCCCAGCTACTGATTGTTCCAGAGAACAGGTTTAATTAATTGCCAGATGCTGCCACCCTCGGTCTGGGGAACACCTGCTAATTGGGTCCGCTGGGAGGATGCTGTCTGGATCCAGGGGGTTCGTCAGCTGGAAGACTCTTGGGGGGAAATGATGCCCTCAGATGCAGAAGTCCTGGTGGTGCTACTCATTAGTCACAAGCATGTGGAAATGGCCTTATTTGCCAGGCAACAAAGCCAGCCACCTGGTGCAGGTGAGAGTCCTTCCCTGTATGTTAATTAAAAATATTTTTGTAATTATTCAAAGTATAACCAAGCATCTCTAAGTCCTTATCACTTTATCTAATCGGAAAATCTGGACATAGAATCCCAAATTGCGATAATAGAATGGCACTGTTAAAGGGATGCAATACTCAGCTGACGGAGTGAAGATAGAAATATATGTATGTATATACCTAGATATGTATTTATACATTCATAAATATATGGAGGGGAAGAAGTTTCTGGAATGAAATGAATGGATATTGAACCACACGGTAAGTGTGTGAAAGTAAGGGTAAGGATAGGAAATGACACACTGTGACTGACCTAATCTAAAGTCCCATGTCATCAGTCACTAGGTAACTGATAATAGGTAGGGGGAAGTATGTGCTCACACACATGGCCATGTACGTGTACGTGTGTGTGTGTGTGTGTGTGTGTGTGTGTGTGTGTGTGTGTGTATGGGTTCACATAGAGGCTTGAGATTAACTTCCATGTCATTCTCCAAGACCACCGATTTGTTTCTGTTCTTTTTCTTTTATCAAATTTGTTTTCTAATAATGTTTTTCCTATGATTTTCCTATGATTCTTGTATAGAATGTACTAGATCCTATTCACCTCCCACTCCCCCTTCCAACATTCCACTGAGCCCTCCAGAACATCCCCTCCCAACTTCTTGTCATCTTCTTTTCACTTTTATGACCCACTGAGTCCAGCTGGTTCTTCCCAGGGTGGCAGCCAATGGCCACACAGGCAGAGAAAGGTGACTGTGCCTCCCTTAACAGTTTTGGAAGGCTGAGAATCCCTGGTCTCCAGGGTATAGATAGAGACAAGAACAAGTTGGATCACTGAGCCTGTTCTGCAGAGTACATTCCAAGACAGCCAAGGCTATAATAATAAAGAGACTAGCAACTTGAGATAGGGGAGGCATGGGAGGTGTTTGGGGGAGAGTATCTAAGAGGAAGAAACAGAGGGGGAAAGGATGTAGTTCAATTTTAACTAAAAAACATATTTAAGATTGAAAAATGAAGACTGCTGTTCTACTTGATGATAGGCAGAGTTTAATTTCTTCCTTCATGGACTCGGTGCGGCCACGTGATTTGCCTTGCTCAATAGATCTCCAATGTACCTGACAGCAGCTAGTGCTTAGTAATTGCTTTAGCTTTAGGGCTTTTGGGAGTGAGCTCTGGTCATGGGTGCAGGATGGAAGAGTTCTTGGCAGTGAAGCCAGGCCCAGCCAGTGGCTACCACTGAGGCCTCTGACACCTTTTTGCACCTCCATCCCAGCCAGCTGAATGTAGTCATGATGAGCCCAGAAAAGATCAGAAAGGAACCACTTATCAAGACTCAATAAACAGTCAACTCCATTCTCTGAGTCCTTTATTATGCAGCAATAGCTAACTGATACAGAATGCTGTTTTTAGAGCCATAGAATAGCAGCTATTATTTTTGAATCATCTACTTGTGTATTTCCTTGCTAACAGGGAACACTGAAAACCAGAACTAGAGCCGTCAAGTAAGGCTGCCCTGGGGCAGGATTGTGCCCAGAATTTGTTCTCACAAAACGTTAATTTATCCACCCGTTCACCAGACTGTGCTGGTGACGAGAAGAGGAAACCAGCTTTATTTGGAGGGACAGACAGACATGGTAAGTGATACAGAGAGGTAAACACAGTCAAAAGTATGTACAGTGTACTATTTTTGGAGACAAGGCCAGAGTGACATGGGCATTAGGTCATAAAGGGTTTGGCAGAATTGTGTGAGTCATAGACAATTAGGACAAGACAAAGGTCAAATGCTCAGAAACACTTAAGTACGAGTCAGGAATGGGACAGGGTGGACAGTCTGGAGGAGGAAGACAACAGGAAGGTCACTCAACATGATTCTTGCCCTTTGTTCTCCAAATTCTCTTCAGAACGCTAGTCTCATGTAGAAGATACCACAAGACCTACAGTGTCAACTAACCTGGGCCCATGAGGCCTCACAGAGCCTGGGCCGCCAATTGAGGAGCATGCAGGAGCTATACCTAGGCCCCTTACACATCTGTAGCAGATGTGAAGCTTCGTTTTCATGTGCATCCCCTAACAAGCAGAGTGGAGGCTGTCATGTTCTCTGTCCCCTGACTTTAGAGCCTCTCCCTGCTACCTAGACGACCTGGTTGGGCCTCAGTGGGAGAGGATGTGCCTAGACCTGCTGGGGCTTGATATCCCAGGGCTGGGTGGTACCCAAGGGGGTTATTCTTCTCTAAGGAGAAGGGAGGGGGCAATGGTGTGAGGGATTTGTGAGGGTGGGACTGGATGGAGAGGAGGGAGGGGGCTGTGATTCAGATGTAAAGTCAATTAAAAAATAAAAATAAATTGTTGAAAAAATGTTAGCCTCAAATAACTACAATTTCAGTTGACTTTTTAAAGTCCTTTAAAAAAATATTAATTTTATGTATATATGTGTGTGTTTGCATTGCATGTGTGTCACATCAGCGGAGACCAGAAAAGGACATTGGATCACCTGTAACTGGAGACACAGGCTGTTGTGAGCCTCTGGGTGGGTGCTGGGAGCCAGTGCTCTCAACAGCTGACTCACCTCTGCAGTTCCTCCCTCCTTTTTGCGAAGTTCTCTAATGTGAAAACAATAGTTTCTGTAACCATCAGTCACGTGGCTTAGATGCACATGTCTCCTCTATCATGTTATACCTGTCACTTCTGACTGCTTTTATAACAAGCCAATGAGCACACCAACATGACACTCGGAGGCGGGTCCTATTCCAAAGTGAACCTGTGAGTTTCTTTCCTGTTAGATGGAAGGAAAGACTCCCCTCCTTGTTTGTAGAACTGGCTTCCATCTCTGAAACAATGTATCCTTCAGCTTCCTTGTGGTGTCTCTAGAGTATCACTTGTTAGAATGTGACCTATAGTCAAGTGTTCCTCATTGTCATTTGAATAACTAAAGAACGTTTTTTAGGGTTTTAAAATTCCAGTGCATCCTCGATTTTTTTTTCCCTAGTAGATACTTAGTGAGCGAGGTAAATGTATCGAGTATTGGTTTAGTTTTGTCTAGCCACAGGATAGACACTGTTCTTTCAGTAGCATTAAGGGCATCGAGTCATTTTCTAGTCACCTGAAACAGGTGTTCTTTGTGGAACTAGGTATCATTTTTCTCTCTTCTTAAAAGCTGGGGGGGGGGAACTTCCAGTGGAGGGAGGGGGACACCAACCCACCCACAAAAACCTTCGATCCAAAATTTGTCCTGTCTACAAGATATGCAGGGATAAAAGTTGAGAGGATAGCCAACCAGTGATTGGCCTAACTTGAAACCCACCCCATGGACAAGAATCAATCGCTGACACTATTATTGATACTCTGTTATGCTTGTAGGCAGGAGCTTAGCATCACTGGCCTCTGTGAAGCTCCATCCAGCAGTATATAGAAACAGATGCAGAGGCCCACAAACATTAGGGGGAGCTTGGGGAGACATGTAGAATAGTTGGAAGGGGAAGGGATTGAAGGAGATGGAGGGGTCAAGGTCAGCACAAAGAAAACCTACAGAGTTGACTAACCTGGGCCCATGAGGACTTCTAGGACTAAACCACCCACCAAAAAGTATGCATGGGCTAGTGATAGGCCCCCTACATATATGTAGCAGATGCGCAGCTTGGTTTTCATGTGGGTCTCTAAGAATTGGAGTAGGGGGCTGTCTCTGCCTGCTGCCTGTTTTGGAGGATGCTCAAAGTCTTGCTGCCACTTGATGTGCCAGGGCAGGTTGGTACCCATGGGGGCTACCACTTCTCTGAGGAGATGGGGGTGGGGTATCGAGGGAAGGGGTATGTGGGGTGGGGTTGCAATTGGGATGTAAAGTGAATAAATAAACAAACATAAATACATAAATGAAAATATTTTCAAGAAAAGAAAAAATCTGATGGTAGAATTTCAGTACCCATGGGAAAGTGAGAAAATGTCAGGCCCAGACCTTTAAAAGACAAAGACATCTAAGGTCATCTCACCTCCTCTTGTGGGGTGCCATTATTCTCTTTGATGACCTATTTTCTTATTTATTTAGTTTTCTCTTGCTTATGTCCCTTTATAAATAGGGGATTTTGTTTCTCAGATTTTTTTTTTTTTTGAGTAGCACATCTGCTGTCTAGACAGACACATCCATGTGCTGGAGCCTTTGTGCTGAGGACTGTGGGGGAGCATGCCTAGCCAGAGCTTCTGTCCTGGAAGTGGGGGAGCAGAGGACACCCTAAGGTCCTCGACAGATGGATGAGCAGTCCCCAGGCAGGTCAAGAACAAGAGGGAACAGACTGTGGAGGAGAACTCTTGAAGATTATTAAGTGTGTTCAGTCTGTATCAATGCATTAAAATGTATGGGTGTGGGGGATATTTAAACACAGAGAAGCTTGTGTTTGTGTAAGTATATGTGTGTTCATGTGTTTGTATATATGTGTGTGNGTGTGTGTGTGTGAGTGAGTGTGTGTGTGTGTATGTNTGTGTGTGTGTGTGTGTGTGTAAGAGCTTTTGCAGCCTCTTTCCAACTGTTAGGAAGCCTTTCTCAACTTACAATCTGGTTTCACGTTTTATCACAAAGGTACATAAGCAAGAGCAAACAAAACAAATAAGAAAAAGAGTGATCAAAGTGTGTGCATGTATGTATATGTGAGTGTACATGTGTATATGTTTCACCATTAAAGAAAGCTAGAGCTGGTTCAGAAACAACCCTAATGTTGTGCCTAACTGGAAATATGGTCTTCATTTTGAGATCTGTGTAGCTAGTTTTCTAAGTAGATTTTTAAGATTTTTAGTGTGTGTGTGTGTGTGTGTGTNTGTNTNTGTGTGTGTGGTGTATGTGTGTATGTATGTATGTATGTATGTATGTATTATGTATGTATGTACAGGTGCCCATGGAGACCAGAAGAGGTTGTCAGGTCCCCTGTAGCTGGAGTTAAGGACTCATAAGCATGCTGGGTACAGAACCCAGGTCCTCTGGAAAAGCATCAAATACTCTTAATTGCCGAGCCCTTCTCCAAGCTGGAACCGAGCAGTTTCAAAGCAGGGTAACATCATGATATGCCTGTCATAACTTATCAGTGTGGTGGAGACGAAGGGAGAAAGGAGGGCTGCTTGACGAGGTACTGTAACTGGGGGATGGCAAACGTTAGACGTGAACATTGGACAGACAGGCTTTGAGAGGAGCAAAGGTCGCATGTTGAGTAAGATGGGTATGATGGAATAAGTGGGGAAAATCCAGGACACTGGCAAGGTGAAGGATAGGGGTTCTGTGGGAGCAGTCGGAAGGGGAGGGGCAGTTGGATGGCAAGGGGAAGGCGGTTGGCAAGGGGCAGGCTGGGCTGTGCCTGTGAATGCGTTTGCCTCTGGTAGTTCAGGGAGCTTAGAAAGGATCATCCTGTAGTGACACTGAGATGGAAGAGACCAGGTCTGAAGCCCTTCCTTGGTTGCTCTGTGACTTGTTAGCTTGGCCAGCTTTGTCAGACTCTATTCACCGTCTTGAATGCTTTCCTCAATTTGCTACTCGGTGTTGGTATCACACAATCACTGATAAAATTTCACCCTTCCACCTCCCCCTACCTTATTTTTTATTTTTTATTTTTTTTTGGCTGAATATGCTCTTCTAGTATATAAAGGAAAAGAGAACAAAATGTCAGGTCAATCACTTGAAAATAAAAAGAAGCATCTACCACACTGCACAATTTTTTCCTGAAGCACACGAGGCCACCTTTCCCCTTGTTTCTTTGGCTCCACTTTCGTCTTAATATAACTGTATCTCACAGTTCGTCAGTATTTATTTTCTGTTCCAATATTATGTTTCCGTCTTCCACTTAGTGAAGCCTTTTGGACCGTGAGTTCTGCATTTGCTAACTGGTCACCCATAGGTATCACCTGTAGATTCAGGATGTAAGAAGGTAGAGGAAAGGAACGCTGTTCCCCTGATGTCTCCCCCAAACCTTCAGGAAATGAGGGTAGCCACAGTTCCATGACCGTCAGCTTGACATGAGAACATCCCGAGCGTATCCTCAACTAGAGAGATGAACAAATACGTACATAAAAATAAAAATGTCCTGGGAAATTCCTCCCTGATGACTAAGCTTCATGGCGCAGGAAGCCAGGGGTTCGGCAGGCTGTTGGGGGAAAGAGATTAGTGAATCTCACCCAATGCTGGACCTTGCTTGGCTCAATGCCAACCTTCCGGGCAACATCCACCCACTGGCCGGCAATAGTGGTACAACTGTTGTTGGTGTAGCTGATTGGATTTGAGGCCTACTCCACAGGAGGGAATTTTGTGTTTGGTACTGTAGTTCTGAAGTCCAGGACCTTTGGAAAATTCCACCAGACCCCTCCCCTCCTGGAAGAGAAAGGTCATGGAGCACTTAGGCACCCCTCCCCTCCAGAAGGCAGAGGCTGATTACATTCCTCAGACCACAGAGGACGACCAACCACTGGCCACCTTCAAGTGGTGGAAGCCCAGTGCACATAGACACATTGCACTGGCCACCAACAGACAAGGGAAGTCCTTGCCACCTCATTCCCTAAGGACCAATCAGTTTAAAAGTCACATTGTTCTGCCAGTCACATTGTGCCTAGTAGATGTTCCTCAATTCTACCCCTGGAAACTATAAAAAAAAACCTCACTGAATGGGCCACCGGGGGGTTGCACAACCCCAGTGCACTGGAACAATAAATTCCTCTTGCTTTTGCATCCATCCTCAGCTTCGAGTTGTTCACTCGGGGGGGGGGGGGGGGCAGCAGTCACCGGTAAGCTAAGTCTTACAGTCCTGGTCAAAAGCCAAGGTTGGGCAGGTCATAGGCTGTAGAATAGAATCAGCTATTACTTTTGATAAATTAGACTGTCGAATTCTAACGATTAATGTTCATACCCAGAGACCTGGTCTGCTCTCATTCTTGGTCAGAGGGTTGGTCTTCTCTTTGCTATGGACAGCAGTCAATGCACAGATGTGTAACTGGTCAAAGAACTGAAGCTAAGAGACTGAGCCCTCAGCCCTAGGGGGACATCTGTACCCACCTCACCATTGTCAAGTCTCAGAGAACACAGTGCAAGAGGAGGTAGAGGGGACATAAGAGCCAGACAGTGGGAGCAGGTGCTGCGAACATCTGCTATTTCAGGCGCAAACTCCTAACAGCTCTGCAAAACCTCTACGAGCTCAAGCCAACTGAGCTTCTGAGGCGGATGATCTCCTGGTCTCACCCCTGGCGGAGGAGCTACTGGCAGTGGTCAGTTGCTGCCAGAGGGAGACTCACTCTTTTCTCTTTTTCTGGAGCACGGTCATGGTCATGGGTAGGTCTCCCATGATGCACTGGGTGGCCCCATCCTCATTCACACACACGAGCAGTACAAACTTGACCTAGTAGGTAAACAACAAAAGAAAAAAAAACCATCACGTTAGGAGGGAGTGTGATAGTGGGAGGCATGGGAGAGAAGAAAGTGAGGGGTGGATGTGATCAGATCTACAGGAAGCACTCATGAAATTCTCAGAGAGAAAGAAAAATGTAAAAACTTTTAAAAATAGGCATAGAAATGCCAAGGCTCCTGCCTTTTTCTTTTGCCACACCTACCCAGGGCACACTAATAGTCCTGTTATGAGCATGTGTTGAGTGAACTACACCTAACTTATTGAGGAGATTTCTCAACTCCACCTCGACTCCTCCTTTCGTGTAATGGAACCACTGTTGTAAGAAAATACCCAAGTCAGTTTTGATTTCCAAACTTGTTCCACATTGCTGAAAGAGTCTGGTGACTCACAAACATTCTGGCTTTGACCACAGCCAAATCGCTATTTGGTAAAAGGAAGCCTCGCAGTGACCACTTCCAGCCAGAAACCTGGTTCTCACTGGAATGGCTTCCTTAATGATCCTGTCATCTTTCTTTGTTCAGTGGTCAGTCTTACTGTGACAGTCGGGGTGCTTTTCTCTATTGGGTAGGCGTAAGTAGAAAGAATGCAGAGGCTTGGTCTTCTGCATGAAGCAAAAGCACCTTAGAATGTTGAGTTGATATTTTCAATTGATATTTTCAATCCCGTCTTCACCATTTTTCCATAAGGAACTTTTGAGACTCTGGCTTGACAACGGCAAGGACCTGACAAGTGATCCTTTTGTTTGTAAGATCCTACCATTGGGACAGGAACCTACTGTAAAGTCATTAATCTGAGCTGCACGGGACAACCCACTTTGACCAAGGTGGATTAGAGTTTATTGTTCAGTATTTTGGTTTATGTCATGATAAATACCTTCTTGAAGTCACGTGTGTTATTCTGAGCAGAGTTTCAGAATTCAGAGATTCGGAGGTATAAATATTTGGTTGAATTTGAACTGTATTGTTTATGATAAGTTAAAATGAGCTATTTTGTTTTGTATATAACAATCCTCCCATTCTCTCTCTTCTCTCTCTCTCTCTCTCTCTCTCTCTCTCTCACACACACACACACACACACACACACACACACACACACCAGCAGTAACTACGATCTGGGCATCCTTGCATGCAGCACACTCAGCCCACACCTGCCCTTCTCTTCTCTTCTGCCAGGATGTGCCATGTGACTTCTTCTGTGCGCTCCGTGCTTGGCAGAAGCTCCTATCTGAGGATGGCAGGAGCCAGGCCATTTGGTGGAACCAGCTCTACCAGTACCAGTATCCCCATCAGCCAACACACCTCCAGGCCGAGCAAGACAAAGTTAAAATAAATGAGCAAGCAAACAAACAAACACCTCTGTAGAGCTTGGTGAGTGGAGGTTTGCTGTGTAGGCTTAAATTTCTCTTAAAAAAAAAAAAAAAAAAAAAAAAAACTACTTTATTTTGGGTTCTTAAACACTTCAACCTCCCTTCTAACCCACCAATCAGAGGTCGGGGGAAAAGAAGGTCAATAGAAAAAGGCTGTGGTGGACCTGTTTACAAGGAGTTCCTTGGAGTGATTCCACTCATTTTGTTTTGTTTTGTTTTTTTGGTTTTTTTTCAAGACAGGGTTCTCTGTGTAGCCCTGGCTGTCCTGGAACTCACTTTGTAGACCAGGCTGGCCTCGATCTCAGAAATCCGCCTGCCTCTGCCTCCCGAGTGCTGGAGTGATTCCACTCTTATTGTCAGGATACCACCAGTCCCGTCCAATAGCAAACACCATACACCAATCAGTAGCAACCGCACCATCCAGCAGAAACAGCCAAGGCTCCTCCGAATAGGCACAGGTCAGCGGAAGCGGACGGTTCTGGCTGGAATACCCAAGAACTTCTTTGGCGCATTTCTGCCTATGAAGTAAAGAGCAATGAAGACCATTGGAGACCGTGAGGCGTTGTATGACATAGTGATACAAGAGCGCCCTCCTACTGTTTGTGGGGTTCCATTTATATTCTTCCTAAACATCAACCGCCCTCTCATGTGTCTGTTTTCAGCAAAAACATTACCTGCCCTCTCCCAAGACAGCGACCAGGAAAACATCATGTGACACAAGTGGGTTGTTAAAGAAACCAGGAATTTCTACTTCACTGCTTGTCTCTGCAAAGGGCCTGTGCAGCTAGGTTTTAAGGGACTCTGGAGCAAAAGGCCAACTTGGATTTTTTCCCCCAATATTTTGCTCTAATTTTCTCTAGGATGAGCTTTCTCTGCCTGCGGATGCGTTTCCACGGCTTTCCCTACACATCTTTAGGGACCAGCAGCAACTCCTTAGATTTATCCTGCTCCTGGCTAGGGAGCAGGCCTCAAGGCGTCTAGTGGATTTCCTTTTTATTCACTCTCCCTGCTTATGAGCTCCTTCGCCCCTATGTTTGCTCTCCTTTGGGGTTCACGGGAAGAGGGAAGAAGAATGGAAGGTCTCAAAAAAAGTTTCAGACTGAAATCCTTATGTCTTGCCCGCTTCTGTGTGCCAAGGGACAAATGTTGATTTTTTTTTGTCCTGGGGCGCCCTCTTGTGGCTCCACAGGGCACAAGGTCCCTCTGCGACCCCATTGATGCTCGGAAGCAAGGGTTCCTTTCCACAGAGGCACTTCTAGAGGGGCTTCCTTTCTTGCAGCCCAGGCCAAGGACAGTTTCCTTCTGCTGGGATGTGCCTCTGGTGCATAGGAACCAGAGCTTCTGTGAAGCCTCTACTGCTTTGCAGCTCGCTTCCACTGTCCTACTCTGAAGCCTCTACTGCCTTATGCGAGCCCTTGCCTTTCTATCCCTTGCCTTTTCCGTTGCTTAAAGGCTCAGCAAAACTTTTAATAGCCTCTTGACTATTATCCAAACGGCAGATGGATTGATTTTCTCACTCAGTCTTCCACTTCTCTTTCCTGTATCTAGTCGGAAGTAGGTGAGTGGGAGAGGGAGACTTTTTTTGCTCTTGTTTGTTTGTTTTTACCTACTCCCACTGAGGAGAATTACTTAAAATCCCTACGGTTTCAAAGGACTCCAGGCCTCCCTACCATCCTGTTTAGTGATCCCTTGGCCTTCCCTTCTGAACTTGAAGGAATGATGGGTAATAGGTTTATGGTGGGGAATGGGTTTGAGAATCACTGCCAGTTTTGCAGAAACGACTAACAGCTTGATCCGCACACAGAAGTATTCACACCACTGATCATCAGTTTGAGATCAACCCTTGGACATAACTCTCCCTATGCTTAAATGTTCCTGGGAGATTCAGAGTTAGCTCCCTTTTACAAAAGATTGAACTTAAAGACTCAGAAGGGTTAAGCAGCCCACCCGGGTTTTGTATGACGAAGGCATGGTGAATGTGAACTTATTTACTGCCTTTCAATATCCCAGCAAAACCGTTATTTCTCAAAGACTCAGAGGGAGGAGGGAGGACGGAGGAGAGAGGGAGGGTTATGACTTAAGCTCTCAGTTCAGAATTTGATGGAAAGGAAAACCCGCTTTAAAGTCAGCTTCACAAACACAGCCGGTCTGATCTCTCTTGGGATCCAAATTGAGCTGAATGTTCTGTTATTAAAAACAAACAAACAAACAACAACAACAACAACAAAAACCCTCAAACTGAAATCCTGTCATGGAGTTTGGGTCAGTGTTTGAAGGTCTCAAGAGTTCAGAACAAAGGCTGATACCTGGTGGTTTCCAAAGCCCCTTACCCCTTTAGTGTGGACTAATCGGGCAAGGGAGGGAGGTGGAAATCAGTTACATTGTAACACTTGTGAGATGGAGGTGGAAATCAGTTACATTGTAACACTTGTGAGATGGAGGTGGAAATCAGTTACATTGTAACACTTGTGGGATGGAGGTAGAAGTCAGTTACAATGCAACACTTGTGGGATGGAGGTGGAAGTCAGTTACATTGTAACACTTGTATAAAAGGCCGGATACCGGGTATTATGAGGTTCACACTCCCCCTTTCTCTTTTCATCCCTGGACACTCTTGTGTGATGTTGGTGTTTAGGGTTTGTTTTCCACTGATACTCGTGGTGGTGACCTTGGGCCTATGCCCAGCAGAGCACGTTCACCCCGTGACTTGACACCACCGGCGCCTGTCCCCTCACAGTCAGAGAGGTCAGAGGTTCTCACTGCAAAGCCACTTACAGAACTGGCAAGTGGCCCCAGCCACTCTTCAAGGTCCACATGCACAGAACCCTGCCCAGCTGTGAATTTGACTCTCAAGTGGAAGTCCCTTGCACCTCTCATTTTAGATGTGTGTTGATAATGCAATTGATTTCCACCTTCTTTGCTGGTCCTGTTAACTCTACCCAGAAGAGGAAAAGGACTTTGGAAATGGTGTATCCTGAGCTTTTGTTCTGAACCTGAATGCTAGAGACCAACAAGCACTCACCTAAACTCCACGTGCTTTGTTTTCTATATAAAAGAAAAGCTTTGCCTCAAAGGCTCTGCAAACCTCTGCTGCAAACCTCTCCACTGGTTAATCATGTCCCATAGAGCACACAGGACCCTTTCTTACCTAGGAGCCAGACCAGGAGTATTTGGTAGCTACAGTCTATGGAAACTCTAGTGCAGATAGCTTATGGCATGGTGAATTTTCCCAACAATGAATTAGGTTTATTATCAAAAGTTAAAACTGGTTAGCGCATTAACTATACACTATTTTATATAATTTTAAGGAAAATTTGTATTTGTATTATTTAGATATGTAGTATTTGTATACTAGTTATATATAAGGCGTACTAGTTATACATAATGCTTTTCAGAAGAATATTCTGAAAACTTTCAGAAAATTTTTGTTAGCTGAAATTCTAAGTCAATTTCAAATAAATGAAAGTGCTGTTACCTTGAGTGTGAGCTGCGACTTGACTGTTTGCTAAGAACATTCGAGGACAATGTCCATGGTGAATAGGTGATTGTTGGCGCCCTTGGAGCTTTGGCTGAGTCTCTGGGGTTATTCCCACAGATTCTCCAATGCGTTGGGATAACCTTTCTTACATTGTGTGACGGTGTGTCTCTGCGTTTTCAATAGTTAATTCTGTATCAGCGGAGCACTAAGTACTGGCGGGATTCTGGTATTGTCATGGCCATCTACGGCCCATCGCTGGCTTTTCTGTTTTGTAAATATTCACCCTTCCTCACCTGGCTCAAGGCAATCTAGAATTGCGTGAGGATGTCTCAATACTGATTGGTTGTAATGAAGATCTGATAGCCAGGAGCTGGGCAGGAAGTAGGGAGTGTAACTTGCAGGCAGAGAGAATGAAGCCGGGGAAGAAGGCTGAAGAGAGGGATGGGAGAGTGAACACAGATAGGAACAGAAGTGGACTGCAGAAGAGAGAAAGGTATAGAGCTAACCACATGGCGGGTGATGGGCAAGATATATATCCATATATATATANATATATATATATATCTTATGGCATATATATAATATATATATTATATATATTATATATATAATATATATATATATAATATATATATATTATATATATCTCCATGTTAATATATCCGAGTTCCATGTTAATTACTCGACTTCCCCCAATGCAAGCCTTTTGCAGAGTGGCCCTCGTCCCTACATCCTCACCCACTGATGTCTCTCCTTGCTGCCTCAGTGAGCTCTCTTGTGTCCCACAGAAAACAATGACTTCATTATCTTTTACATCCTATGACTGATTGCCTGTCTTGGGGACACAATTTGGCACCACTGTCTTCCTCCTTGTTCATGAAAGTCCAGGCTCGCTGGTTATCCTGGGCTTTTGACAAAGTGCGTCCTTCTCCACCAGCGCCTAAGCTCTCCTGTTTGGCTCCACCAGGAATCTCCTCCTTGGAATTGGTGGACTCTGGGTCCTTCTCACCACTTAGGGACTTCCCCTGATGTGCTTGGCAAAAGGAGTTGCCACTTTCTCCCAACAATCTTTCATTGTCCCACAGGAGCTAGAGCCGTGTGGCACTGTCTATCTCTTACATGTAAATAGCTTGCTCCTATAGACAGAACACCTCGTGAGGTCAGGGACTTGGCCTTCCCCACTGGCCCGTTTAGATTTTATCAGCGCCACACAAACTGAGTCACCTGGGGAAATGGAAATTTCAGTTGAGGAATGGCCGGTAGGCAAGCCTGTGGGGTCATTAATGATTGACTGACAAGAGAGGGCCCAGTTCACCAATGGCAGGTGCCGCCCCTGGGTTTCATAAGGGCAGGTGGTTCTGGTTAAGAGCACTGGCTGTTCTTCCCGAGGACCTAGGTTCAACTCACATGGCAGCTTGCAACTGTCTGTTAACTCCAGGAAATTCAACATACATGCAGGCAAAATACCAATGCACATAAAATAAAAATAAATAATGATTTAAAAAGAAAAAGAAGTGGAACAAGCCACGGAGATCAGGAGAGTCAGCACTGATCGTCTATGGTCTCCCCCTCAGTTTTCAGCTCCTGCCTCCAAGTTCCCTGCCTTGACTTTCCTCCCTGCTGGAGGGCAGCCTGTGAACCAGATAAACCCCATCTTCTCCAAGATGATTTGGTCATTGCAAGTGCCAACACTTGGGAATATAAACTTGTTATATAACTTTTGTTATATTCAATAGACAGGTGTGGAGTAAAAAAAGAAAAATTAAAATGTTAACAGTCAGCTTTTAACTTACTAGTTCTCCCCCATTCTCTCCTCTTCTCCTCCCCTTCTCCCCCCTCCCTTCTTCGTGTCTGTGTGTCTGTAGGTCTTGTGTGTGAAGCTGTTTTTTGAGGTCTAAGCATTTTAGGTTCAAAGCTTGGGTTAAAAATACATTGAAAAGCCAGCTCTGGTGTTTTGGAAAAGTGTAATATAGCAGGGGAGATAGGGACATGAATACACTTTCAATATTGTGGTAAAATGTATCTAATATAGTATTCATTGTTTTAAGAATTTGTGAGTACCGCACTGGGGATATTAGATACACCCGTATGTTGTGTATCTTTACACAAGCCTTTTGTTAGCCTTAGCATAAACTATACTTTTAAGCAGTAACTGAATTCCACCTTGCCCCCCCCCATCTCTGCTGGTCTTCCTTCTACTCTCCGTATTTATGAATGTGCTTACTCTATGGACTTCACCGGCATCAAAACCCACAATATTTGTCTTTCTGTGACTGGCTTATTCTTGCTTAAAATGACATCTTTAAGAATGTCCCACACAGTAATAGGTTTCAGTTTCCTTTCCTTTTCCAAGGCAGAATAATATTTTATCACAGACACTGCATTTCCTTTATCCATTTACCTGGAGACACATTCTTGAGTCTCTCTCGCACGCGTGCGGTAAGTGGCGGTACCTCTTCTGGCTTGAATATGGAACGCCCTTCACAGGCTCCTGTGCTGAAAATACTTGGTCTCCAGCTGCTGGCATCGTTTTGGGAAGTTGTAGAACTTTTAAGGATGAGGTCAAGCTGGGTTCTTGAGGTTGGTCTTCATGGTTTATACCCAGAGTCCACTTTGAGCTGGGGCACTCTATCTCTTAGTCGACACTTCAAGAAACTTCCAGAGCAGACTCCCGTCACTTAGCCTGGCCATGCCAGCTGCATGCCTCCCCTCTCACAATAGACCCTCCGAATTGTGGGCTATAATAAGTCCCTGTTCTTTTAAGTTGCTTCTGTAAGGTGCTTGGCCCCAGTGATGTGAAAGTAATTAACGCAGTACCCCAATGTGTGTGCACACACACATCAATCTGAGGCCCTTTCTTTCCAGTCCTTTTGATTCATGCAGAAGCACAGAGTTGCTGGACCATAAGGAAATCTTGTGTTCAGCTTTTTTGAGGAGCCAACTGTTTCTTACAGCACCTGCACCAGTTCAGAACCTGACCATAATATTAGAATCTTCAGTAGCGCATCTGAATTTGCTGTGTTTCCTCACATCTGTCTCATTCGCATCCATCCGCCTGGCCCCTTGAGCAGAGGATTCTAATATTATATTGTGCTGGATAGTTTTACATCAACGTGACACAAACTAGAGTTCTCATCAGAATAGTAATGAAAATCAAGTGCTTCCATGGATAACATTTTAGGTTCTGGACCAAGGTAACCTGAAATTATCTTCCCTTAAAGGAGGAGCTTCACCACGCACCCCACATTCTAAGAGAGGCGATGCTTGGGATTTTGTTTCTGTGGTGCTGGAAATGACCCCCTGGCATGGCCCAGAGACCATGACAGCAACATTAGCAGTCCTGAGATGCATGGCCTCATTAAATGTCAGCAAATCCCCATGTGTCTTTCTTGGTGTGCCGTCTCTGCTTACAAATTTCTATGGACTGCAGATCTCAGAGCGGTGAGAAGGGAATGAAGGCCACATTTCACAGTGATTTTACAGAGCCACAGAGCTATGCATGTCCACAGGCAACATGACACTCAGCTCACGTACGTGCTCAATAAACAAGAGTATTACCACCATTATTTAGGATCAAAGGACATACAAAATGCCTGACAGACAGTAGACCTGCTAACATGGAGAGGATGAGCCTGCACCAGGTAACTCATGGTCCAGATGTCCCAACGAAGCTTAAGGAATGGAAAAGGGCTGAAGCTCCCATAAGCTGGAGCTCTGCAGTGTGGTTCCTGCCTGGTCTTTCTGACTCCATCTCCTGAACTGAAGCCGTACTTCATTATTTTAAATGCCCAGATAGCTTGGTGTGGCTTGGTTTTCTTTGTTGTTTGGTAGCCACCCATGCTGGCTAATTTTATTTCATCTCGACACAGTCTAGAGTCCTCTGAGAGGAGGGGACCCCAGTTGAGGAAATGCTGTCTGATCACGCTGTACCTCATTTTCTTAATTAGTTAGTGTGGGGGAGGGGAGGGCCCAATGTGGGCTAGGTCATCACTGGGCTGGATGTCCTGGGTTTTATAAGAAAGCAGGCTCAGCAATACATAGAGAGAAAGCCAGTAAGCTGCACCCTTCCATGGCCTCTGCAGCCAGGTTCCTGCCCTGCTTAAGGACCTGCCCTGACTTTCTTTCGTGATGGTGTAAGCCAGTGCAAGTGTAAGCCAGATAAACCCTTTGCTCTCCAACTTGCTTTTGGTCATGGTGTGTTTCATCACAGCAATAGCAACCCGAAGGCAGACGTTGGGATCAGCACAGTGGGATAATGTGAGACACCTGACCATGTTGCTTAGGGGAGGATTGTGGAAAGATTTTTTTGAAACTTTGGGCTAGAGAAGCCCAAAGTATTGAGAGCTCAGTGGGATGTTCTTATCGTCCCTCAGCTGGGACGATAAGAACGTTGAGAGCAGTGCAGATGATGGAGGCCTGACTTGTGACGTTTCAGAGGGAAGCAAAGATTCTACCAAGCCTCATGTGTGAAGAACCTGTGGTTCTTAGAGCCATCACATGCCAGCTGTGTTCTGAGGCAGCCCAGGTTCTGCCTTGTGCTGGCAGCCAAGCTTGGGCACCAGGTGGTACTGGGTAGTCATGAGGGGGTCCTGGAGAGCAACTGAGAGTTGGCACTGTGAGAGGCCAGGAGAGGCCACTGGTGAAGTTGCAACCTCAGTGGCAGGTGAAAGCCTACGAATGAAGAGGCCGTGGAGAAAAGTTGAGGCTTTGCAACATTAAGAAACTCCAGGAGAGGCTGTTGGTTGCAGTAGAAGACCCCAGCATTTTGGTGATGCCAGTACCAAGGGGTGACCACCAAGAAGAGCAGTCATGGGTCCTGGCCAAGCTTAGAAGATGAGCTGTGCGTGCTACAGAGGGCAGAGCTGGAGAAGTGACCCAAGTCCGTGGGAGGAGCCCAGGATGTTGTGAGTGAATCCTAGACACTAAATGTTGAATTATTTATGCGGTTGGGGTACGGCTTGGCTTGGCTTCGATTGTGACTGTGTGCTATTTCTTCCCTCTTGAAGTAAGAAAGTATTTAGCTCATTTTATAGGAGCCCACAGTTAAGAGATTGAGTTTTTAAACGAGATTTTAGATTTAAAAAGTGACCTTGGGGAGCTGGAGAGATGGCTCAGTGGTTAAAAGCACTGACAGCTCTTTCACAGGTCCTGAGTTCAATTCCCAGCAACCACATGGTGGCTTACAACCATCTGTAATGGGATCTGATGCTCTCTTCTGGTGTGTCTGAAGACAGCTACAGTGTACTCATATAAATAAAAGTTATATATATATATATATATATATATATATATATATATATATATATATATATTACAGAGATAGCTTTTAAAGTGTTTGAATTGGTAAAGACTGTGAAATTTTAAGTTTGTAATATGTTTTATGTTCGTGATGTTTATCTATCTGAGATCTTGGGGATGAACCACAAAATGGAAGGGTTGTGTCTTAAAAGTGTTGTGTATCAATTGACAGGGGGCCAATTGCACTGGCTAATTTTATGTCAACTTGACACAAACTAGTGTCATCTGAGGGGAGGAAACCCCAGTTGGAAAAAAAAAAAAACGCCTCCATCAGATCGAGCTGTAGGCAGCCTGTAGAACATGTTCTTAGTGATTGATGTGGAAAGGCCCGGTCCATTGTGGGCGTTACCTTCCCTAGGCTGGTGGTCCTGGGTTCTATAAGAAAGCAGACTGAACAAGCCCTGGAAAGAGCCAGTAAGCAGCGTCCCCTTCATGTCCACTGCATCAGCTCCTGCCTCCGTGTTCCAGCCCTACCTGACTTCCTGACTTCCTTTAGTGACAAACCATGATGCAGAAGTGTAAGCCAAATTAACGCGTTCCTGCCCAGGTTGCTTTTGGTCGTGTTGTTTCATCTTTGCATTAGTAACCCTAACTGAGACGCCACCTAAACACACCTTGCATCAATAGTAACTGGGCTATGGGTGGCTCTAGAACATGTGACAGGAAAGCGGGAGTGAGGCGTTGCTTAGCATTAACTGGTGGGTGCCTGTGCAGTTCTGTTATTGGCTTCAAGGTGAAAGGTATCGTCACTTAACGTCTCAGGATGCAAGCTGTTTGTGGCCCACGGGCAATAGAGGGTTTGTGTGGATTCATGGAGAGTCCGACAGGGCTAGAGGCGTAGTCTTAGACTCTGGGTCCACTCAGCTTCCCCGGTATCCTTTTGGGCTTTCTGCTCTGTCTTCATCATTATCTTCAAGTAAGTTTCCATTGCCTTCTTCAACCTACTACTTCCTGTGAGGCCCACAAAGGCTTTTTATGAAATTCCTTGGTGGTGTTATTCTTTCATTCGCCAGCAGATGTCAGCACATCTCAGGGAGTAAAATACCCTGGACCTGGCTGGGCACCTGTTCCTTTGTTAACTAAATTTGGGTGGAAAGAGGTGGGAAATCATGAAGAAAATTATCAGTGTCTTTAAATAGTGCCAGCATCAGGGTGCCCGGGCTGCTTTTAAGAGGCAGCTCCATCTCCTCAGATCCTTTCAGAGCTTGAGATATGTATACCAGGGACAACTCTGTCATTTTGGTTGTTGAAATAATCCATACTCGGGACCATAGGTTATTTACATATAAAAAACGAGGATGGCTGTATAAGTACCTCACAGAAGGAAGTGTGAGGAAGCAGACTTATAAAAGTCAGCCCTGTACATTCAAAGCACAGAGCGGTAAGTCCTTTGCTATTAGATGCCACCTCTCATTGCTGGAGACAGGCCATCGAATAATTAACATTTTGATTGACTGCCCTGAATGAAGCTTGGCGCTAGGGTCAAAGAAGATACATAGAGGAAACCTTTGCCAGGTTATAGGAAGTTCCCCCCGGGAACCTCTGAGAAAAGACTTTTTGGAGCGTCCTGGAACAATCCCCTTCACTGGGGTGACCCAAGATCCAGCTCATGCCCCAGACAGAAGCAAAAGGACAAGCAGAGGTTTGTAATGGTTTGTTCCCTACAATATATGTCTTGCTTTGGAGAGAGAGGAAGTAGGGGAGAGAAGGAGGAGGTGGAGGATGAGAGGGGACAGAAGGGGAGGGAGAGAAGAAAGGGAAGGAGAGGAGAGAGCTCTTTCAAAGGTGTTTGTTGGGGTTAGAGCAGGGGGATATAATTTCTGTAGAGGCAGGGCATCTGGAAGCATCAGGTCTGTTCTGCCCCGCCCCGCTTCTCAAGGATAGAGTTTGCTCACTGCCCTCTTTTACTGTTCTTGCTAGTGGGGGCGTCACTCCACTCTCTACCCTGTGGAGATCTGTTGGCTCTTCCTCTGCCTCATTCTTTTAAGGACATGAGACAATAATATTCAGGGACTACCCAGGCAATCCAGTATAGTATGGTCTTCATTTCCCAAGATCCTTTGCATAACGACCCCTACAAAGACATTCTCACGTGAGGTACCATTCTAGGTTTCACAGAATAGGACAGGGCGACTTTGGCAACTGTTTTTCAGCTCTAACAGTGGGAACGGGAGGTTCTGGTTTATGGCTAGACCTGGAACCAAAGGACAAGAAGGGAAATCACTTGAGCAGAGATTCTGCCAGCATCTGTCCTTCTCTGCCAAACAGGGCATGCTCAGAGCCTTGCAAGAATCCTTTCAGCTCAGTAAGCATGGGATGGGAGACGCGTTCAGAGTTATGAGAGCCACTGCAATGGAACATGAAGCCTTAACAAGGCAGCATGCAAGATCTGCAAAACTGGAGAAGCATCTGTGGAAGAGGACTGCAGTTGCGTCAAAGATTCCTTGCAACTGCTTCACTCTGCCATGAGCAGGAAGCAGCTGCAGACAGCATGTGTGCCGTGGCCGTGGCTTCTCTCCAGCACAATTTCCCTGCGTCGCTTGCTAAGAAGGACTTAAACCCACGCTGGCACCTCAGGGGGAAAACAAACATTCCCCAAACTCTGAAAGGGCTATTATTTCCAATAAATGCATGAAAAATGAATGTGCTATGGGACCCAGATAAAAGGAGGCCTTGAACTATTGGGACTGGTATCTAGTTACATTTATTTGTGTATGAATGCTTTATCTACACATATGTGCAGAAGAGGGTGTTAGATGTCCTGGGAGTGGAGTTAGGGATGGCTGTGAGTAACTCTGTGGGTGCTGCGAATAAAACCCAGGTCCTCCACAAAAGCAGTGCATGCTCTTAAGGGCAGAGCCATCTCTCTAGCCCCTAAAGATGTTCCTTGGAGAAGCAGAAGTCAAAATGGGACTCTGTGTGCCAGAAAGACTGGAGGGAACAGTGCAGGAGGAAATGCTCTGACGTAGCTGTGACACAGTAAAAGGCGAGGAAGAGGCAGTGTTGGAAGGCAGGACTCCGTCTGCACAGGAGCGATAAGCAAGCCTCAGCCAGGCTGTCAGGAAACCTCTGACCAAGTCCCATCACAGGACCCCCACATGGAGCAGGAGTAACCCGGCTCCCACATCCCTACCTGTTCAGTTGCTCACTGGGATCCCACCAGGGGAAAGATGACCTTCGAATGAAACCCCCAGTGGGTCAAAGGTGTGGCGGGTGTTGACTACCCCCCCCCCCAGCCATACTTCTTGTATTGGATTCCAGCATTTTCCAATGATGCACATGAAGTGGGAATTTCTGGTTTCTGTGGAGACCCAGTTGTGTCATGGGATGTTCCTCTTATGAGAGGATGTCCTGCTGAAAGAGACACATGGGAGGATGTTTTGCTGAAGCAGACACATGAGAGGATGTATTGCTCAGAGCAGACAGGTGTTTTTCAGGAAGCTGACTGGTGAAGCAGATGCTTGAGAGGGTACCTGATGTTCGGAAGGAATAGAGGTATAACCCAACGACAGTGGCGGATGCTCTGATATTGCTGGTCTTCATTGGGCTTCACCTTTCTGGTCTGCACTGACAACGCTGTGGCATTGGTTCACCTTGCTTTCTTCACTGGTCTTTGTTTGTTGTGACTTCACAGAGAAAGATGTACCGAAGAACTGGTGGTGGTCGGGTTGCTTCTAGCTGCGTCCATGGACTTGGGGCCATTGGCAGAGTCTTGCCATTTTTTCTGGATTGAGCTGCCGTTGCTGATTTGTGGACTGGACTGCAGCTACTTGCTGTTGGTTCAAGTTGGTCTTTTAGTAGTGGACTGGACTGCTGACAATCGTTGTGCTTTATAAAAAGAAAGAGAAGAGAAGGATATGGTTGGTGGGGGCACAATATGGTGTAGGGGAAGGGGGTGCCTCTCCAAACCTGTGCTGAGGCATCCCTTCCCCCTGAGGGACCAACCACAGGACAATATAGTATAGACTAGAGTTTATTCAGGGCATAGGGAGAGGAGTTGAAAGAAAGGCAGAGACAGACAGACAGAGAGAGACAGAGACAAAACCACATGGAGAGAGGGGGAAGGGAATGGAGAGAGAGAATGTAAGGAACAGGAGCAAGAGCAAGAGTGGGAGAGGAGGGGCCAAGCATCCCCTTTTATAGTGAGTCAGGCACACCTGACTGTTGCCAGGTAACTGTGGGGCAGAGCCTAGATGAAATGCCAACAACAATGAGGATAGAAATGGCTCCAAAGAATTGTTTCTAAACAGGTCCACAATCCCTGTTTCCAATCCACCTTTCTTTTCCACTATCTCTGATGGATGTTGGGCTAAAAGAGAGATTAAAGCATTTAAGAACCCTTACTAAAGTAGGTTTTGAAAAACATAAGCCTACATGCGCATTCTCTCTAGTAGGGTTCACCTAATTATCTGATCACTTATTTAAAAATGTATCAAAGGGCCTGGGATAGGTCACTCAGTAAAGTGGCTGCTGTGCAGGGATGAGACTCTGCATTCAGATCTCCAGGAATCACATAAAGGTGGCATTGGCTACATGCATTTATAACCCCAGAACCAGGGAGAAGCAACGATGGGCGATTTCTTTGGCTCATTGGCCAGCAAGTCTAGATGAATGGAGGTACTCCAGCTTCAGCGAGAAACCCTGTCTCGAAAACCAAGGTGGGGAGCGATCACAGAAGAAACCCAGCACCCAGCTCTGCCTTCCATATGCACACACATGTGAGCACGTGCACACACCCTATAAATAAGCAAATAAACGCTATGCCAGAAAACTCATAAAATCATAAATGAGCATGTCAACTTTTACTGAGAAGCTGTGGGCGGAAGGACAAGAGATGAATTAGATCAGTGGTTTTTCAACCTGTGGGTTGAGACTCCTTTGGCAGACGTCTGTCTCCAAAAAATATTTACATTACGATTCATACAGAAGCAAAATTAAAGTTATAACGTATCCATGAAAATAATTTTATGGTTGGGGGTTTACCATAACCCGAGGAACTGTATTCATGGGCGGCAGCAGTTGAGAACCACTGACTTAGATGAAGAAGCAATTAATTGGCTCCCAGGACAGCTCAGAATCTGAGTCTCTTGAGCATACTGGACCCCCAGTTCTCTCCCATAAAATGTCACCAATACTATCTTCCCTCTCAGAATTGCCAAAGCAAAGCCAGAATCTGGAGAGTCCAGTCCCCAACTTGCCAACCAGGTAGTCTGGTAATGTCATCTCTATAGGTAAAAGGCCATTGCCACCTAAACTCCGGGTGTCAGTTCACACTGTTTCCCTACAGGGTTTGTCATACTTCTCAGTAGTAAGGGATCAGAATGAGTAGGTAAGGAAAACAAATATAAAATGTTGACTACAGAATTTATTGAAGGCTGAGGCTGTAGCTCAGTGACACAGTGCCAAGCCAGCATACTACGCAAAGCTGTGGGTTGCGTGCCCAGTCCCTCCACAAGAGGGACTAAGTTGAGTGTCATTGTTAGTAGAGAAAGCATATAACGAACTCCCAAATCCTCATTATGACAGACAGTTCCGCAGGTGGGGCTCCTCTCAGCCAGCTGTGTCACAGCACCCTGAGGACCCTGCAAGGTCTCAGATAATTCATGGCTTTATTAGTGTTCCTGGTTCTCCTAGGAGACTACCCATCCTGCTGGCTGCCAGCCCTCCCTGCCCCCCTCCCCCCACTGAAGAAGATGGTTTTATTTTACATCGCGCCTGCAGAGATGTCACCGGCCATGCCTAATTGAGTCCCACATGCCCTTTGTATTTAAGTTCCATCATTAGTTCACGGACAATAAAGAGAAGAAAGTGCCGTAATAAGACCGAGGTGGAGGTGGTGGTTTTGACCTTTGGATGGAGCAGTCGCCACAGTACAACCAGAATCAGTAGGTATCCACACAACCCGAGGGTCTGTCATTCTAACAAATGGCCCGGGCATTGCTATTGTACCCTTGCCTGGACTAATAAAGCTGTAAAATACTTGATTTGTTTTTGCAAGGCCGCTATTTAATAGTAAACCTTTTTCTCAGAATGGCTATTCATTCCACACATAACAATCAGGATGGTACCGCTCTGGTCCCTCGCCTACCTGAACACACTGTAAGTTTTCCTGTTAGGGGGAACCCTCCAGGATGATCTTGCTGAAGACATTTTACATGGCCATTAAACCCAACACGTAGGGTAGAAACAAAACACAAAATCCTGAGGAAGAAATGACAAAGACTGTAGCTGTGGACAAGTTTGCGCATGCCGGCATTGACAAGCGAGCCACGCGCGTGCCTTAGGATCATGTGCATGCCGGGAGGGTGGATGGGGGGACGAGGGGTGCGGGCGTGGTGGACAGAAACTGTAAAATGCTTGAGATTGGAGGGTGGATTCTAATTTTAGATCAGGCATGTGAAGAGGTAAAGGGTTGTGCCTTTTCGAATCAACGCTAAATGCAAAGTCATTCCTTCCTGGGCTTCCTCCTTTCCTGCTTCGTTCTCAACTTGAAGTATCTTCTTCAGGGAGCGATTGTACCACTGAAAGGTGGGGAACTGGCTTTGGGTTTTAGGCAGTGAATTACGTGCCCCACCCCGCTCTCTCCAGATTCCTGCCTGAGTCATCCAGACAGCTCTCACCTCTGAGCTCATTGGAGGTTCTCTGCCTCGAGGATGCAGGTCACTTTCCAGCCAGGCCCCTTAATCAGCTTTCTCAGAAGCCCCAGCGTTATAATTCTTTCTGGATTCTTCCCTGGCATAGCAGTGTCTTCGTTGCAAAGTGGGTGTCCTGGTGGGATGCTTGTTGCTTTAGTAATGTGCTGAGCCTGGCACATGGTGACCATCTGCAGAACGGCTGCAGGGTGCTCTGCAGTGATAAGCTACCCAGGGTTGGCAATGCCTGGAATCCTCCAGTGAGAGAGGATGTCTGGTTCTGAGGAGACGGAATTGCACCCTTGCATCACACAGCTGGGGGGAAGGGAAGGGAAGGTAGCCGAGCAGTTCCCACTAGTTATACCAGGAGGTTTTCTCACCGTGGGCCACAGGATCAGCATTTGACCTGGAACACAGTGTCATTGGAAAGAGGAGACAGGATAAATAAACATATGAAGAATTTAAACCACTAGCTCCACAGTTCCCAAAATATTTTCCGTGCAGAAACATTTCACTTTCCAGGGTCCCCTCCCTCCTCCCAATTGTTTTATTGTACTAAAACATAGAGATAACGTTTATTATTGAAACCATTTTTAACTGAACAGTTCAGTGATGCTAAAAATATTCATAATGCTGTGTAACCACGGTGGCTAGCCACCTTCATAAGGTTTCTCATCTGATAAAACTGATGTTCAAACCCCACTAATAATAACCCCCTGGTTTCCTCTTCCATCCCTGGTGACCGTCTTTACACTGTCTGGTGTAATTGTCTTCACCAGTAGAAAAAAAAAAAACAAGTATTTAATTTGGAAAACTGTACCATTGAACATTTATTAGAATTTGGGAGATTGACATGTAATCATTGTTCATACTTTATCGGGTGCAGTGTGACATTTTAGCAATTTTTGGCATACATTGAATAAACACTGATCTAATCAAGATAATTGATACCTCCCTGTCCTTATCATTTATTTATCTCTGGAAACTTGGAGCTCCCCCTTCTAGGGATTTTAGTACGCACCCCCTCCATGACTCTGCCTATTCTGTTAGGCAAGCACACACCTTCTTTTATCTCAATGGTTCTCAACCTTCCTAATGCTATGACCCTTTAACACACTTCTTCATATTATAGTGACCCCCAACCATAAAATTATTTTTGTTGCTGTATCACGACTGTAATTTTGCTCCTGTTATGAATCCTAATGCAAATATTTTTGAAGATAGAGGTTTGCCAAAGGGGTCTCGACCCACAGGTTGAGAACTGCCCTTTCCTCTCTTCCCGAGCTCCATCCTAAAACCTGGACAGGAAGCATTCAAACAGTTCTGGGGTCAGATGCCTTCTAGAGTTTCTTTGCTGTATAAACTTGGGTCATCGTCATCATCGCTTCGAATCTTAATGAGGCTACCATTTATAGCTAGTGATCTCCTACCTGATTACAGTTGTTTCCCTAGAATATTTTAAGAAATAGGCTGTTCTGTTCGGTGTGTTCCACGTCAACGCATGTACTAGATGGCTATGACGCCTCCCACGTTGCACATGGGTGTCATACTTTTTGACACTTGTCTCACTTGGGAATTGTTTCCTGGTGACTCTAGCTTACTGATGGGTGGCTTTGAAACAGTTACTTCTAGCTTACCAAGTGGAGCAGGTTTTGTGTGTGTGTGTGTGTGTATGTGTCCCTGTTGAGTGATTCTTTTGAATAACATTTGCATAGACATGAAACACCCAACCTGACTGGCTGACTTCCTTCCTTCCTTCCTTCCTTCCTTCCTTCCTTCCTTTTTTTTAAAGGTTTGCTATATGACCCAAGCTAGCATTTAGCTTTCACTGCTCCTGTCTTAGCTCCCTGCTCACTGGAATTACAGTGGTAGATCCCCATCCCTAGCTCTGGATCTTCTTTTCTAACACGTGGTTCCAGGTAGGATGAAGGACACTAGACTTATTTTAGTCATCTACAACATTTTCTGTATTGTATTTATTAAAAATATTTTAGAAGAAATAATAGGATGAAATTTAATTTTAATATCATTTCATTTCTTGCATTTAATATGTTAATTAAGTACATTAGATCTCGCAATGTGACAAATTGCTACAAACATAGATACTTATGCAACACCATTGTGCATGTACGTTTCTGTAAATCAGAAGTCCAGGCAAAGCCCAGCTGGTTCTTCAGCTTGGTCTTACATGAATCTGAATCATGATGGCAGCCAGAGCAGAGTTTTGTGAGATTCAGCGAGTCTGTCTAGCTTCCAATTTCTCTAACATAACTTAAAGCGCTCATCTGATTACGTCAGGTTCATCTATAATAGTCTTTCTATTGATTAACTTAAGGTTAACTCAGTAGGACTCTAATTGCATCTTCAAATTCTCCTCTGCCATAAAAAAAAAATCATAATGTGATATTGCATCATAGCCCCAAATCTTGCTCACACTAGGGGAGAGATGACTACACAGTCATCTCTAAGGGGCAGAATTTGGGCCCGTGGTAGAGTTCTATCTATCTCCCATATGAAGTAAACATATATTTAGCCATTTGAGATCTCTGTGAGGTAAAATATCAGAAGGCAAGTCAAGACAGAACACCAAAATAAACCTAGCAACTCTAAGCGAGAAGAAAGCTCAGAGTACGATAATTAAATGTCAAGGGTGTAAGTCACGATGTAACACTCTACAGCGCTCTCAGGTATAGAGTTGTGAGGTTGATCTTCCTGGAGCAATATTTGATCTGGGATAGATTATTTACCCCTACTGAGTACTGTCGTCTATGGGTATTCTTTCTACTGTTCCTCCTGAAATTTTTGATTTTTTTTTTTTTTTCAGATCGGCTAGTTGGGAGAGGAGATAACCTTCTCAGTTCCTGATGAGCAATGTCTATTATCTAACCTAATCCTCTCAGAGCTCCCTCTTGAGCATCCTCTCAGAGCCTCCTCTCCAGCATTGTGCAGCATCCTCATGAAGACTTATCTGGTACAGGGGAACCCTTCACGCCGCCATGGTCCCGTCTGTGCACCCATCTCTTCTCTGGGTGTCTTTCCCAGAAACCATAGTTGCCTGGTCTTTTAGACTCTCTTCTCCATTTCTGTGTCCTAGGGAGTCCACCCCCCTCTGCCTGGGTTTCCCTTCCAGGACAGAGGCTAGGCTCATCTCATCTGCTTCTCATCTCTGCTGTAGTGAACCATTTCACTAAGATTCTTGTCTCATATCGTTTGTATTTTCTGTCTCTGTGTTTTCATTTTTGACAAAGATAAAAAAAATCTGTTCATGGTGCTTTCTCCCGGGCAGATGCAGTTCTTCAAGCAACATATCCTTGCATGCATTTCAAATGATCCCGCAGTCTCTGACTGACAGGCAAATGAGGTCCTGGGAGGCTGAAGATGGAAGCCCACGGCTAGCCTGTCTCTCTGCATGATGTGGACCCTGGTGGGAGGGCACACAGTCCTCATTTCTTACAGAGATTCTAACAGCATCTTTCCAGCATAGAGCATTACTCGGGGATAATTGCATTATAACCACTGATGGAAATTATAATCGCAATTATGCCAATTTTGCTATTTGCTGTCCAGGGTTGCAAGCACTTGAGCAATTAGAATTTATTAAGTGTAGCCACTTAACCGTAGCTCTGCTTTAAGAACACTACCTCATACAATAGTTACTTAAAAAAAAAATTGTCCAAGGAAGGCATATGTTTATATAAAAGGCTTTTTGTCTTTGTTTTTCTGTGACCAAACAAGAAAGGAAAACTGCCTTGCATCTGTTTTGATCCATCTACCAGATAGCCAGGCCTCTGTGAAGCGCCTGGGAAAAGATTTTAGAGAATGTTTTCTGAGGAACTGCCTTAGGCCTGGCCCAGGGCTCTGCTAGGAACAGCTCATATCCTGCATGGCAGCAAATAAGAGAGTTGGTCACATGAGAAGACAGTGGAAACAATTCGGACAGGAACTTAGGCATATACAGGACCTCTTTATCTATACTGTTCCAAGTTATAGCGTTACAATTTGGACAACCATGAAAAGCCGATACTTCAAATCGGTGTAGAGCTAAATGAGCCAGATTTAGATATTTACATTATTGTCACCAGTTAAATGAAACATGGAAGGCTACTGGCTTGTCCCAAGTCCTTATATTTCTCTGACCCTAGACCTCCAGGCTTTCCAAAGTCCAGAACTTCATGGGGGCCTGAGTTTTCCAGGAGCCATGCTGTGGTGCTCATCAAGACCCCCATATAGGAGGGTCGCCAGCGTATCAGTCAGTGGTCCACAGTGGAGGTTTGTGTATCTGCCAGTGGTCCACAGTGGAGGTTTGTGTATCTGCCAGTGGTCCACAGTGGAGGCTCATGTATCTGCCAGTGGTCCACAGTGGAGGCTTGTGTATCTGCCAGTGGTCCACAGTGGAGGTTTGTGTATCTGCCAGTGGTCCACAGTGGAGGCTTGTGTATCTGCCAGTGGTCCACAGTGGAGGCTTGTGTATCTGCCAGTGGTCCACAGTGGAGGTTTGTGTATCTGCCAGTGGTCCACAGTGAAGGTTTGTATATCTGCCAGTTGTCCACAGTGGAGGTTTGTATGTCTGTCAGTGGTCCACAGAGGAGGCAAGCATGTCTCGGTTGTCAGTGATGCA
This sequence comes from Mus pahari, assembly GCF_900095145.1. Taxonomy (NCBI): domain Eukaryota; kingdom Metazoa; phylum Chordata; class Mammalia; order Rodentia; family Muridae; genus Mus; species Mus pahari. The sequence goes on from NC_034608.1 coordinate 52,959,892, forward strand.
CTTTTCTCTGGTCCATTTCTTTAAGGCTTGGTGCCCCTGGTACTCAGTAACATTAAGCGATTTGTGTATCGTGCTGTGGGGTTGAGGTGGGAGATGCAGTGCCGTGCAGGAGGGGCTCTTAAGCCTCTTACTGGTGTTTCTTTTTGTGATGCTTTTATTTTCTCTAAACTGTTGTTGTTGTTGTTGCTGCTTGAGAATTCCATACATGTGTATGTATTTTGACCAACCCTCACCCACTTTCCCTTCCCTCCAATCCTTCCCCAATCTACCTCTACTACTACTTTCCCAACTCATGTTTCAGTGCTCTTTTTGTTTGTTTATTTGTTTGTTTGTTAAAGCTCACCGAGTCTATTTAATGCTGTCAGTATATGTGAGGGTGTAGGGTTATATAATGGAGCATTTTGATAACTGCATCACTAAAGAAAATTGCCTCTCCCTGTCCCTGTCCCTGTCCCTGTCCCTGCCCCTGTCCCTTCCCCTGCTCCTGCCCCTGCCCCTGCCCCTGTCCCTGTCCCTCCCCTTCCCCCTCTCCCTCTCCCTCTCCCTCTCCCCTTTCCCCTTCCCCCTTCCTTTCTCCCTCCTGATCAATCTCCCTCCATCCCGCCCCACTTCATAAGTACCAAACTCATCCCTTGTGGGATCCAGTCTGGTTTGATCTTGTGCTAGTATTTCCTACGCGCTCACAGCTGCCTAAACCTGTGTGTGTAACAGCTTGGTCATGCCTGGAGAACAAGGTTTTGCCAGATGTCCACTACCTCTGGCTCTCCATCGTTCTTCCCCTTCTTCCGCGATGAGTCATGAGTCTTGGGTGCACAGGGCGTGACACCGATGTTCCATTTAGGGCTGAGCTTCCCATAGTCCTTTATTTTTCTATATGTTGACCAGTTGTGCATCTCTCTGTTAAGTAGCCATCTACTGCAAAGGAAAACATCAGGATGAGGGATGAGAGACTCACTAGCTTACGGGTATAAGGTTAAGTTCCTAGTGGGGAGGCTTCATACTCTGTCTACTTAGCAGAGTAAGAAGAATGGGTTCTTCCGTAGGGCCTATGACCTACCCACTGGATCTTGGCCCAGTTAATGGTACCAGGCGTGGGTTCCATTCTGTGCAACAGGGCTTTAAATCCAACCAGAAAATGGTTGGTTACTCCCATAACATTTGTGCAAGTATTGCACCGGTAAGTATATATTGATAACACAGCAGCTCGCAGCTGCTTACAGCTTATAGCTTACAGCTGGGTAAGTATTGAACACGTTGCTCCTCACATAGCATACACGGAGCCTTCCAATACTGTGAACGCTATTAAGTAGAGATGAAACCTCCAGGTTGCCACCAACCTGATTTCTCCTTCTTTCCACATCTCCTTCTCAAATGTCCTTAGTGTTAGCCATCTCTTCCTGTACTCTCCCTCTCCCCTACCTTCCACCCTCTATACCGTTTAACCCTTCCTATTCCATTACTCCTCTTTCCCCTTCACACTACCTGTGTTCTATCCCTCCTCTTATGAAATTCCCCACCATGGTCGGGTCCCTTACTACTTTCTTGATGTTTATGAGCCAAGAAGTTTAAATACAAACCTGAAGAAAAGCTAGTATGCGCATAGGCAAGGGAATACATGATTTTTGTCTTCCTGGATCTGGTTTTCTCACTCAGGGCAACTGAGTCCTGATCCTTTTCCTTACATAAAATTCTCATAATTTTATTTTTTGCAGATGAACAGAATTCCTCTGTGTATAGGGCTGGAGAGATGGCTCAGAGGTTAAGAGCACTGACTGTTCTTTTAGAGGTCCTGAGTTCAATTCCCAGCAACCACATGGTGGCTCACAACCATCTGTAATGGGATCTGATGCCCTCTTCTGGTGTGTCTGATGACAGCTATAGCCTAGTCATATAAATAAAAGTAAATATATTTTTAAAAAATCCACTGTGTATATGTACCACGTTTCCGTTATGTATTCATCTGTTGATAGATATCTAGGCTGTTTTTACTTCCTGGCTACTACGAAGAGAACAGCAATTAACACGGATGAACAGGTATTTCTATCCTAGGATATAGGGTTCCTTGGGTATGTGCCCAGCAGACAGGTAGCTGAGTCATACGGCAGAGCTAGTTCCAGCCTTCTGAGGACTCTTCACACTGATTTCCACAGTGGTGCCACCAGATTTCACTCCAACCAGCAATGAGTACACATTCCTCTTTCCCCACATCTTATTATACTTAATGTTTCATATATGCATGATATATCAATTATAATAACACACATTTGCAACTAATAAAAATACATACATTTAAATACAAATACGCCTACAAGTCTTGCATGTCATAATAGTGGTTTGGCTTCAGAGTCTCATACAAAATGGTATACACCGTGGAGTCTAAGGGTAGAACAGGCTGTATTACTATGATGATGATGATGATGATGATGATGATGATGATGATGATTTTACTCTTTTTCACTTGTGATCCCCACTTTTGTCTGAGAATGTAAGTATATAAACTAGATAAGCAAAACAAACACTTACTGGTAGTGGAATACATTTTAGAACAATTATTTGGCATACTAATTTTACCATTCATTCACAATGAAAGCAAAGTTTCGTGGTAATGAGACAGACACACGTGCCTGTTTTTTGTTTTTTTTTTTTAAAGATTTTATTTATTTATTTTATGTAAGTAAGTACACTGTAGCTGTCTTCGGACACTCCAGAAGAGGGAGTCAGATCTCGTTAAGGATGGCTTGAATCACCATGTGGTTGCTGGGATTTGAACTCTGCACCTTTGGAAGAGCGGTGGGGTGCTTTTACCCGCTGAGTCATCTCACCAGCCCCGCATGTGCCTATTTTTTACATAAAGAATTAAATTTTGACTGAGCACTTGATGCTGCGGAGTGCCCAGCAGTTTTGATATTTTTCAGAGTTGACTCATATTTCAGTTTTATAATCATCCATGCTGATGACACTGTTCTGCACAAGTGCACAGGGCAAGTGGCAGAAGTGTATTCATAGCCACTTCAGAAATTGATGGACATTCTGTCTGAAATTCACACCAAGGACTTTTTATGAAGTTCAAGTAAGCCCCTTAAACAGCAGTTTTTAAAGTCAAGCATTCTAACAGAACACAATCCCAAAGTATGCTAATGTGATACCCACGTCCTGAAGAAGGATGGTAAGAAAATATTAAATGTCTCAGTCTTCTGTAATCAAACCATTGCGGTTCTGTAAAGGCAGAAAGAAGCACTAAATAATGCACAGCAAAAATACTTCACTTCATCACATGCACTATCCTAGACTCTGTGCTGAAGGATTCAGGTAGCATTGGTTAGCACCGGGTTACGTGAGGGCGTCTTTAATGTAAAGTGAGCAGGTTCAGAACTCGGGCTGCAGGGAAGCTGTGTGAAGAAACTCTGGTGAACCCAGCTGGAAACACACGAGGTTCATTATGCGCTTGAGTTTGAATTTTCAGTTTTTGTGTAACCCGGAAACCTTTTACTGTTGCCGAAATGTTCCCAACACCCACCTTTAGTCACATGACTTCATATGGGCTCGTGACTCACAGTTTCAGAAGCTGCGGGCTGGGCCACCTAAGTTTGCATAACTCTACTCTGATAGTCACACTGCGGGATCATCCCATGTTGTAATTATTAAGGTGTAAACCCATCCTTCAGCGAGGAGTCTCAAACTTCCATTAGGAGTTTTCAACACCAGAGCAAATCGGGTAATGCCAGCATGGAGATATTGGTGAAAAGTGCCATAAAGTAAACTTTAAGGCTCTGGATACAACAATTCTCCAAAAAAACCAGCTTGAGTCCCCCACCTGCACCCCATTACCTTAGTCATCAGGGCCTCTTGGGCACCATTTCTAGTAGTGCTATAAATGTCCATAAACTCTCTTCTTGTGATTTCCTCTCTGTCCCCACCTCTGTACTTTATAGTCCTCCCATCTACACAGATTTACATCATATCATACAGTGGCAATTTTGCATATCGACACAGATATTTACAAATGTTAGGTGTGTTGGAACTGGCGGGAGAAAAAATACACAGGGCAAATAATTTTTATTTCAGTCCACCACATTCAAAGGTACAAAATAGTATGACATTGGTGTGGCGTTTATCTTTTGTTTGTTTGTTTGTTTTGTCTTGAGACAGGGTTTCTCTGTGTAGCCCTGGCTGTCCTGGGACTCACTCTGCACTCACTCTGCCTGCTTCTACCTATCAGCTCAGTATTTATTCTTTATTAAAGGAGTTTTCCTGCAGTGAGGAGGGCCCTCTTGGCCTCTCTCCCCTCCTTGTTTGACATAGTGTCATTTATTTGTGTTAGCATTTCTTCATGGCACTGCCCCAGTTGCCTGGCAACAGACAGGTATGTCTGACTCACTATAAAAGGGGCTATTTGCCCCCTCCTCACTCTCTTGCTCTCTTCCCTTCTTCCCCTCTTCCCTCTCTTTACCTTCTCTCCCCATTCCTCGTTCTCCTTCTTTACTACCCCCTCAACTCCCTTTTCCATGCACTGAACAAACCCTATTCTATACTACGCCCACCGTGGCTGGTACCTCAGAGGGAAGGGATGCCTCAGTGTGGGTCTGCAGAGGTCCACCCTTACCCCACACCATACCACGCCTCCACCAAACACATCCCTGGCTTCCTTTCCTTTTTTTTCTACAAAACACAACAATTTGTGTCTATAGATTTTTATCTTTACCTCAGATTTTAGTTTGTCCACTTCCCCCTGGCCCTGTGGTAAGCTTTCTTGGTACTTAGCTCTCCTAGAAAGCCACTGATCTTCTAAACATAATTCTCAACATTAAGTCTTGCAAGAAGCATTAGCTTTCCACCAGTTCTAAACCGGAGAGAGATGACAAGCAAGCTGTCATTTATTCCATCCCCTCCCCCTCCCCCACCCCCACCCTGCCCCACCTCATAAACTTAGTAGCCAAAACAAGTTACTCCAAAGAACCACCCCAGTGGGCACACAAGCAGCCCATATCCAGCCACTTCTCATGAGAACATTCTGAGAAAACTGAGTTACCATCTGACCGGGTAACTTTGGAAGCAAGCAGCACGACTCAAGATTCCGACAAAGGCTAGGAGTGGACAGCCCTGCCGGGGCTACATGGTGTGGGAAACATTGCTCTCATCTTTAGATCGGGACCTAATTCAGAAGTCAAGATGTTCTAACACCTCTGTAGGTCTGGGAGGCAGTCCTGGCTGAACATGCTGAAACACTGAAGTCACGCTTTTATCTGAGCACACACCAAGAGAATAATTCCTGACATCATGAATGTGACCTTGCTCTCCTTGTACTGGAAAAAAAAAATAAGAAAAGAAAAAGGGAGATGAATTGAATCCTGGCCAGTTAATAATGCAGCCCACTGGTTTGTGCCAGTGACAATGAATTTGAGATGGATGTCTGTTCCCCAAAATGATCTATGTCATCAGGAAATGCATAACCTTCTCCCTCCATACACTGTTTGTCTTTTAAGGCTCAACTACCTTGAAGTCACCTCTTTACACCAGTGGCAACACCCCAAATTAGTCTCCATTCACAAATTATCTCCAGTGGAAGCAGCCACTCCGGGAAAACGTTCAGCCTATTTAACTGGAGAGGAGCTGTTGCCAAGAAGTTAGCCTGGAGGATAGCAGTAATTAAATGGTGATAATATTTAGGATCTTGCAGGTATAACAAAGGAGCCTTTCTTTGTCTTGGGTGGGGACATCTTGCCTGTGTCTGGGAAAGGAGACAAGTATGGGGGGGGGAGTAGGCGGAAAGGAGCTCTTGTGGGGGTGTGAGAAAGAGGAAGAGAAGACAGGCAGGAAGAGGCAATTTCTGGGGGTGAAACTGGAGGCCAGACTGATGCCACCAGGGAGGACAGTGGCTTGATGTTAATATTCACCAGAGATGGCCCTGTGGTGTTTCATCCAGAGATGTTAGAATAGGTGAGAGATGGAACAGAGCCACAGGTCCTGGTTTGTCCCGCGCCAACCGTCTCGCCAGCAAGAACGACGCGGCACACAAACAGGATCCTTCTGTAGCAAAGCTTTTATACTCTTGAGAGGGAGAGCACAAGCTTCCAAAAAACGGAGACCCCGAGCAACAGAACCGCCTCCCTTATATAGGAGCTCTACTCCGCCTCGGACGTGGTGCTCATGGATTGGCACAGGTCGAATCATGCGATGTGATGTCAGAGGCGAGCACTCCGGCCCTTAGGGTGTGGCCTGGCTTACACATGCGCAACATAGTATCACTCCCGGCAACGGATGTCAGCGCCATCTTGTAACGGCTATGTGAGGCCAGCTATGTGAGGCGGCGCTCCACACTAGTTAAATGGTTCCTTGTCTGTGGAGGAATGGGAAGGAGAGGCGGAGGCTCTTAGAAAGAGAGTAAGAGAAAGAATACAAAACAGCAACAGTCACCGTGTATCTGAGCGAGTCTCATACTGTAAAGGCTGGAGACAAAAGGCTGGAGGAGCCTTCAGCGGTAGCCCCCTTTCACATTCTTGTCTTGCTGAGAAGAAAGGCCTGCAAAGATGGAAGTCTAAGGCCTCTTAACCAGACCTTCCTCTTTCTGGCTATGTGACTCTCTAAACAATCAGTCACCCCTCCAGAAAGGAAGGCTGATCCCTTGTTCCCCAGCCTGCCCTCCAGTCTGCTCATCCCCTTGTGTACCAGGAAGGAGACGCCCACCCTGTGGGGCTACATGGGTTTCATCTGCTGCTGTGTGCATTGGACTTAGAAGTTAGGTTGATACAGAGATGGAAGTTACGGGTACATCCTGCGACTCTCATAAACAATGATACCTGTGCCGCTTCCTTCAGCTCAAGCCATTTGATGTTTGGCCTACCCAGAGGATAAACAGAATTGTGCGGCTTCCGGCTCAGAGCATGTGGGAAGAATCTGCATGCCTCTACCATTACTGCCTGAAGTGGAAGAGTGCCGCAGAGGCCCCCGTGTCTGGTCAACCCCTCCACACTCCGCTAGAGTTGAACTCTAGCTAACAGAGTTTGAACCGCAGCGGGTCTCTGTGGAGTCAAATTGTGACTCTCTGGGTGGGAGGTAGGAGCAGGCAGAGAGCAGGAGGAAGCAGAGAAGAATGAACGCACAGCATCCTCTCCTACCAAAGAAAAGCACATTTGACATGGGGCAGCTTGCACTTCTAGTGCTGTCTGCTTTTGAAGTGGCAAAGATAGAGTCGGGAACCTGTGAAGGAAGGGAAGGGAGGGGGAATATGAGAGAGCCTTCCTGCTCCCAGGGCTCTTGATTTTTATTTTATTTTGTTTTTAGTTTTGAAGTTAGGACCTATTCATTATAGGAAACTTAAGAAAGCACACAAGGATCTTATGGAGGAATTTACATCCTAATAACTGAAAATTAAGAGATAAAAAGCCTTTTGGAGAATTTTAGCATTTACTTGTAATTGAAAATCCTGCTTTTCCCTCTCAGCAGTCATTTGGAGGGCATTTTCCAAGGACACTGCAACATCTGCAGAATCAGGTCCTTTTTAAGAAAAGCAGCTGACTCACACTTGGCAGCATGGGTAATCTGTAAGCTCTTTGAACATTTCCTAACCCCAGGAATTATGGATTTTTTTTCACACCCTATTATGTACAAGAAAAGCTTTGGTGCTTGCAACTGTGTGCCTATTGTGCACATATGTGACTGCATGAGATTCTAGAAGGGCAGTCATAGGAGCAGGGCTGCTAAATTCATTCTCGGTGTGCTTCTGTAACCCAGCAGGCACAGCATCACACTGGGCAGGCTATCAATGTGCAGTGGGTGGGTATCTTTTTGTGTGTTTGTAGTATCACCCATGTATAACTTTGTGGTATCTCTGTGTGTGTAGCACCTGTGTGTGTGTGTGTGTGTGTGTGTGTCTGTGTGTTTGTGTAGAGTGTCTCTGTGTCTGTATATGGTATCTATTTATTTGTGTTGTCTGTGTTATGTTTGCAGTATTTATGTGCCCCTGTGTGAGGTATCTTTATACTTATGTATAGCATCTTTATGTGTGGTGTCTGTGTTTGTGTGTGTGGTGTTTGTGTTTGTGTGTGTGGTGTCTGTGTTTGTGTGCATGGTATCATATGGAGGTGCAAATGGGAAGAAGGCACTAGCCTCGAGTCCCTTGAAATTGGATAGTTCCCCTAACCAAATATACTCATAGAAAGAATATAGTATAATTGGGGAAGACATCTGAAGCCAATCTCAGCTTACATACTCATGCACATATGTGCACATACACATGAATATGCACATACAAATGTAGACACAAGGAAAGGCAGCCATTTACACATGGAGAACTCTGTATCAAGATTGGGTTCATGCTCACTTGAACTAAATGACTTCTGGAGGCCTCTGGGTAACAGGCCTGGTTAAGGCTCTACTATACCTCCTCCAGAGGAAGCAGGACTCTGCCAAGACCTTGACCCCAGACCCCGGGCCTCCAGAATTATGAGAGAATAAATTTCTGTGGTGTAGACCAGCCCGATTTTGCTGCTCTGGTGCAGAAGTTTGATGATCACTATACACTCACCTTCACCCAGGAGCTCAGAAAGTTTGCAGATCCTTGAAGGATTCTATTCTCTCTACACATCTTTTTAGTCATGGTGATTTTATAGATAGGGAAAACAGGTTCCAGAAAGATTAAATAATTTATTGGAAAATAATTCTTTATGAAGTTATGTGGAAGAGCAAACAAATGTTAACTCTGGCAACTGGTGTGATGGTTTGTATATGCTTGGCCCAGGAAGTGGCACTATTAGGAGGTGTAACGTTGTTGGAGTAGGTGTGTCACTGTGGGCATGGGCTTTAAGACCCTCATCCTAGCTGCCTGAATGCCAGCTTTCCACCAGCAGCCTTCAGATGAAGATGTAGGACTCTCAGCTCTGCCTGCACCATGTCTGTCTGGATGCTGCCATGCTTCCTGCCTTGATGAAAATGGACTGAACCTCTGAACCCATAAGCCAGCCTCAATTAAATGTCCTTTATAAGACTTGCACTGGTCATGGTGTCTGTTTACAGCAGTAAAACCCTAAGACAACTGGTAAATTGCCTATTCACTGTGAAGCTCATGGCCAATGGTTTGGAAGCCTTCAGATTCCAGAGGCAGAATGGCCACATCTGAGGAGCTGCTTAGAGGCTGTTGAATGAAACACAATGCTGACTTCCACTCTAATATTAAAATTGCCAATTAAAAAAATTTTTTTATTTGCTTTACATCTCTATCGAAACTTCCCCTCTCCTCTTTTTCCAGTCTTTTCTTTCCCCCGCCCTCCCCCCCCACCCTATGCCCTCTCCTCCTCAGAAAAGGGGAGGCCTCCCATGGATATGGACCCTCCTCAGAATATCAAGTTGCAGTAGAACTAGGCACATCTATCAAGGCAGTTAGAGGAAAGGGATACAAAAGCAGTAAACAGAATCAGGGACAGCCCCTGCTCCTGCTGTTAGGAGTCCCACAGGAAGACCAAGACACACAAATGTCACATCTGTGCCCGTGGGCCTAGGTCTCTCCCATGCAGGCTCTTGGTTGGTGGTTCATTCTCTGTGGGCTTCTATGGGCCCAGCTTAGTTGACTTTGGTGTCATTGACCCCTCTGGCTACCTCCATCTTTCCTCCCACTCTTCCATAGGATTCCTCAAGTTCCACCTCGTGTTTGGCTGTGGGTCTCTGCATCTGTTTCCATTAGCTAAGCCCTCTGTCTGCAAGTATAGAAGAATATTTATCACTGATGGTGTCATGAGTGGAGTCTCTCATAGGATGGCTCTCAAGCTGGGCCAGTCGATGGTTGGCCATGTTCTCAATTTCTGCTTTATCTTTACCCTTAGATACCTTGTAACCGGTACAAATTGTGGGTAGAAGATTTTGTGGCTGGTCCCAGGTTCTTCATTGGAAGTCTTTCCTGGTTCCAGGAGATGGCTGTTTCAGGTTCCATATCTCCCACTGCTAGAAGTCTTAGCTAGGGTCACTCTCATAGATTCCTGGGAGTTTCCATTGTCCTCGGTTTCTAGCTCATCCCAGGGATTCCCCCAGCCCCCCTGATTCCAGTTCTCTCTCTCTCTCTCTCTCTCTCTCTCTCTCTCTCTCTCTCTCTCTCTCCCACACACACACGTGTAATCCTTCCTGTTCCCCACCCCACCCAGTCCTCTCTATCCATCCACCCCATGTTGAAATTAACCTTATTAAAACCTACTGACAAGAGAGTAGTGTGGACACTAACCAACATCTTCTATTTTCATGACATGAAAAGCCAAAGTATGCTTTGAAAAACACTATGTTCTCAAGTTCTTATGTAAATATCTAGGCTGTAATGTCAAAGCTTCCAAGACTCTACAAACAAGATGCAAGGTACAAAGGACAGACAGAGATGTCGCCGGAGATCTGGCTTTGCTCTGTTGAAGAGTTCAGGCTTAGGAAAGGTGTCTTGGTAGCTCTGGATCTCATCCAAGTGATGACAAGATACACTTTGTGCCAAAATTCTACCGGAAGCATGGATAGAAGAGCATCACAAAGTGGCATAGACAAATCAGGCTGTCACGTAGGAAGAGGCAGCTCAGAATCCTAAGTCAGTGTGACATCTAAGTGTGCCCACTGCTACCTCACATTCAAGTGGGAAAGGGTTGGGTGATGGATGGCTCAGAAGAGTGGGATTTCTCTCTTTGGGAAGAGGACTGTCATAGTTACTGCTCTGTTGCTATGAAGAGACACCATGACGAAGGCAACTCTTAGAAAAGGAAGCGTTTAACTGGGGGTTGGCTTACAGTTTCAGAGGTGTAGTCCGTTAT
>NC_034608.1:52971823-52986077 GCF_900095145.1 Mus pahari
AAAAAAAAAAAAAGCTAGAAGAGGGATTGACCCCAGAGTGGAACTGTAAGGGAATCAGACCAGCGCTGCTACACCCTCTCCTATTCCCCCAGGAAGATGTGGGAGGAAGAACAAAGGGTTGTGTGCACGTCTGGGAGTTGGAAGGATGCTGGCTAGAGGCAGGGAGGAAGGAAGGTGAGGTAGCCGTGACTCACTCTGAAAGAACAGGGGTGTTGGAGCTTATACATTGTCAAGGACTAGAAAACGAACTCAGATGACCTTAGATTTAGCTAATGGGAACACTGACTTCCTTTATGAAATTCAGCCAAACACATTTAACTTCTACTTCAACATTGCCAGCAAGTATTTTTCAGTTCTTATAGCAAAGTCCTTTTATTTTTTTCTTTCTTCCCCACTAAGTCACTGTTTGATTTCATACCCTAGGACATATTTTACATACCAAAGCAGACCTGGTGTCCATGTTCTCCCAGCATCCCTCAGTCCCTACCTGGCATGCCCTGCTCCCAACCCTGAACTTTTCAGCCCAGTGACTGGGCTGCCCTTCAATCAGAGGCTCTTCCCTATATAATACAGACATTTTGGTCTCTCCTTTCTCCCCTTCTCTTTGTCTGAGCACTCTCTTTCCTCTCTGTCCTCTTTCCCTTTCCATGGTGACTTTTATGGCCTCAGTCCTTGGGGCCAGTAAACACACCTGACAGCAGTTTTGCAATCAATCAACCTGCATATATATATAGCATATCACTCACCTTTGGAGTTTTTTAGCTGCCCCTTTAAAAAAACTTCATCCAGTGATAATGTCTTAGTTCAGCAAGGTATCCAAATGTTAATTATACTGCTCATAAACATGTCTTCCTTTCCTTTTCAGAGAAATAAAGGGAAAATGATGACCATCCTCCTTCTAGAGTCAGCCTACCGCCCCATGTTTATAGCACAGCTGTATATACAGGATTCCTTCTCGGGCAACCTGCCCCTAGGTTTACCTGTCCACCCACCCTCCAGCCAAGCCCAGTGTTACCATTGTCAGCAGCGGAAAGTTGGGAGAACTCACTCAGTAAACAACACAAAAGGAAAGCGGATTCTTTGTTAGCTCTCCTGGCTGGGTTGCATCATAATTACAGTTTTATACAGCCTCCAAATTCTTTTTATTCCCCTTAGGCGACGGCAGGCGCAGAAAGCTAACGTTTCTTTCATTTTTTTTTTAATATGCTTCAGTGTTAATACATGTACAGACCCCGTGAGCTGACAATTATTAGCAAATAAAGAATAGTTTATTATCTAACCTAGTTATTGTGGTCATATTTCATATCACAACAGGACAGTTTCGCTGTCCCTCTTCCAAGGCGGCTGTAGACAAAAAAAAGAAAAGAAAAGAAAAGAAACGCATCTCGGTAGTTTGAGAGATGGGATGCAGTGAGCGTCCCTGGCTGGCTGCCATTTCCCTTCTTCTACTCCCATCCACCCCCCACCCCCACCCTAATGAATATTCAGCCTGCATCCTTCCACCGGGAGCCTGAATAGGATGCTTCCTGTTTTTCTTCCCAAAGATTGACTGTTGTCCTGGGGGAAAGGGATTGTTTATGAGGATTTGCAGCTGGGAATTCCTGTTTGTTTGTTTATTTATTTATTTATTTATTTATTAAAATTATGATCCTGGCCCTGGAGACAGCACATATTTCACAGTTTCCAGTAATGTCTTGTGTGTTTGGACAGGTTGGTTACCGCGGTCTGCGCCTCCTTTGTCGTTGTGAGCAATTCAAATGCAGGCACTGGCTCTTATTAATTCCATGCTTTAGTGTGCCTAACCACAATGCTCAGATCAAAACAGAAGCTAAGTCAAATTTGTTAGATGAATAGGCATTCCTACCCCTTCTAGAAAGAGGCAATCTTAATTATCCAGCCATAGGCTAAGAAAAGGGGAGGGTGAGATAAAACTCATTTGTGTGTCTGTGGGGGGGGGGGCGGAGGGAGTGTTCCTCTCTTTTCTTTTTAGGGAAGCTTTGAATACACTGCTGTGTTACAGGGGTTCAGTTTTGTTTGTTTGTTTGTTTTTCTTTCAACAGTGAGTTTTCCCATGCTTGGCCTGGTGTTTCTTATAGGTGTGCTTTGCTGTGGTACGTCTGTGGATCCTGGCTGCATGGCTTGTTGCGTTGGTGGCAAATCATCAGCAGATGTTAGGTATGCCCTTCCTCGTGGTTACCGGCTAGCCTGGGACATTCTAGAAAGTTGACAATCCAGTGATGGTTTGGTTGTTTTACAGAGTTTATGAGTGAAAGCATATTTGAAGGTGTGACTCCACTGAAGTCGTTTACAGGCAAGGGAGCACGGGCTATTTAAGACATACGGCCTTTTAGTGGATGATTTAGACTTCTTGGGAGGGAAGGTCTGGAGGCCTTTCAGAGCTGAAAGATCCTGGAGTTGGCTGAGCTGTTAAGGATGGTGTTTGCACTTGTCATCTGGGAGAGGAGATATAAACACCTTGGCTTTTTTTTTTTTCTTTTAAGGCTTTAAATGCGTGTTATAAACATGAATCCTTAGACTAAGGCCCGCAAATAGATTCAATTAGCATTTACCAAAAACACTTCAATGGCTTCCTGCTGCCCAAGGAATGAATCTCCAGGTTGTCTCTGCCTTCAGCTCTACCCTTTCTCGAGGACCAATCTCCAGTTACAAAGAATTAATATAGGTTTTGAGCTTCCCAGGGATTCTCTTCCCTTTAGGCCTCCGTCCAACCACAGGACTGCACGGGGGTCCTTCCCCAAACACTTCTCCGTGCCCACCATCCCACCCAACTCTTGGCCCTCCTCTGTATACAGAAAGTGTAAGGTCCTCTCCTGGCAACAGCTTCCTGATTACACACACACACACACACACACACACACACACACACACACACACACACACACACACGTTGGGTGCCTTGCTGTTGCCAAGAAACCGAGAGTTCCCAGCACAAACATTTTCAGAATAACTGCAGCTTCTCCAGTCACTTGAGGTATAATTTGGAAAACTCTGAGTTCAGGGCTGTTCTTCTCGGGTGCTCGTGTGTGTCTTTCTGTTTAATACGGGGTCAGAAGTAACTGCCAAGGCAGTGTAGAAGGAGAGGCCAGAGTGAGCTTGTGCAACGTCTTGAAATGCAGCTTCTGTTAAACCATCTTAGCCATCCAAGGAAAGAGCATACCGCGCTGCCACCTTGGACTTTTTCTTCTTCTTCTGGATATTTTAACATAGCTATTAGTAGTGTGACCATACCAGATTCCATTGTGAGAAATTACTAGGAAATTGCACGACCTTTCTGATTATACTATAAACTGTCTCTTGCATAGTATTACTTCAGTGCTATCTATGCACAGGCTGGGGAGCCTTTCAGCTAGAAAGAACTGGCTTTTGACAGAGTGGTTTTGATCGTGTTAGATGCTTATCATGCTTAATAATCTCTGAAGCAGGAGCGCGTCAAGAGAGTACATGCAGAAGACCATGCCCTGTTAATGTGAAAATAACTCGCAGTTCAGTGTTCCTATCATACATTGGGCAGTGGAGACATTGTCAGCTTCCTCATAGGGTGATTGGGAAGGGTAGAATGCAGTCACATTTTGTGTGTGTGTGTGTGTGTGGCTGTCAACAACCATCATACAGAAACAGCTCACAGAGAGGAAATATTTACCTTGGCTCACAGTGTCAAGGGGCTTTTGTCTACTGTGGCCGGTGCCATTGATTTGGGGCCTACAGTGTGGCAGAATATCTTCACAGCAGGAACATGTGGAACAGAGCCCTTAAACTCACAGCAGCCAGGAATCCCAGAAAGACGGGTTTCTAGAAGGGGCAAGAGAAAGATCTAGCCACATCTTTCTCTTCGATATCTAAGGACATCCCACCAGGGCCCCACTTCCCCCAACAAGGAGTCAGCTCCTCCCTGTTATCACCTCCCAATAATGCTGTCATTGTATGACTCCCTTCATGCCATTGTATTGTGTGAATGGAAAGGATTCACCCATTCCTTAGGTCCAACTAGGCCCAAGGACCTGTCTCTAGAAACATCTTCACAGACACACCCAGAGCTCTAGTTCCCTCATCTGGGCATTTATCTTAGTCCAGTCAAGTTGATTAATCAAGATTCACCACCACTGGGTATTAAGTTATGCACGAGTGGGTGTGTCTTGCATTACCTGGGCCTCAGAGTAAAAGCTCAGCAAAGGTTAGCTATTATCTCATTGTATACACCAGAGGTGCCCTCTCATCTTCTGTGCCGGTCAGATTAACCTCTAGTGGGTACCTCAACAGTTATAGCAGTTACAGGATAGTGAATTAACTTCACTGCTTTTCCTTCCTATTAGCTAGAAAGGTAGATCGAGCTTCAAATGTCCCACCCACAGCTCCTCTACGGTAGAGGTATAGCTTCTTGGAATTCTGAAGCCCAATGGGTCGTAAATCGGCCTGGATCAGACTTGTCCCACCCTTCTGCTTCCATTGTGGGTGCTTCTGCGTGTTCCTCATGGTGACTGGGATGAACATCTCCACTGACCCTGCAGGCCATGAAATTGCATCCTTAGGTCCTCATACCTGAGTGTATTGCCCATTCCAGGAATGTTTTGTGGGGAGGAGCATACGGATGTCGAACAGCCATTTTCAAAGGGGACAGGTGAGAAATGAACTGATTCTAAGTCTTAAATTTACTTTTCTTTTGCTTTTATGACCATGGGAAAAGTAGGAGATGAGAAGGGCCACATTTTTTCTTCCTAGTAAACAACCTACCCAATTGACAGATGTTTAGGTAACTACACAGCTCCTGTCAAGGCTTAATTGAGTCCTTGATGTCATCATTGTCTCCTTTTGGGTTGCTGCTTAGCAACCTTGAGTCTATCGAGTGGCATTATTGGAGCCTTAGTGATCAAAGCTACAGTGGACAAACTTCTACTGAATCTTCTGCATATAAAATAACTAGAGAAGCTTTCATACATACAAAGTTTCATTATCTTCCACTTCTTCAGGAATATGCACAAAACGCAATTATGTAAACACCTTTGGTTTTTGTTATGTTTGAGGGAACTCCCTGGAGACTGAACCCGGGGTCTCACCCATATTGAGATTATACACTATAAATGAGCTATAACACCGACCACAACTTTACCGTCTTTGCCAGTTGTCTTCCAAAGACATCTTTTGGTCCCAAGTGGGAAATGGTTTGAAGTCTTCTCAGCCCCTAGCTTACAGTCTCCATTCCCTGGCTACCATCTTGGTCTCTTGGCATTCATTTCACCTAATGCCACAGAAAGCCGTGCTATGAGCGAGGGGAAATCTGGGTTCTTTGGAGCTCGAGAGATAGATCAACAGTTAAGAGCAGAGGACTCAGTCTTAGCAGGATACGAGGACCCATCTTGAGTGGCTGATTACCTCTATAACGCCATCTCCAAGGACATCCACGACCTCTGGTCTCCCATGGACAACTGTCCTCACATACACATCATACCCTGAACTTTGTGTACTTGGAAGTTCCTGAGAAAGCTCAGTCAGTACTTGCCTGGCTCCAGGAGGAGTTCATAGAACCAGGTGTGATATGGAGAGAGGAATCTCTACCTGTCTTTTCTTACTAGTTATATTTAAGTCTCCTTTTCAAATATGGGTCATTGTCAGAGTATTTATTGTTACAACAAATTTGAAAGCAGGATGTTCTGTTTTCGCAAATACATGAAAGATGTAAGCAATTTGTTCCTAGCCCAAGGTATATTTGCAATGGGTTCATGCTTAACTGAGCTAACGAATTTTGATAATTTAATAATTTGGAATATTTAAATTTAAGGACTTGGCTAACTTGCAACTAAATCACTTCTTAGGATTTTTTTTTTTTTTTTAATGCATTGAAGGATGTGTTCTGTTTGCTGGAGGGTATCCAATGAGGAGTGAGAACAGTGAACATGACTGGGGGCGGTCCCAATTAGTCATCGATACAATGAGAAGTCAAAGATTTTTCTGCCTTGCAGGGATGGCGTGGTGGTTACTGGAAATAATGCACAGAAAAAGCTTTGACAAGTGCCCGGACTACAAACGGGTCTGAGAACACACAAGGCAATGTTATCATCATCAATAGCAAACCAGCTGGAAACGACGATACATGGGAGAGATATGTTGCAGTCTTGGCTCTTTTTATTTTCCTTTTCTCCCAAGGTCCTGATGGGGCCTCACCTCTCTCTCCAGTTCCTTTGCTCAAGGCAGTCGCTGGGCTCCGGCGCTTAGCAGAGATCTGTGAACGCAAGCTGAAGTCCAAGTTTCTATTGTTACAAAGCTACTTTTCTGGAACGATTTTTAAGCTTTAAAACAGTCATATTTTGTCATCACTTAAAGGCACTCATCAACATTTAGAGGACTGTTAGGACTCAAACAAAGGTTTAAGAAACACCCAGTGCTGGGTTTGGGGTCACGGTATGGGGACAGTGGGGATGGGCTGAATTCAGATCCTTAGAACCCATGTAAAAGCTAGATGCAATAGCATAAACATCTTTGACGTCAGAGGCTCACCCAACAGCTTGCCTGCTTCCTGAAGCTTATACAGATGCCCTCCCTATATCAATCAAGATGTAAAGGAGAGGCCTGCCTCCTACCAGTTATCCTCTGACCTGCACATCTGTGCATACACGTGTGCACTCCCTGCTCCCATCACAAACAAACAGAAAGAAAGAAAGAAAGAAAGAAAGAAAGAAAGAAAGAAAGAAAGAAAGAAAGAAAGAAAGAAAGAAAAAAACATATCATTGGTAAACAGGCAAGTAAAGCTATAAATAAGTAAATACAAATTAGAAAATGTTTGCATAGTAGATGTTTGCATTCTGGGGGACTGTGAAACCATTAAAGGCAGCCTGGTTTCCGGTTGAGCTAGGTTTAAAACCCCGGTGACCCAGCAGGTGATCCTGGGAGGAATGGTAGGTGGTTTCGCCACACTCCTAGACACTAGGCTCCTGACACAAGGCCTCAGCTCTCCATAATTCTGTGGCCATTAGTCACATAAGGGCAATGCTCCAAACCCCTCCACAGGGAGAAGATGTGACCACCTATCACGTAGCCTCAAGACAGATCTCCGTTTTAATGAGGTACCTAAAGCCCTGGTTGGCTTAGCCAGTTAAGCTCTCCTTCCCACACACTTCTCCCTGCAAAAAAGTATTTAATTTCAGGACCATCCTGAGAAAGTGGAGCATGGTTTTCTCATCACTACTCTCTGCCATGACAATAAATGTCTTAAAACCATGGACTGTCTCTTCTCATTGGGGATCTGCCATGGGGAACCATGGAGCAGATCTTCCTCTAAAGAGCCACATCTAGTCTCCTGCAGGTGGCTTCTCTGTGCTCAGAGCCATGGACTCCACCAAGCCAAGCCTCCTGCTAAACACACCAAGGACTCTCCCCTCCCCACAGGACCCAGTCAGGGCATTCTCCTCCCCCTTTCCCTTTTGGCCCTGGACTAGAACCAGCCTCTTGGTCCTCCACTCTGTTCTCAGTTCTTCTGAGGCATCCAGTGGTGTCTGTGGTGCCCAAGAGTCAGAAAACCTGCCATCCCCAGCCTCCGTGCAGGTGTGGGGACCCCTGAGCCAATTCTGACAGTCCCCAAGGACCTCAGACTGTACTTCCCCACCCCCGGAGCAAGGTCCCATGGCTTTTCACGGCCGGATGCCCACCCAGTGTGGGGTGCACAGTCAAAACTCCCACATCCCACCTCACTGAGTGGCCCAAGCCCCAAGTGGACATGGGGCACCATTTAACCCACGGGGGCCCACTTGTTTCCTGAGCAATGGTTACTAAAGGCAGAGATTAGTCCTAAATGAGTTCCTGGACCTGCCTTTTTCTTCCCTTCATCCCCTTTGGACAGGGATCGGGGACTTTGCTTTCAGCTGGCCATTTCAGTTCAAGCATTAGCCTTTCCTGTGACTTACATCTACAAATGTCTTCTGGCATAAGACCTTAGCACCTGTAGGCCTTGCTATGGCATAAACATGGTTCGTTCCAAGTAAAACTCAAGTCGAAATTCAAACCGCGATGTAAGATATAAGACCAAGGCCTACAGTTTGATAAGTGACCAGTCCAAACACAAAAATTTCAACTCCACCCAATACAAGTCTTTGCAAATTTAAAATAAAATCCCCAGTTCCGTTATGGAGCACAAACAGACGGAGCACACAAAAGGTGCTTTGGGGGCTCTAACATTGCATGGGTTGAAAAAAAAAAATCAATGTCCTAAAACTACAGTACATATTTTAATCAACTTATTATCTTAAAATTTCAAATGCTGCTAGAGAAATCAATGGCAGAAGACTTTATGAAAAATGCTCCCCAAATATTTTTGAAACTTTTAAAAGTAGAATTTAAATTAGTATAGACCTTGTTGGGGGGGGGGGGAGGTGCTGTATTTTTGACACCCAGACAGAGAAGTGATTCACTGGAATGTGACCCTCGGTGTCAGAGTAAGCTCACACAGTCTAGCAATATTACTCCATGGATCAACACAATCAACAGAATGACCCTGTTCTTTGCTAGGATTACAGCCCCCACAGAGGCGGTGCCCACCACGGCCATTGTCTCCTACAACCGAAGCATCTTGAAACCACTTCCTCCTTCAGTTGGTCTTTCAGCATTCTCAGCCACAGCTTGTGATGCTCCAGAGTGAGCTGCCCTGATTCCCACCTCCCCCCCCCCCCCCCCTCCATTCCCTCACCCCTAGCCCCCACTCTCTGTCTATTGCTACGAAGACCCAATTAAAGCTAACCTACTTGTCTGACAACCCCAAGGCCAAGGCGCTCCTCTTCAGCACCTCCACCCTGCCTCCAGCCTCCCTGCCCTCCCCCCACTCCCTTCTCCCCACCACCTCCCCCATTCCTCCTCTATCTTCCACCTGTGGCTGCTAGTTCACTAGTTCATTCAGTTGTCTATCTACGAACACCTTTTGCTGTGGGAACTTGATCCTACAGCAGCCGTCTCCATTGGATTTTCTCCTGGGATGTCTGCTGCTTCATCTTTTCTCTCTCATTTACTATAGAAACGAGCTTCATGCCTTGCAGGGGCTGCTTCAAAACATGCTGGATATTTTGCCCCGAAAGAGCTGTGTTTGAAAGAATTCAATTTGATTGGTGTAGCTAGAGGCAAAACCTCGTCTCCTTTGGTGTAGCTCCCCCGTTCTTAGAAATGTTCTTTCCAGAGGCAAGTTATGCACTGATTTCCCTCCACCCCCGGAGTTGGAAGGCATTGCTCAAGTATTCCAGAAAGCAATTTTTCCCGAACCTGTCTATACAGCTGTCCCTCTAGAGCTGCCTATTGTCCTTCAGAAGCTATGGAGGATGGGAGCTTCTATATGCCTGTTCAGCTTCCTCCACAATACCACTCTTTCCTCTCACTTTTTAGTCTGTCTCGGATCCTTATTACACAAGGATATGGTGGTGATGGAGGGGCATGGCTGTACCTATTAGCAGAGGGCTTGTTCATGGACGGTGATTGGTGGAGGGAGAGCAAGCACTAGCGTCAGCATCTACTGTTTACCTGCACAGCATCTGGGTAGCAGAGGCTCCCCGTTTGGCAGTCAGTAGGACTAGGCTCTGGTAATCAGGAGGTGGAAGAGCACCCTTATGCTAGCTGAAGCAGTCGAAAGTAATTCAACTTCATGGGCTGTCTACACTTCTTCAGTTAGGAGTCCTAAAGTCCTGTTGCTGTTCACGGTGAGAAACACACTCCTGGTTCTTTTGTTTGTTTGTTTTGTTTTGTTTTAAGGCATTCCATTTCCCAGTCGTAGCCTCCTGGGACCAGGGTTTTGCAACTTGCCAATCAATCCTGCCCTATAATGGCCAGTGCCCGCTTTTTGACTGTCTTGAGTTGTCCTGCTTGCCCAGTGTTTCCTCTTCTCTGCCACTGCCTCAAGTTTGCCCGGCCTCTGGCGTCTGTTCTTGGCTGTTCCCGGTTTGGGCCCAAGTGGATTTGCTCGAGACAATCACAGCTGTAATATAATCTTGTGCAAGTCTCTCTAGCCACACAACATCTCTGTGGTACAGCGAAGGGAGGCAGGAGGAAAGATGGCGGCCCAGGGGACTAGGGTTGAGTCACAGGCTTGGGGATAATTTATGATTTCTCGCTGTTGGGAATTGTGGCATTGATGAAAATCGGCAATGCACAGGCAAGTACCTGGTGCCGGCATGGCTGTGATGTTGTAGAGGTTGTCGTGGACTGAAAGCCAAGGGGGAAAGCAGAGCAAGGTCTCTGAGGACTTGGGAAGTCTAGGTGCTGGCCGCTTTCCCAGGGACTTTCCATCAGCTCCATTTCCTTTCTCCGTGAAGCCCTGACCAATCAACGCTGACTTCTGCACATCCCCAGAGCACGCTGGGACAACCAAACACGTCCTATTGACATCATGATGCAAATGGCCAGGGGATATGAGTAACTTTCACGTAGAACACAAATGAAAAACACTTCTTGCACACTTATGTGCTTTAAGCATGGGGGGATTCAGCGTAAATAAGTTAAGGTTATGAATCTCATGGAGATGATGCTTTAATGAAGGGGGATGGGAGGAAAAAAACCTACAAACAAAGTGAGTTTGGAGAGTCCCTGTTCGATGTACGAGAGTGCTTGCTTTCTCCTTGCTGCGAGATACAACTTAGGGGGCAGAAGGAGTCCTTTTGTGTGTATAGTTGCAGGAAGGCATCATGGCTGGAAGGCAGAACAATTCAGATCCTGGTGGTGATGAAGGAGAGGGGGTGAGCCAGCCAGCTTTTTTTACTCACTAGGTAGAATGCTTAGGAAGTTACCAAGGCCCTGTTCTCATTAATAGATGATGTATCAATTTATTCATTATCATGAATGCAAATAACTGATTAGTGGATTGTTCCCACAGTAGGTCTGCTATAAACATCACATGACTAAGTCTCTGCTACTCACCCCATAATGTCACAAGCAGTCTCAGAATTCTGCCAGGAAGAAGACAGCCAGCAGGTACAGGCCCTTGACCTCAGGATCATGATCGATGAATGAACATCTTTTCTTTATAACTTACCTGTCTCGTTGTATTACACCATTGGCAACAGAAAATGGACTGAGATAGTGTTTATTTGTCTAAAATCAAGCTTCCTTAGTTTCTTTCATGGTAAATACGATTTGATATTTGTCTGTCTACTGCTGTGCTTAAAACGTTGCCTTTTACCAATGCTTTACAATAGATTAAATAAGTTAATAAAGTAAAGAAATAAATTTCAGGACATAGCATTTACCTTTACACAAATTAGGTACCCAAATGGAGGTTATCTATGCCTTTGATGGCATACAATTTCATAGATAAGAAGAACATGATGTTTTTCAAATAGTATCTGATATTATAGTCTTGGTAGAAAATTTTAACCTTACACAGCTGCGCATGTGTGGTTGTTTTGTTTTGTTTTGTTTGTTGTTTGTTTGGGGGTTGTTTTCTCTGAGAAAGGGTATTGCTGTATTATCTAGGCTTGCTGCAAATTTGAGCTCCTCCTGCCTGGGGGTTATAGGTAAGTTTCACCAGGCCTAGCATAGACCATAGTTCTTAAAGTTATAAAGCAGGAACAGTGAGATGATTCAGCAGGTAAGGGCCTTACTCCAGGCCTGACAACGTGCGCTTTGTGTTCAGAACCCATACAGCAGAAGAAGAGAACCAACTCTCATGAGCTGCTCTCTGGATGCTATACACTGTGACACGTACACAGAAGCGAATACACACACACACAGAGACACAGACAGAGAGGGGGGGAGGGGCAGACTACACAGTAAGTAAATAAATATAATTGAAAAATTAAAGTCATAAAAAATTAAGCCTATATCATCTAGTAAAATTTTCCCTGTATTCTTAACTCTCTAAAACATACTCCTGAATATTTCTCTTTCCTAAAATAAAGTTTCTTTTTCTTGTAAGGAAATGCTAATAATACTTTAAAATTGTAGACAAGACTGGGCTTAGCTTTATTATCTTGAGATAAGGATACCAGTGCACAGCCAATTTTTTCTTTGTAATACTCCTTTTCAGCCATTTTTTTCCTCTGTAATTCTACTTAAGGAGAAAAAAAATAACATTGTTCTAATTCATTCATCTAACAAATGACTACAATGTGCTACTGTGTGTCAGTACTGTGTTCACAGTGGACATACCATGTTTATATGAAGGGTCTAACTTCCCTTCTTATTTTGGTTAACATAATAGTAATTATTTGCCAATATACTTTATTTATTATGCACTTGAGGGGATGGGTGCACATGTAATAGTGCACATGTTAAGGTCAAAGGACATCTTGTGGGAGTTGACTCTTTCCTTCACTGTGTGGGTACTGGGAATTGAACCCATGTCATTAGGAGTGGCAGCGAGGGCCTTTACCAACTGAGCCATCTCCTGGTCCAGCATCTGCTGCAACTATTTGATCTCTTTGTAAGTTCCTTTACACTCACACGACTCCTTTGAATTATTGTTTTAGTCCTTTACAAGCAATATTGCATTGCTGCAAGGACGTTTTGGATCTTTAAGATACTTGTTTAGGAACACTTATTGGAGGGAAAAATATATGACCCAATTAAGACATTTGATTCTTTGCCTTCTAAAACAAGGTACAACTGAATGGAACTGAAACCCCATGAATTTATGGAAACAGAGGGAAAGTTTGCAGCAACATGCTTGTGCAGACAGCAAAGTGCAGTTTAGAATGTGCCTCAGAATGAAGGCTGGTATGATAAACAATGGGCAAGCAGTATACCCCCCAATCTGCAGCATAGTTAAGATTCATGCGGGTTGCCAGTTAGTCTAGAGGTTGTGACCACGCTCAGGGAGAGAAGCACGGGTCTGGTTCAGACGCCTTGCTCTTAATCCAGAGTCTCCGACCAGCAGCAAGCCTCACTAATTTAAGTTGGATGTCACGTTGGTATGCCTCCATGCACATAGCGCCATGACAAAGTGAGGACAAAGACAGCAGAGGGCACACCCAGGAGTTTCATGTTACGACAAAAAAACGAAGCTTTCTGCAACCGCTTCTCCTTTCTTTCATGCGGATAGCTTTTTATGTTTTTACCGAGGAGCAGCTCCAGGCTGAAGCAAACGGTGTAACATAACCTTCTGTTGTCTTTGAGGAAGCTAACCCGGAATGGATCCGTGCTTGACTGTGACATTCCAGGGATCCCTTAAACTGGTTTAAGGAATGAGTGTTTTCTGAGGATAATTTTAGCCAGCAGACATGGGCTCCTCAGAAAGGAGATTCAGGAGTCACATGTGTACTTCCGCTTGGCTACATTCCTCTAGTCCCTTCTGTGTGGTGCCTGATGTATCCATTTTGGAAATGTAAGTGATTGCGGTGATATTTCGAGAATTTTTTCATCACTAATGACAGCTGAGGAGAAAGCTCAGAAATCTGTGTGTAAGAATTAGACCATGTACTGGAGGACCTTCCTGTGCCCAGGGATGCACTTACGATGACCACATATTCAGCTACTTCTCAAACAGAAAGATTTACCATCCCACCACTGACTGGTTTTTAAGCTAGATACATCAAGTCTCAGTCATTGAAGGCACAGTTATTTCTTCTTAACAAAGTCCTCTGTCAGTGTAAGAAGAGCTCAGTGAAATGGGTTCTGGAATGTTTGGGGTGGGGATGTATTCCACCTTCTTTGAGGTAGGTCTCTGTTGTTTAGGGCTATATATAAGGCAGACTAAATCAGAACCACCAGCATCACTATTCTTGCCTTTGAGGTTATTATATAAAATGGGATGATCTAGACATAAGTATATTATATAAAATGGGATGATCTAGACATAAGTACTGTGATGCTGTGATCCTCAGTCTGACATCCAAGACAGTTACTAAATGATGAGAGGGTGGGTAGCATATACAGTCTGGATACACTGGACAAATAGGTAATTTTCTTCCCATTGGATATGGAATAGAGTGGGTAAGACTTCGTCACACCTCTCAGATTAATGTGGAGTTGAAATTCAGGAATTCTTTATGTTTGGAAAATCTTCATCTTTTTTCCTCTTTTATTTTAGGTTACACTAAAGGTGGGTTTATTGGGAAGCTGCTCTCGGGCAAGGTCACTGCCCTCAAAATTGAGTGAGGGTGGGGGTGAGGGGAGAAGAGAAAGTGAGAAAGGGTGTGCCTACAGAGAGAGAAGAGAAGGAGCAGGAAGAAGAAGAGGAGCAGGAAGAAGAAGAAGAAGAAGAAGAAGAAGAAGAAGAAGAAGAAGAAGAAGAAGAAGAAGAAGAAGAAGAAGAAGAAGAAGAAGAGGGGGAGGA
>NC_034608.1:52986190-52992946 GCF_900095145.1 Mus pahari
GAGGAGGAGGGGGAGGAGGAGGGGGATGAAGAGGAGGAGAGGGGGGATCAGGCTTGACAGTGGGCAAATGATCTTACCAAACCATGGTAAGATCACAGTCAGCAACAGATATAACAAAGGGGGCTGATGCTCAAGGTCAGAGGGATCTAGCTACATTGCCACAGGAAGCCAGGATGCCCTTGCAATAGATGGAAACCTAGGCCTTTCTGGGAAGAAGAAAGAGAGAATGATGTGTAATATTCAATTGTCCAAGTTTAAATCCCGACTTGATCCTACTTAAAACCACAGGAAAAGAGATAAGCAATTGAAAGAACTCTGAAAAGCTAAATTAGTTTTCAATATAGCCAAAGAGATAACATTATGTATTTAACACCCAAAGCTGTGCCTCCCAAGCCTGCTCTATCATAGCCACATTCTTAATCCCATCTCTTCTGCTGTGTTCTCTCTAGTGGCTTCAATCTTCTGTCCCCACTTTCTGCTCTGGTTAGTCACAGCCCCTCACTCACCCCTAAGCATCTATCTGTTCCTGTTCCCTCATGTCCCTTAGCTACCATTACATTTCCCTCCCCTTCTACCTAAATTAAGAATATACATGTTCAGTGTACACACAGCTCCTGCATTCATGCCTAAAGTAATTTCCACTTGTCTTTGGCAATTTATTCTGCTGGAACTGAGTCTATTGAGTCAACAGCCCCCCCCCAACACTCCCCAAAGTTCCTATGCTGCCTCATCTCTATGATACATGCTGACATGACCCCTCTCACAGTCTCTTACGTCTCTCATGTCTCAGCTATGAGAATCCACGCTTTTGACAGTCTTGGCTAACTGAAAGCCACCACTGACATTCTGCTTGCCCTTCACTTGGTGAACTTGAAGGTCAGAATGAATGTTCTCTGTTTATTTTTAAAGATAAATAAACAAATTACAGTCACAAAGCCCAAATGGTGGCCAGGCTACACTGTCATCATCGCGCAGAGGAGTTTTCGCAGAACGAGGAAGCACTAAATCTCCCCAGAGACTGTGCTATCTGGCAGAAACAGTCTGATTTATGTCGCATATATTTGCATAACTTAGTCTCATGATCCTTCTTACTTAAATTTCTCAGAAGAAAAGCTCCTTAGCCTTTGGGAAAATTAGAGTCAAAACTGAACTATGGCAGCTATCAGACACGAGGAATTGTTGGCTGTAATGAACCCTCGTAATGGCTCATCTGAGACTACATAGAAGTGGCTAAGCCTTGTTGCTCTGCAAAGGGAACCATCTTTGCTCATCTTTGCGAAGTTAACACTTTGGGGAGATGATGATTTCCATCAACTGAAGCCCTCTGCTCTCTGACCAGGAAACAGGTTTGCATATAAGGCTAGTTATCTTTGCTTTTTGTACATAGGTCTAACTTAAAGGCAAATAGAAACATGCATTGGCTACTGAAACAGTTTCCCATGTTTTCTTGAAATACCACATGTAGAGCTGCTGAATGCCATCCACAAGTGTGGCACGTGGGTCAGGAGATCAAAGCCCTAAAGGAAATATTTCTTTCTTGAATACAAACACTTGTTTATGTTCATCTCTGGGTATTATGAAAGGAGACATTCTTTCCGGGCTCTTTTGTGGTTTATGCAAATATTCTTAACTCACACTATAGTGTTGACTTTTTGATAATGACATCGAGTACTTGTTTAAGAATAAGGCATTGAAAAGAAGGATTTCTATTGTGCAAGGTCCAATTGGTCCTTGAACTACCAACTCTTATTTGCCACTTCATTTTGTTTTAAAAAGTCAGTGATGATTTAAGCATCACTACGTAACACACCATCTCAAATGTCAGCAACCTAAAGCAATAACTACTTCTTCATGACTGCATAGTCTACTGGGTAGTTCTTTGAAAGTGCATTACACTGGCTCATGTCTCTTGTCGTCATGAGGGAAGGGATGGCTGTGGAATGGATGCCTGGAGTGGCTTCAAAGGCAGGTAAGGCTGTTGGCTGACTGTCAGCTGGGCCATGAGATAGTGGAAAACCAAGTCCAGGCTTGGTTTTCTTCGTGGCTGAACAGGATTCCAAGCATGAGAGCAACAGTGCATCTGAGGCTCACAGCTCCGCCAATACCATTGCTACCCCACTGTCCAGCCTAGAGCGAACCGCAGGTCCAGCCTAGAGTTTGGAAATGGAAAACTAGACAGCACTTCTTCATAGGTGTGTGTGTGAGAACAAGGTCACAGTACTGTGAAGTTTCTAGATACAAAAAAGAAAGAATAAACCACAGAAAGTGTTCCAATTAGCACGTTCCGTCCAGGAACAGCTCTAACAGTATTTTACCAATAGATTTATCCCAATGCTATCTAGCAAAGGGAATAATTTGAGTATTGTGATTCACTATAGTGATCGGTCACAAGAATTTTAAAAGCCTTTACAATGTTTCAGAAGAATTCTGAACTTCCACGTTAAGTCAGGGAGTGTTCATGTTCTGGGGAGGGAAGGACGACATCATGGCATGTTTTTCTGTAGACAGATGAAAAGTTCCTTACACTTGAAATATGTCTTCCCTTATACAGATTAAGTGCATATTCACGTGAGCTTTGTCTATTAGCCAGAAGACAATGTAGGGTTCCTCTAGTCTACTAGTTTTCCATCCTTCTCAGTTCCAGGAGACCAAAGGCTTCTATGGAGGTAGCCCGCGGGGTTTCCTTTGGTGGGCGTAAGGGTCAGACAGGGAAGGGTAGGACTGTTGAGATAGGAAGCCTTTGGAAAGATCTTCGTGGTAATTCAATACCTACCACACAAGTACAGAACCAAACAAGAGCAGACCTGCCTTTTCCTATTTTGGTTAGGAAGCTTTGATATATAATTTTACCAAAAGCAAATGAAATATCCAGAGGCCAACACTTAACTGGAAAAATAACCCAGTTAAGATATGGGCAAAGGTCTTGAGTTGACATTTCTCCGAAGGGGAAAAAAAAATGTACAAATTGATATTGCAAACGCAAAGCAAGCACAAAGCAAAACCTATATGAAATGCATGTGATACCCATTAAGACAGCTACTATTAAAAAACAAACAAACAGAAAATAACAAGTATTGTCAGGGATATGGGGGCAATTGGAATCCCTTTGTGTTATTAATAAGAATGTGAAATTGTGTAGCCAGTATGGTGTCTCAAAAAATCCAACTTAGAATTACAAGATAACCCTGCTGTTCTACCCCTGAATACATATCTAGAAGAACTGAAGGAACTGTAGGCTCTACCACAAGCTCTTACTTCCATAGAGTAAGCCATTTTTCCATACCGTGCCCAACATACTGACTTATATGCTCTGAAACTGTGAGAAGATAAACTTTTTACATCTTAAAGTTACTCTTATGTTCATACTTACGCCATTTACAATGGTCAAGAAGTAGAAGCAGACAACCGTGCAGGGCAAGTAGATAAGCATGGAGGGAAATTCTGACACATACCACAGCCTTGTTAACCCTTAGTCACACTACACAAAGCACAACAGGGCAGACACAAAGACACAGCTACTGTGTAATTTCACTCACTCTGAAGCACATATAACAGGGACATCTTCAGAGTGTCAGAAGTCAGAGGTGGTTTCCAGGAGTGGGGGTGGGGGTAGGGAAAAGACATTTTGTGCTTAATGGAGGTAACTTCGGCAACAGATGGTGAACTAAGTTCCAAAGAAAGGTGATGCAGGCTACACAACATGACTGCAATGAATGTCAAACAACATGCAAACACTTTCAATTTACAATTGATCTTAACCTTTAAAATTAGCTAAAGTGCAACTGGGCGGCGGCGGCGGCGGCGGCGGCGGTGGCAATCCCAGTGCCCAGGAAGCAGAGTTAGGCAGATCTCTGGGTTTAAGGCCAGCCTGGTCTACAGAGTGAGTGCCAGGACAATCAGGGCTACACAGAAAAACCCCATCTCAAGAACAAAAAAATTACCTAAAGTGCTAAAATTTATGTGCATATTACCAAGCATCTAAAAATTATAAACATAGGGGTGATGATTACTGGCCAAATGAAATGATTCATTTTTCATTTGAGAAATGAAGGGTTTGGTTTTTTTTTTCTTTATAAGACATGGTTGGTCTCATGGGAGCACTAGTAAGTTCATAGAAAAATTGAAAGATACAGAGGTCTCTTGGTCACCCTTTATCCCTGTCTTCATGCACCTTTGACATCATCATCGTCTCCCACCACAGTGAGCATGTGTGTGGGTGACAAAGCTTTGTTGGTGTAGCAGTGTCACCTGAAGCCCACAGCCGACATCCTGGCTCTGTCCTGGTGTTGGACATTCTTCAGGTTCACATGAATGAACAGTGGTGCTGCTCTTAACAGGATTTCACTGTCTTAAAATCTGCTGTGCTCCACTGTTCATCTTTCCATCCTCTGTGACTTGGCAACCATGAATCATTTTACTGTGGTCATATCTTTACCTATTCCAAAGTGCCATGCAGTTGAGTCACACCACAGATGGTCTCTCCAGACTCACTTGGTAGTAGACATTTAATTATCTTCCGTGTCTTTTCCTAGCTTGATATCTCATAACTTTTAGTTCTTAATTTTCTGGATGAACTACAGTTTCTTTACCCATCCATTCTCTGAAAGTCATGGTGGTTGCTTCAGAGTTTTGCAATTATAAATAAAGCTGTCATAACATTGGTGTGTAAGTTCTTGGGTAGATATAGGTTTTCAACAGCCTTGAGTCAATGCCAAGGACTGTTACTTGATTACTCAGTAAGAGTATCACATTCAACATCCTTGAGTCAATGCCAAGGACTGTTACTTGATTACTCAGTAAGAGTATCACACTAGTTTCTGACAGGGCAGTAGACTTCCTATTCTGTCCAGTAGAAAACGAGGGTCCACTCCCTTACCAGGATTTAGTGTGGTCCTGTTTGGGGACTCTGTTTATTTCAATAGTCACGAGATGTGCTTCATTGTTGATGCGCATTCCCTGGTGGTCTGTGATGAGGAGTGTCTCTCCGAGTCTTTTCCATTGGTGTTTCTCTTCAGAGAGGTACCTGCTAAGGTTTATGGCCCATTTAAAAAATTTAATCATGGTTTTGTTCCATTGATTTTTCTCTATTGATTCTTTAAATTTTTCATTCACTGGTTGCTATTCTATTTTTATTTCTTTTCTCCTGCCACTTTGGATTTATTTTGCTCTTTCTTTTCAAGTTTCCTGAGGTGACAGCCCAAGTGATTGACTTTGCATCTCCTTTTCCTGAATATGTGTCTGCTACTGTGGGTTTCTAAGATGGTTTCCCCGTATGTCACATACTTGGTAAGCTATATTTTCATTAGTCCAATATATTTTGGAAGTTGTTTTTATATTTCTTCTAGGAATTATTTTAGGAATGTGATGTGTAAACTCTTATCTGCTTCAAGTATATTCTAAATGCTTTCTATTGACTCAAAATTTCTGAAATACATTTTATGGCCCCAAATATTGTCTTGGGAAATGCAGTTTAGGAGCTAAGAGGAATAAATGTTCTATTGTTAGATAGAGTAGGCATAGATGTTGACTCTATCCAGTTGCTTCTATCCAGTGTGAAGGGGGCAGTTAACATGCTTTCTATATAAGCCAAAAGAGCAGAATTCAGGTCCCTAAAACCTATATAACACCAGATGGACATGGCTGCTTGCATATAATTCCAGCCTCAGGAGATGGGGACAGAGGATCCCTGGGAGAAGCTGGCTAGTGGTGATAGCTATATCTGCAAGCTCTGGGTTTGACTGAAAGGCCCTGCCTAATAAATAAATAAATAAATAAATAAATAAATAGTGATGAGAAGACACATGTGTGTCTGCACACATATAAATATTCATGCATACATATTCACATAAAAAGAAAACAAAAAGTCATGTATGGAATAAGTGAAACATATATAGCAATACGCCAACCTATTGTTGGTAAGAAGAGGAAAAAAACGAGCTATATTAAGTCTAGAGAATACAAACTTGAAAACGAGACAAGTCACTGTGGTGGTGTGAATAGGTACGGCCCCCAAAGACTCAAGTGTCTGAATGCTTAGAAGGTACAGCATTTGAAGTGTTAGAAGGTACAGCCTTGTTGGAAGAAGTGTGTCACTGTAAGGGTGGTCTTTGAGGCCTCCAGTGCTCAAGCCCCACCTAGTATGGAATAGAGTCTTTTGGCTGCCTTCAGACGACCTTCTCCATCTGGCTTCCTTCCAATCAAGATGTAGAACTCTTAGCTCCTTCTCCAGCACTGTGTCGGCCTGCAGGCTGCTATGCTTCTTGCCACGATGATGATGGACTGAATCTTTGAAATTGTAAGCCAGTCCCAATGAAATGTCTTCTCTTATAAGAGTTGCCTTGGTCCTGGTGTCCCTTCACAGCAATGAAACCAGAACTGAGATAGTCACCATGGATAAAAAGTATCATTCCATAATCGTCATGGACTTGATTCTCCTGCAAACTATAATGATCGTTAACGTTTGTCAGTGTCCAAACAGTGGGACAAAATTGACAGAACTGTGAGAAGAACCAGCTTGATACCCTAGCATAGTGAAAGTCTTCAATATCTCTTCACCAAGAGGGCATCAAGGAGGCAAATATCAGTAAGGACTAAGGACATGGATGAAAGAAAAAAAAAATTAAAAATAAATAAATAAATAAATAAAATAAGAAAAAAAGAAAAAGAAAGAGGAAAAGAAAAAGAAAAAGAATACCAAAGAGAGCCGGGCGTGGTGGCGCATGCCTTTAATCCCAGCACTCGGGAGGCAGAGGCAGG